>NW_026623272.1:1424927-1436699 GCF_030028575.1 Malurus melanocephalus | reverse complement strand
GGGACACACCCGGCTCCAGCAGCCCCGTCCCGGCAAAGCTGCCCCTGGGACCCCTTCCCCGGCTCCAGGAGCCGTGCGAGCACATGTCCAGTTTAATACAGGCACTTCCAAAGTGCAAGAGCCGTGCAAGTCTAAGTTCACTTTGCTGGAGGTGTGCTCAAAGCAGTAATTCAAATATTTTTTAATATGTCTTTTCATTCTTTGCAAAACAAGGTTAGTTCCTAATGAAACCACTGGTGCTTAGTCCGGAAAGGGAGAAATGGAATTAGGAGTTAAGTGAGTAACCATAGGGAAATCCTGTCTTCTGCAGTATTTCCAGCTACATTAAACACATATGCAATTTTATTTGAAGTTGGTCTCACCCTGTAAAGTTGCCTCTAACCTTTCAAAGAAAACATTAAACTAGAAAAGTATGTCATTCTTCATTTTATAGCCTCTTCCTCCRGTACCTCTGCATTTGCTAGTGTTCRAGTACTGAGTGTCTCCASGAGGARTTWACTGTCCCCCACATTACAGGCCAACATTTTGGGCTTATCTGCTTCTYTGAACACACATRGACAGASACTGCACTCCAAAAACCTCATYTGCTCTGTGTGGTGTGGTTGTTAGSTGCAGCCTTCCCTTTGARCCCTTGGGCTGCCCAGCAGGGATAGGTACAGGTACAAATGAGTGAGCCCTGTGGGCCACCTGTGGTTTCCTGTGATGGATRACTGTAGATGCACAAATTAACACAGAGGTGGCTAATTATAATTTTCTGTTTCTCACATGGAAAATACGACCCCTCCTTCACCCTCCCTCAACACTCCCCAGGGTTTTGCTGATTTGGAAATTCATAGCCACTACTTAGAGAAAGCAAGTATCCCATAGTCCCTACCATATTTAGAACCTAAAAGTTAACTTGTTTCACCCAGAGTTGCTTTTTTCCAACTTCCTTCAATTCAGCTTCTTGCTTCTAACCTTTCAGCTTATCAGCATTGATTTATTTAATATAAAGTAGTGAGGTTACCTTAGATCAATTATACCTTTTTTTTCTGTGCAATTTCCAATGCTTAATACATCTGTTACTGCTCAGCCGCAGGGACAACTTGTCCAGCTGGATCCTAAATTATTTCAATCCTTAATTCAATTGTATTTTTGCCACAGCCCAGCCAATGAGCATAATTCTTTTATGGCTAAGAAGCCTCTTTAGAAATAATCCAATAGCCCATATTAAAATATAGGTCATTGTGAAAACTGCCAAGTGCYTGACTTGTCATAACTTTGAAGACAGGCTCTGAGTCTCCTTTGGCATTGCTGATTCTTTCAGTGCTTGGAGGCTTAATTTTAAAACAATCAGCTCAACAAAAACAATTTACTTAGAACTGTCCAAAGTACTCAATGTTAGCTGGGAAGCTAATTTGCTACTTGGTGCTGTACTTGGATAAATGCTACAACTAAGGGCAGCTGGAGGTTTCCAAGTTCTAAATCAGTTCACAACTTGACGTGCCCTGTTGCTGTAGAACTGCAAAGGTTTTGGACAGTAAAAGCAAGTAAAACCCATTCAAAACTACACATGAGGAGAAGACACCTGTAAGATKTATTTGTAAACTTTCATAAGGCAAACATACAAAAAGTTCTTAAACTTTGAGGAGAAACTATTTTTCACTCTGCAGCTAATATCCATCACGAGACTTGAATYGTTTCAAAAGTTTCTATTTTTAGAGATTCCCTTTCTCCTTAAAAGAAAGCTCAGATTGGCTTTGAGTGTTCAATGATCAGTATAGTACACAACAAACTCAAAATCAGTAGCCTGTACTAAGGTACCCTAATTAAGCAAGRTATCAGGCTCATTCTCAGTCTTTTTTTGCAGCCTGCACAATTGGTCATATTTTACTTGCTGTACAAGCAGAGATATCAGCAAGAGACTGGCACCAAGAGAAAGGACAGGTCCCCCTAGCTAGCAAGAACAGATTGCTTCTGGCTTTTCAACAGAAGGAAAATAACACCCAGCATCATGCCATCAGCACTGCAGTAAAAAAAATCATCTAAGGATCATATGAAATTCAACGAATTTTTCTAGCATTAGGTATTTTGSGTCATGTGTCAGTCAAGCTTTGGAAATGAAGCGAGGTGTCTTGTTTAGGGTCTGCAGATGACAGAAATTATGAAGTGTCTTACAAAAGCCTTKATTTAGGCAGATGCAAACAATCCTATGACCACACAGAGTTCCCAAGTTAAAACATTTTTCACAAATTTTACCCAGAGGTGTATAAGCACAGAAAACTCCTACATGCAAAACGAGCTTCCCAGAGGAAGACAGATTAATCTGGWGCCTTTTTCTCGTAACTGTCTTTTATAAAAGCAAGGAAAATGGGATAGATATTAATCTATCACGACTTTACAAAAGTAGCTGTTACAATGACATTTGTAATTGTTAGTCTGAGCAGAAGACGTGGAGATAAATAGAATTGTTAAGACAGGAAAGGAACTGACTAAAGAGGATATAATACTATGTTGTGCTGAAGGATAATTACAGGCTTGGAGTAAGATTACCCATCTTGAAAGATCTGTAAGTGGGAATGATCTTATTAAATATTTGCATTAATAATATGCACCCAAAAGTTTGTGTTTGCTAATGAAATTTGGAGGTGATGAAGTTGGCAGCCAACATTTAATCAGTGAAGAATGGGACTCAGGCTAAAAAAGGAAGCCTAGCATAACAGAAATGGGATGGAAGCAAACAGAATAAAATTATAAACCTGGTCTTCCCGAATCAGAGAAGTGACAGAGCAGAATGACTTGGGTGTTTATAATCTGTTGTGGACAAACATTTAGTATAGGTGTGAAAAAGGCAAGTGAGATCCCCTTCTAAATAAAGTCTTGGCTGGTAGTCCTGGTAATTATTATTATTTCACTAAAGGTTGGTAAGACTTAATCTAAAATCTGGGCCATTTTTTGCTGAAGAAAGGTTTATTCCAACCAGAAAAAAGAAATAGTACACAGATTAATGACCTGGTGAACCCAGAGGAAGAACTACAGCAGACCCAAGTGTACTGGTTCTACTGTTCAAAGMAGAGATGAGCTCAGTGTGTACCTTTGCTCCCTTTTGGACCTTTTGGCCCCTTGCACCCTTTGGACTCTGCATCCACTTCTTGTGCACACACCAAGTTGAAGAGAGGAGGATGGAGTGCACCTCATGCACAGYCAGACTGAAACTGGGAGTGCTCCCAGTTCCACCCCACTTGCATGCAGCGTTGGAAATTGCCCTCATACCACTACGTCTGAGATAGAACAAGCCTGATGCTAAAGCAGCTGCAGGAGCTAGTGATGCAAAATAGGTAGCAGGAAAAAATATGTTGAAACTTAAACTTTACTACTGTGTGATATGTTCCAAAGGAGATTTAAATCTTTAAAAAACAGGTAAAATGAGCTATGAAGGTGTGTATTTGTGACAATCTCTAGCAATTTGATTAGGAAGTTACAAAAGCTGCTATCATGAGGAGCAGGGAGAGGCCTTGTCTTCCCCTAGAACTTGGCATTCTTGCATAAACAGAATACCAAACTGTGAAGTGTTTCTGTAATATTTAKTTTCAGTCTGAAGAGTTTGTAACATGACAGACACTGTCAAAATGCAGGGTTGGACCAACCCAAACAGGCCCTTCTCAGTGAAAGAGATGCATTTTTTTAGCTCTAGGGAAGAGATACTATGACAACAGCCAGCTAACAATACAACACAGAGCCTTTAAATACTAAGTAAACACTACATTTGGAATGGCATTGTGTTTTCAGAGACACTATGAAGCAAACCTGCCCAGCCCACTCAAAAAAAAAAAAAAATCCAAGGAGCTGGGGCTGATATATCTATTGCCATTAAAAGATGTCCAATATAGTCTATGGCRTGGCATCCTTTACCTGCTAACCTAGAAAGATGGGCACCCCTGCCAAAGCCATGTTCCTATCACTGTGAAATCCTTTTAACATTGATTTAGTCAGAAGACTTTGTTCCCAGTTCCCGCAGCAATTGGCTATTCCCCAAGTTTCTTCTGTCACAAAATAACCAAACCTAACTTCATTCAACTTATGCACTTTGTTTGAAAAATGTTTAACCTTTCAGTGCTGGTGAGCCTCAAGGCTGGAATGAATTTCTGTGGTTGTACCAGGACATGGAATTAAATACTTGGTGTATATATCCACTGCCCCTTTTAGTCTTGTCACTGTATCTTGGATTATAATACAAGAGTGATGTCCTAAGTCTTCGAGTCTGAAGCAACTTCATCATGSAAAACCACTCATTAAAAAAAATCCTAAACACCTATCCTTTAGCTCCCACAGCATTCACTGCTTTGATAGCTAAAACTCTTCTCATTTCCCCATTAAATTTATCATGATTCCTTTGGTTTAAATGGTGGTGGATTTTTTTCTCAGTGACATTTACCTCCATTTACTTACAAAGCAATCATATCCCCTCTCATTTACTGTTTTGTTTGGCTCAACTGCCAAGATTTTGCACCAAGTGTATCAGACACTTCCTGAAGCAAGACCTTTTCAGATACACCAGCTGTAGAGTGCAAGTTCCATCATATTTGAACACTGATACCACCCTTCAGAGAAGATGCTCACAGGTTCATAGGAAGGCCAGCAGGCAGCTCMTGTAGTTGTTTAGTATCAGGGGCAGAGGGCTGTGCTGTCTGCACTGGAGAATTCAAACCCTGCCAACAAGCACAGTGAGCCTTCACACCACCAGCAAATGGAGCTCTGAAAGCGCACACGAAATTGTTTTTCAATGGGATTTTTTTTCTTCCTAGATACTGATGTGTGAGTGACAGCCTCAGTTTACTGCTACAGCACCCAGTGTATTCTCCTATACATTGCAAAGAATGACAGACAAGAATTTGAATACTTGATGACTAACCTAGCAATACCTGACTGTTTTCTGAAGCAAATTACAGCCCATTTCCCAGCCAACAGTGGAATATCACTAACACCCTACTATCTTGCCTGGCCCCACTGAGATTTTTAAATACAATATTCCCTTTCCTGACTTCAACTCTACCTACTGTCAGGCTCCATTAGGCATAACAAGATCCAGACAGATTCAAGATTAAGCAACTTTTTTATAAAATCCAATTGAGGACTTTCTTACCTTGAGGGTGCAGCAGATATTACATTAACCAGATTGTGCACACTTTCCATGCAAGGACTAAAGGCATATATATATATATATATATATATATATATATATATATATATATATGTATGCAGAGTGACTTAATTCTCTTAGGAAATAAGCGGGGGCTTTCTAGATTCCTCCCACCATAGACATCATGATCAAGCTCAGCTAATTGAGACCTTGTGGGGAAAAGGGTGTTCCTCAGCAAGGCCTTATTTTTCCAGAAGCAATACGGGAGTGCCGCTGTCTAGCGTAGGAAGTCTGTGCAGATCATTAAGGCAGTAATAGTCACATGGAGAGAGGGGAACCAGGTTTAAAAGCTCCTTACTGGCTAGGCTACATCTTCAGCTTCCAGAGAGACTGCAGTCCCTGAGTGGTGGAACCAAGAAGGAGAAATCCCCCTTCAGACATCCTCCCCCTGCCCATAGGTACCAGGGAATGGGACAGAGACACCCCCAGTGCTGTCTGGTGAGTTTGTCAGCAAGATACCTTCAGGGCTGTGCAGCTGAGAGCAGAGGCTGCCTTTATGTCTGAAAGAGAKTGTGTCCTCTGTTTGCTGTGGGAGAATGGAGGTGCAGACTCACTGAAAGGCAGGAGTGCCGGGCATGTTTGGGGGCACTGCGTGGAACACGGCTTGTATTTGGTGTCTTTGGTGCATGTGGTGGAGGGACTGATGGGTGGGACGAGGAGGAGGCAGCAGCACAGCTGCGCACCAGAGCGATCCCGTGGGCTGCACTGCAAGGGAAAACAGCAGCTGCTCATAGGGCACCAGGGTATGACTACAGACTTACAGCACGGATGGCATGGAGTGCCAAAGAGAAGAGAGAAAGGTSCTGGGTGGTGTGTTTGAAAGTGATGAGGGCAGGAAATCACAGAGTAACCAAAAGAGAACGTATGAGCTGCATGGTCCAAGCACCCAGGTGCCCTGGGACAAGTGCAGCTACCACCCAAATACTTCACCTGGATGAGGGCTTTAGGATCYAAGTCATAGCTTGGATGTTGGAGCTTGAACCAAGAGTTTTCTGTGAAGGCATAAAATCTGTAGATTGTCAATAGCTGTCTTACTAGCATCTTTTTAGTCTGTGGCCTAAAGAGAAGAGGGGAGCATGCCAACATGTGAACTTTAACTCTGAAGTGGTATTTCACATTCCAAGTTTGCAGAGAAGGCTGGTATTCTTTATGAACTCTGACTAGCACCTCCTTGTGTATTAAAATGTATGTAATACTGTTTTATCAGCCCTAGCAGAGTGAATAAGAATGGTATGCTGTAACACCTTCGAGAATCTTCTGTGATTTGACCTGCTCTCACTGATCCAGGCAGAAGGGAAGCAATGTAATGTTGGGGAGGGAGAGMTGGTTTCTGACTTCGTGGTCAAATTTTATTCTCTTAACTAACACTGAATATAGAGTTACTGTTCACAGACGTAAAAAAGATAAAACCATTCTGCAGCTGTATTGAGCCAATTTCTGGCACCAATCACTGTTCTGCCAGATAATTCTTCACCCATTTTATATGTGAAAGAGTCGGGTTYCATTTGGAATAGCAGCAAATAGTTAATGTCCTACAGATACCTCAACCTGACAACTGAATTCTACCATGAAAGAAAAAGCTGGGCATCCATCAGTCCTGGCATAGGAGCATTAGCAGTGTCCAGCTCTGTCTGCCATCCAGCCTGCATCCCACCGGGTTCTGATGTCAAAAGCCAAAATCTGCTGTTTAACTAAAGCCACACTAGCGGACAGGGGAGTTCAGCCGAGAAAGAAGGGAAGTGGGCAATCTAAGCAGGCTCTACCTGTTGCCTGCTAACGGCGCTTTCAGCTTGCCGGACCGSGGATGCGTGTTCTGCCTGGCGGGACGGAGCCGCTCCGAGCGCGCCGTAGCCTGCGGCAGGACGGAGCCGACCCGTGTAACTCGGCGGGGAACCGGGGGCTGTGCGGGGCTCGGGGCTGTGCGGGGCTCCCGGCAGTGCGGGCTCCGAGCGGTGCGGGCTCCCGGCCGTGCGGGGCGCGGGTCGGAGCTGGCGGTGCCGGGGAGGCTCCAGGTGCGGCCGCTCCCCGCGGAGGAAGGCGCGGGCAGCCCCGCTCCCCGGGGGCGCCCCGGCGGGCGCGGGCTCCGCGGTCCCCCCTCTCCCGCCTCATTTGCATGGCTCTTATTACGGCCGTGCCTCGCTCCCGCCGCGCTGACACCGCCGGGCTGAGCGCGGAGTCGCCTCCAGCGGGAAGCGCACTTCCGTTATCTGTGCGCCCGCGCCCCCTCCTCAGCTCGCTCTCTCTGGATGTTTAAGGCGAGGATGAACAAACAGATCCAGCCCGAGCGCAAAGTGTCGGTGGTGGCCCCCTTGCCGGACCGCGCGGGGCCGCCGCCGCCGCCGAAGAAGGACGTGGAGCTGATCCTGGTGAAGGAGCACAACGGGGTGCAGTACACCAGCAGCAGCCTCCTGCCCGCCGCCCCCGCGCCGCGCTACGGCACCCAGGACAGGGAGACCTGGGGCAAGAAGATTGACTTCCTCCTCTCCGTCATCGGCTTCGCCGTGGACCTGGCCAACGTCTGGCGATTTCCATACCTCTGCTACAAAAATGGAGGGGGTAAGAGCACCGCTTGCGAGGTCTTTTTTTTCCCCGGCCCCATACCCCCGGTGGCATCCCCCTCTTCTTCGCGGAGTTTCTGGGGGAAAGCCGAGAGCCGGGGCTCACCCCGCGGTGCCCGGGCGCGGTGCCGGGTGGCGAAGGGAGGAGAGGCGGCACCGCCGCGCTGCCCCAGCGCTCCCCGCTCCTCCCTTCGCCTCCCGGGCAGCGGGGACCCGCCGCGGCCCCACAGCACCCGGGGCACCGCTCAGCCCCTTCCCGGCAACTGCTCGCACACCCCTCGAAGTTTAACTTAGTTTTTTGAGTGCAGGATTATTTGCCTTCTGCTGCCACTCCAGGCTGCTTAACGCTTCTTTTCGTTCGCAAAAAAATAGCACCAAAGGGGGAAAAAAGAAAAGCCCAAACCGAAACCTTCAAGCAGAGAAAGAGCATCTAGAAGAGCTACAGCCAAACCACTGAAAGGTTTCGTGGGGGCAGTTTTGATGTGGGATCGGGATTTCTGCCCTCTGCTCTGCAGTGCGGGGGTTCTCCCCTCCTCCAAAGTAGGTAGGAGACTTGTTACAAACAAAACCTCACCTCCTGCACAGTTTGGCAATGACAGCAACACAAAATTACACACAGTAACTATAGTTGGCTCAAATTGTCTGGCATGTCTTCAGTAAAACCTTAACTGCGACATCCTCTTTGATCTCCCTGAAGTACGCTGTGTTGTCAGTGATGACTCCAGGCTGTGATGGAGTAACACCATCTGCAAGCCGGGCAGGTGCCTGGGGTGCTTTCAGATCACACATAGAAAGAGCAGACCCTGCCTGGCATATGGAGAACTGTGTGTGAACGGTGAAGMACACAGATAGAAATGATAGATAGAAAGCATGTTCTATAGGATATGTATGTAGCAATAGCGTGGTTGCCTGGTGATAAAGGCTAATGGTTCACACTTGTAGCATAAAATAATTGCTTCCTGTGAAAACAGGAATGCAGAATGGATGGGAAAGTCCCTATCAAATAACATGGAATTATACCTGTCCTTGGAACTTMGTAGAGTACTGGTACTAATGAAACACTCGGTCAAGTTTGGTACCTACAAAASTTGTGAGAGGAGTCAGAAAACCTCTCTGCTCACCACCCAGACAGGCTGAAGAAAGTAGTTAGTATTGAAAAATAACCTCCATCCTTATTTCGTTATGTCCAAAAATAGTCCCAGCCACTCACACCACAGCAGCACAATGCATCACGAACGCAGCAGGCTCCCGCYGTGTCAGGTGCAGGCGTGGCAGCAGCATCATTCATGCCACTCAGGACAGATGCACCATTGCCACATCTCCCGCTCATCTGGCGATTTTTAGGGAAAGAGATATATTTCCCTATCTCACATTGCACAAGGTGACACCCAGAGTACCTGAACTCTTTTCTGTTGTGATTTGGGTCGCTTCATTTCCTAACCTGCTTCCTTTATGATTTACTGCCAACTGAGGCACAGATGTAACACTCTGCAACTCTCTTGCATTTTGTTTYGCCACCTTGTATGATCTCATGTCAGTTCAGCTAGAGAAACCTGGGTCTTCATTAGCACCTTCTGATTCAAATGATTCCAAATGGCAGTGAAGAGAAACCCAACACAAATACAAGAGGCGCCTTTCAGTGAAAAGTTTGCAGTCATTCTTCAATATCATCGAAGTAAAATCAGACCTTTGCAAGCAAAGGTAGAGAGGTCCTATGATATCAAAGACTATAGAAAGACTGAGAGCTGTTACTGATACACAGAAATCAATCAGTCTGGTATCTTAAAAATTTTCCATCCATTGCCTCTCCTGTTTGATACTTATATCAGGTTTAGTCGGTAGAAACTCTTGTAAGAGATTCAGGCTCTGAGAGTGCTTTACTGAATTTCAAACCAACTCAGTCTCTTTCTTTCACACTGTTTGCTTGCTTTGGGAATTTACTTGTTTTATGAGTAAATGTTCCTACAAGACCAAAAAACATGAGMCAATGGGCAGTTGGGCAGAGCTGTGAGATATCGCTGGATTTTATCGATATCTTTCCAGTCATAAATCACAGATAAATATCTTTTTTTCACCCACACTGCTATTGCATGAGGGAACCTTTCTAGCACTGATTCAACTTCTGCTGCCTCAAAAGGATAATACAATGGGTTTCATATAATTGTTATGTATCCCCATGCAGAAGTTGCTGTATATCAACATGGGAAAATGCTTTATTTCACTTAGTAGTTTTCCTGGACTGCTGAGCAAATTAAAGGGATTAAAACAGAAGGTGTTTTTATACTTGTATAGCACCTTCAGGCTTACCCTATTAAAAAAATTTACAGGATCCTCATAATAGGATTACAGTTTTGCCTTTTGATATTTATAAGGAACTAAAAGAAAACACCAACACATCAGATTAAACTTGAATTGGATGRTATGTATAAAATAAAGCAGTGGAAGGTAAAATGTTTCCTTTCCTCTTCCTCCTGCAGTTTCTCTTTATCCTGAAAGCCTCAGCAATTACTCAGCCTCAGTGATTTAACTAGGGCTGACTTTAGACAGTCGAATGTGTGGGTTATGAACATGTAYTTCTTCAACAGATTGATACAAGATACTCGGTGAAATGGAAGCACATTGCAATGCCCTGAGTCCTGGGTCAGCATAGCTTGTGCTACCTACCAAAAAGAAATTCTACTGTCCTACCAAAAGCTACACACACAAAGGTTCTACAGATGTTCTTAGCAGTTGAATGACAACATCAAGGACAGGGAAGTGGTAGAAAATGGCATCTCCCTTTACACTGGAAAAAAATTAGATGTTTGACACGTGGACTAAGTCTTAAAGCTATGATTCATTCAAGATGCCTGCAGACACACTAAGGGCCTTTCCATGTCTTTCCATGTAAAAGTAGGTGGCTCTCAAGAAAGCATGGAAAACTTACAAGATCTCAGAAGGAAAGTGTAAATACACACTGTATTCCCCCATTCAAAGTTCAATTTTACATGGACATGGATGTCTGTACACCTCCTTTTCTCCAAGTTCTTGAGTTTCTTTCTTTGATAAACTCTAGGGAAATTTTCTAGAAAAAAACAGACATAAAGGCTTTTGGGTTAGATCTCCAGGTTCCACCTATATAAAACTCTTATAGYTTACTTTAGTGAGTTTTACTTACACAAGGCATACACCACCCAGTGGCAGCTATACAGACTTTTTTTGTTTGATTACTTTGGAGACAGCACTGGTGGTGTTAACAGAAAGAAACAATTATATTTTAAGAAGCTCCCAGTAACAAAAAAACTAGAGAGTAGGAAGCATTCAGCAGAACTAAAACACTGAATGAATAGCCAGAAACATCTGTGTTTTGGGAGTAGCCTGCTGAGAGACCCCAATGGGACTTCTGCACAAAGATAGATGGCAGAATGTAACCCTTCCGTAAACAACTGTAATTTTTGGAATCATTCTCCTGCTATTAAAAAAATCTCCAGTCTTTAGTAAGATCTAAAAATCCAGATCATTTATTTTTCTATGTCAGTTACCTACTTTCATAGGACTTGCCTGCCTTACAAGGGCAGAGACAGATCCAGTGGCTGTAATATGAAACGGGCCACAGAAAGCTTACAGGACAGYTCAGTATGAACTGACTGGATGAGTTCTTGCCCTCACTGACTTCTTCAAAGCAGGATATGTCCACTGCATGCCCTAAAGTATTTATCAGGTGATAGGGCAGGCTGTGTACAGATGGGAAAAATCTGCAATCTCCCCTTGAGCAGAAAAGGCAACACTCCAAAAGGGGGAGTTCTCAAACATCACYTTGTCAGTCCAGCTGATCAGAAAAGACCACAACTTACATATGTTTGACTGCTGCTCACAGCACAAAGGAAAAGCACTGTTTGCAGCATATGGAATACTCTTCGTGCAGTGCATTTGTGAGAGTTGCGAGGATTAGGGCTTGTCACTGGAGAAATCATCAACTGTGGTAATTTCTACTGGCTAATCTTACAAGACCTATATCCTCATTATAACTTACTTCTGGCAAGAGCACCTTTTTTT
>NW_026623272.1:1388578-1424850 GCF_030028575.1 Malurus melanocephalus | reverse complement strand
TTAACATCAATGTACTCCAAGGAATTCTTTATAACACAACCAAACTGTTAATTGCTTCCCAGCTCTACAAAAGTTAATTGAAAACTACTATTAAAATTATAYGCTCATCAATTCAGGGAAAGATTTAACCTGATATTTGGATTACATCTAAAATTTTACTGGTGCCAARTGAAGTTGAGTAATGCCTACTATGATTAACTGATGTGCTCACAGTGGGGGAGGATGATGCTCAGTCTCAGTTAACAAGCTATTGTAGTTTTTGTACAAGACACTTTCAGTATTAATGCTCATTTTTGTTTCCTGTTCCTTCACAGTCATCAGCAGAATTAATATTTCCCCCTGAAATTTGGGGAAAAAGAATTTACCAACATAAAGTACTTACTTTGTGAGCCAAAGYATTTGCAAGGTCAGTCATGTTCAGACTACTCATTAGAAAGCATGTAATTGTYGGATTAGTCACTGGAGACTTACTGTATCATAAGAATCAGATTAAGCTTTTAATGAATTTAAGAATAGTGGCAAATAAATATTTTAACAGTACTCTACTTATCATAATACACATTTTAATCTCCCCTGCAGCATTATTTTTAAGTGGTTTTTAGACCACTGTATTTACAGAAGATGTTGGTTGCTTCAACAGTTTGCCAGCAAACAATACACTTCAGAAGCACCTTACAATTTTTCCTRCTGCTCCCTGTCCTGTTCATACTTTCATAAGCTGTAATGCAGCACCGAGGAATCCACAGCACAGGTACCAAAGACAGCATAAACCAGATCCRAATATCCCTGAACAGGCCCAGCATAAAGCCAGGAGCCAAGAGCTGTCATGCAYTGAGAATGACACGGTGGAGCTGTCACCTCCCACAGAGCTGGGAGCCTGGCCACTGCACCACTTCTCTGAGAGCAAACTGTGGTGCTGACAYCACCTCATCTTTCTACCACACTCAGCCTCCTCAGTTTTGCAAAGTGTCTGCCACCAAATTTAATCAYGATTTTGGGGAAGAGTATAACCTGGCACTTTACAGTTCAAAGGTGGATGACCTTTGCCTTACAATATCAGAGTTTATATTTCAAAATAGCATTGATGATGATAATAATAAATCAATTTTGAAGTAATCTCACTGCAAAGCCTACGCCAAGAGTTTGACTCATCAGTCAATCAAAGCTCAGATGCAAATCTGGTGATTTTTGWTTCCTAAAAAGGGGTTTTCAATTCCCATTAGCACATCAAACCACTGACCTCAGACGGGTTAAACTGTTATGCTGATCGCTTTGCTGTGGCCATGAGTTCTGAATTCTCAGCCATAGCATGACACTGGGGCAATGCTGAGCTGTGTGGTGTGGCAGTACCTCCTTCCCCAGGCCAGAGTCAGTGTCCAGCTCACAGCTGCTCTCTTCCTTTTCCCACTTGATCTGTTTTCCTTCCCTCCTTGATCAGCCACTGATCACCTGGTGAATGCAGGGCACTGGTTCACCCAGGCTCTTCAGCACTGGACTCCCATGCCAGCTGCCAGCTGTTTCTCTGAAACTCCCTGTTCTGCTCTACGTGTCTTGTTGGCTCCACAAAATAAATCTTCTCAACAGGAATGTCTGCAGGGTTATAAGCTGCTGCATCATACACTTATTAACTTGGAAGCATTAAGAATAGCTGAGAGGGAAAAAGTGAATCTCTCACGCAAATCTTTCATCAATTCTAAAGTCMTTGTTTCTAACTCTGAGGTGATACCATGAAACAGTATTTAAGTGCCACACAATATAGACTCTCAGCTAAATACCTGCCCAGTCAGAGAAGTTATTTATCCCTGAACAATTCTGGCATCTCATAGCTTGAAARTTTTGCAAAGGTCTATAAATACACTAGCATAGACAAGATCCAAAGTATTTAGCTTGGTGTTGCACCTTAAGAGGACCATCCCATGGCTGATGGAGGGCAAGTATTCAGAGCTATCTGAAGGGTGTTCCAATCAATCACCAAAATTGACTTTCCAGGTTTAGTGGCAATAAAAAAAGAAAAAAAAGTTATTATTTCTGTTACTATTACTATCATTGTCATCATTATTAAAGTGAAATAAATTGTATATAGGACAAATCCACTGTCCCATTTCATTTTCAGTGACAAATATGTAAGGAACCCAAGAATATCATGCTGGTTATAAACCGTGAGTTTTCCTTCCTCGAGGTTTTGGACACAAAGGATTCATGTTAGCAGCCCATTACCTATGTCTTGACAACCTATAATTTCCTCCTCCAACTACAATTCTTTAATCTTCTGCTTTCCTTCTCCCTACTTTCATATTAACTCTTGAACCTTTGATGGAAAGGTTTCATCCTAATTATGCAGATCTCATATACTGGTGCCAAGTCAGAATAGTTTCATATGAAAGGCTTTATCGACATCCAAAACTTGACTTCCTGACTTGAATTGACTTCAGATGGATATCTGGGTCCTTCAGGAAATCAGCACCAAAAGTGCCCAGATCCCCAGAACATCTGAATTATTCCTTTTYGCATGAAAATTCTGGAAAATGGTAGTGTAATTCAGCATCTTAACTTCTGTATAGAYTCAACATACTTAATTTTGCCACAGAGGTTTTGAAACCTTTAATCCATGAGAAGGCAAAAGGARATGGGAGGAAAGGAAGGAAAACAGTTCATTTTCTTGCCTTGTGACACAGTCTTCAAGAAAACCATAGGAAAGAACCTCTAAACTACTTATCAAAACTATCCTTTGTTTTATTTTCACTCTTCCTTCTCCTTTCCCCTATTCTCTATTCAAACAAGTTTTGCAATCTTTGCTGAAGCATGACAAAGGTGACAGCACAGAGCAGYATTTGGGAACCAGGGTCAACCATTCAGAAGCAGAAACTGCCAGCAGGGAGGTTTGGCTGCGTAAACCACGTACTTCTCTGCACTCATATTCATCCAAAGCACACTACCAACTTTCCAGTGAACAGAATGGTGTGATAACACATTACTAAGCAAAACCCAGGCAGGATTGGGCAGGCAGTTGTCTGTTGCCAGTCCGTAAATATTTTTTATGACGAGCATTCTGACTGCTGGTATGTAGTAAGACAAGCTGCCCTTATTATACAATAAGTCTTTTTATAGAAGATGGTAATTTTTCCAGTGCTCCTACTCCTTAAGGCTTTATGAACACARCCACTCACTTCCAAAAGCACAAGTGATTGCAGAAGCTGTGCTCCCAATGTAGGTATTAACTGGTTGCTGTAGTTTGGCTATTATAATTGTCTAAGATTATATGCTAAGTGTCCAAAATAGGATCCAGCCCTCCCAGACTGGTGGTGTTAGACAACAAAACCAAAATTCTTTCTTGGAATGCTTTGCTGTAAACTGCTTCCCTAGAACAAACCCAGCATCAGAAAAGCAGTACTGCTTTGATCCCGCCCCACTGAGGTACATAGGAATTGTGATTTCAACAGCAGAAGAATTTATTCCTTTGCAGTTTTTATTTCAGAGATTGAGAAAGTTACTGATCATTTCCAAGCATTGGTGTCCTGTCTTGCTGCAACACTCCTGCTAGTTTGACAAACAACTTTGGTGGCATTGATGGAGAGGAAGGATTGTGGCTGGGCAATTGYACAGCATTCATCTTCACTGAGAACTGCAGGGCTGTGGGAATGAGCTGATTTTCTGGCCCTTCAGCAGCATGGAAGAATGCAATTGCCTCATTGGCCATCCAGATAAATGAGTGTTTCCTTGGGCCCAGTATAGATACTGGAAAAAAGGCATCTGAGCATTGTGCATCTTGTTTATTGCTAGCTATTTTTAATTTATTCTGCACCTCCTGAACTATGTGGATATGTGTTTACAGCACTCTTCACTGATACTTTAATTTCTGTTTTTCTCTTCTGTAACAAAAGATCTCATGCAATGTCTATCCTGAAGCAAGCCAAAAGTGACATGCAGGTTACTTGCCCTTAAGATCCATATCTCAAGGAGAAATATGATACCAAATCCAGGCAAATTCCAGTTAAATAAAAAAAAGGGGAAGAGGCTGTACTTTTTCCGGCACAGCACTCTGCTGAGTAGAATAAGGGAAGCGTTTTTCRGACCACAAGGTGGAGCAGTAGATCCTCACAGGTCTTGGGAGATCCCAACCTGATAATTAATGTCGCAACATTTATGGGAAAAAAGAATTTCAGGGCGGCTCATTACTTTTAAATACAGAGCTTCCCAATACTAATAAATATCATTCCCAGGCAGACCATTCTTGGATTTCCCAATTAATTTCATTTATTAGGATATTGTAGGAGTAGTAGCTTTTAATGGTGCCTAATTCATGTGTAGGACCTCACTTGTGAGCACAGCCACAATGAGAGCAAGGAGACAATCCACTGATAACAAGAGGTTTCCTCTGAACACACCTTTTTTGAAGAGAYTGCAGTGGAGAATTAGAATGGAGAAAGACTAAAAATCAATCCTTCCCCCCAAGGATGATACAGGAGGAAATAATTTCTCAAATCCTAAATTTAGAAGGTTGTGCTCCAAATACCCTCAAAAGATTCACCTTTGGGAAAAAAAAAAAAACCAAAAAAAAAAAAACAACCAACCTCAAGCTCCACACAGACTTTCATGGTTATATTCTACAACTGGAGCATTTCTTTTTTCTTCTTCAGTGTTAATGTAACCCGTGTTTCAGGAGGTCTCAGCACCTTTCCTTCTTGGCAGAGGAATCATTATTTCACAAGATGGTAATTTCACAATTAAGTGTATTGKAATTACCATGATATTAGAAAGTTCAAGGTCAAATGTCACCAAAACATCAAGTTTACAGCTCAGAAGTAACTCTCATGAGTATCTTTGCTACACAACACTTCATCAGCATCTAGGGCTGTGTCTGCCCACCAATGTGCAGCAAGGCTGGTGTTTGAAGAAAGCTCACAAGCTCATGGCCTCAAACTGAGAGCTGATTAGAGCTGGGCACAGGCATTGAGTCCTACAATTTGTCCCAAAATTAAGGAATAGCTGGTGCTGTGCAGTGCTTTGTCTCCCTTCTGAAGATAAATTCAGATGTGTAAATGAGATTATGAGACAGGTGTCAGTGTGATCAAAGACAGTCCAGGACTTTGTTTTGGGGAAGAGTTTGATCATTTGCTCCTCTTCTGCAGCTTGTTTCTCATGTATGTATGGCTCCACAGCCTTAGTTAAAATGAATAGATTCGTAAACCACATGGGAGAAATCCTGACCCAGCTGAAGTCAATGGGTGATTTTTTTCCATTGACGTCACCAGAGCCAGGATTTAAACCCAAATAACAGACGTCTCTCTTAAGCACTCCTAAGTAGACAGAATTTCCAGACTAAGAATTATGTGAGAAGAAAAACAGAGAAAAGTAATAAAAAACTGTTCAGACTAAACTGATATAGAAGTCTTCCACTGAGTTGTAACTGATCTTCACTCAGTACAACAGCTCAGTGCTTCACCTAATGAGSAAACTCTCAAGATTACATAGATGATGATAATTAATGCACAAAACAGATTTACTCTGTGAGAGTTYGACTATGACCTCAGCATTCTCCTGTGTCAGGCTCAAGCAGTAAAAAAAGTACTATTTTAAGAAGCGCCTTTTACTCTCACAGTTTCAGAGGGACAAATTATTAGGCAAGAATCTCTTTCTAGCTTTCAGGCCTAAAAAGAAAAGCTGTGAAAGCACAAAGCTCAAAACTGAAAGCCAGCAGGCAGTTAAAAGGATTGTAGTAAATCATACATTTTAAACTATTCTGGGGCCTACTCCATGGTTTTTGAACTTTTAAAAC
Organism: Malurus melanocephalus; assembly: GCF_030028575.1. Taxonomy (NCBI): domain Eukaryota; kingdom Metazoa; phylum Chordata; class Aves; order Passeriformes; family Maluridae; genus Malurus; species Malurus melanocephalus. The sequence goes on along the minus strand of NW_026623272.1, from coordinate 1,419,074 downwards.
TGGTGGTTATAAGAATACAGCCAGAATCAGTTACTCTCTTGATTCTGCCCTAAAATAAAGAGACAGAAAACAGTTACCAGGCTCTTCCTAAACAGCCAGTTAATCCTCCATTCACTCACACAGAAGCTCATGACAAAATCACTGTTTCTAATCCTAAATTAAGAGATTTTGCAATCTTCAAGATCACATACATTTTTCTTTCTAAATACTGKTTTACAGTATTGATGTATTTTACAGTCACGATGTATTAGGTGTTTAAAACTGTTTAGAAAAAAAAAAAAAACAAACCCACTGTGTGACAAGTTGAAAACACCAAACTCAGCCATACTGATTTATCATAAGGTCTGAGTAACCAGTGGCCAAAACTGCCCCACAATCTGCCCAAGCAAAAGTTTGTACTGAGATGAAACAAGAAGGATTTTGCTTCAAACTGTTAAAAGGCCTCTACTTCATCTTGGCAGGGAGCTGTGATGGGCCCTGGGGTAATTTTCACATTCTTCCATGGCATTTCCAGCTAGGAGGCCTGTGCARAATGGCAGTGACAAAGCATGTACTGGACAGCTTGGACCAAGGGGGAAATGGCATTGCTTGAAGCCTGTTAGGCAAACAGTCCACTACGAATAAACAGAAGGCTCAAATTGCAACTTAAATAAAAACTTCTGTCTTATTAATTCCTGCAGAAGAAGCTGAGTGAGGACAGWAAATGAAAGAAGGGTRTTGCTAGCCAGTCCAGGTAGATTTTGCAGCACTGTTGTGATTTCATACTGGTCTAAACAAGACTCACTCAGTTTACCCTTTCATGCAAAATTATGCCAAGAGAAGTGGTTCTTGCAGTCCTCCTGCTGCATGAGGCATGATAATGAGAAGTTTCACTTGGGGCTCACAATGCCCAGATCCTCAGAGAGCCCACCTAATGGCTGGCACACAAACTATTACCAGCCCTATCCTATGAAAAATACAGATTTTTCCCAAAAGGAAAATTTTTCTGTGATAGTTTTTGTGAAATTCTTGTGCTCAGTGCTAACAGAAAGGTGCAAAGTAAAGAAGTCACACCTATTTGGAAACAACCCTTGCCCTGACCTTCCAAAATATTAGCACAATCCAATAGTAACTATAATCTTTGATAAAAGTACAGGATTTTCAATTTTTCTAGGCAATTATGGAACTGGAAGCCATGAGATAATGGTAAATTTGCCAAAATCATTGTTAATAGCACCACACACAATCATTAAAGTTTATAAATAAATTAAACTGATGTAGCATTTGGCTTCAGTATAAGAAAATATTAATTTTGGCCAGACAGCACACACTGTTCATTTATAATATGTGTGAAATCTGTATTTTGTAGTTTATAAAGCATGTCCCAGAAAAGTGGATCTAGAGAGTACTTCCCAGTAGTATTGACAGATAATACAGGTGGGCTTTCATAAAACATGGAGAATAGCTTTGTAGGGTATGTAACTGTTTGCCTTCTGATTTGAAGCCCTGTTTAAGCCTGCATTGTATGTAGTTTACAGTAGAGTTACTCTGCTTCCTTTAGTGGCATCAGAAAGAAGTTTCATCCTGAAGGCTTCATTTATAATGACTGAGAGTAAAGGTTAGAACTAGAATGCTTATAGATAGAATATTGACTGTCACACTTCTTCATAGAAATAACCCTCTATTGACAGGARGAATTTAGGGATTCTGTTGGGCAACAGAAGTTTGTGAAGACTAAGTACTTCAATATAATACTGTAATGCTTTCTGTACTATCTCATTACAGAAAATATTACTATTAAAAATAAATATCTAATAAACTCGAGAAGGAAAAGGAATGTTTTGTTCTAGTCACTGAGYCCAAAAATTGAAGTTATGACTTTGAACTGGATTATTCACTAAACGGGAAGGCAAGTTTTAAGAGTATCCCAGATTTTTATACTTGGTTCTTCTTTAGCAGAATTTCAAAGCATTTGCCTCCTATTGTTTGTACATTAATCTTCTTGAAAGCTGCTTGGCACTTGTCTAGACATGATTTAAGATGTCTTGGGCACTTTGTTTTACCCTGGCACTGTTATGAATCTCATGCTGCCTAAAATGGGTACTGCATCCTCCCCAGAGGGTGCTTAACTTGGAGGCTGGAGGCTGGTTTTTATTTTGACAGTGTGCAAAAGAAAAGCAGTCTTTAAGAGAAACACCCTTCATCCAAGGTTGTTGAGAACCAGGAATTGCCCTGCTACATATGCAGAACAAAGCACATTTCACTCCGTCTCTACAGATTRTAAAAAGAAGGATGAGATAGTTGATTCAAAAACATAAAAAAGCCAAACAAAACAACAACAAAAGAAATAAAGCAACAACAAAACGAAGCACCCAAAAACAAAACCACAAAACAAAACAAAGCCAACCAAAAAGCAAAGTATCTGCCTGGTATCTTCTGATCAGGTTTGTAGGTTTTTCTCTCTGAAACTCTGGTTTATGTTAGACAGCAAGTTAGATCAAAGTATCTAACCAGCCATTCTGCAATCAAAGTTAGATTAATCCATGAATTTTGAAAACATTTATTTTAGTTTACAGCTGACTGAGGGAAAAAAAAACACAGCACAAATGAACATACAAGTTCTCTGAGAAGATGAGAAAACTATGACTAACAGCCTGTATCTGAACCAAAGTAAAACTGTAGTTGCCAAAATCTCCCTGGCATCAAGTCTCCCTGCATTTAAGAGACAGCTAAGCTGAWAAAGTAGTGTTTCCTTTTGTGTACATGATAACATTCTGTATATCACAGAAAATGTCTTTTCAGTACTTAACAGTTCAAGGAACACTTATTACATGAGGTTATGCTATTATGGATCTAGTGCTAGAGTCTAGAAAAACTTGCTTATCTTGATCCACGAGCTCACAGAAAATACCTTCTGATGTCTTCATTCAAAAATATTTTTAGCCATGGATGTTCTGCCACCAATAAATCAGGGTACATTTTGACAGGCACCTTGCTCTTGTACATCTGAAGTACAGCCTACACCTTACATGGGTGGTTTTGTTGATTTGCAATTGCAGGTGAATATATCCTTGTGTCACCCCTAATAGTTGCAAGGTTGGGGGGAAAAAACACGAATAGAACATTCCTATTAATAAAATGCTGGAATACTATTTTTCCCTCTTATTTTAGTATCTCTTAATCTTCCAGTCGTGTCTGTTGTGAAGCAGCAGTGTCCTCCAGTGAGGCATTTGCATGCTGACCTAGCAGTCCAGTACACATCTCCCCTGAGCAGGACCTTCTGAAGACCTGGTGAACTAGAAAGTTTGTTGGTTTGTTCCCAACAATGTTATCTGTCCAGGAAAGAATAYCACCACTCCAACAGCCCCTGTCCTRTTGCACATTAGCAATAGGGATYTTGTAAATAACAGAACAATCTACAAAGTGGCTCCACAGTCCAGCTCACCTACTCTCTCATTTCTTTTAAACCAGACATGTAGTTAAAATAGAAAAAGGCACTAAATCAGGATCATGGATTTGGGCAGGAATGTTGAGTAGCTAGCCTTTCATATTGTTACAAACTCCAAGTATTTACTTACCAAACTACAGGTAAAACTCACCTTGTTKCACTGATTTAGAAACAATAGACCCAGCTCCAGTAGTACCTCTGCTATAGAGGCACAATGTTAAAAGCTATCACTGCAACCTGTAAAGCAGATTTTTGTACTTTCTATGGTCACACTCATGGCAATTGATGGGAACTGTTCTTTTCCTAAGTCAACCACAGTGAGTGTTGTGGAGATCAGCAGCAGGATGCCCCCACAAAACTCCAGATCTCCCATTGCTACACTGCCCCATCTTGGATCAACCTGATTTATATTCTCTCAAACCCACCATGTTTCTTCATTTATTCTTTAATTTCCTATCAAACAACACAGGCCAGAATCGTGTTCTTGTATGTGCTTGCAATTATCTTTAAACTACACTTTGTTGTAAATGTGATCGTTTCATTAATTTATGTAAATGGGACCTTGGCCAATGACTTGGCTGTTATTTATGAATGAATCATGCTGCTCTGAGTGGCTGGATATATTTAACTCTCATTAATTTGTTCAAAATAGCTACTAATGGGTTTCTTTAGCTCATGACTCTTGCAACAAAAGGCAAAAGGATGATTGGATTTGCATGRGGAGGGCCTGGGTAACCCTTTCTGTTACTATCCAGTGACCAGCTTATAAATGCACTGCACTTCAAGTTCCTTCAAGTGATTTTAAGGCAGTAGCAGGTTAACAGCTCAAGACAAAAAAGTGCAGGCTTCAGCTGACCCCAGCACTAAAYCATTTCTGGAAACTATTTGTTTTCACTTTCTATTGAGTGAAAGGAATGCTGTTAAAATTGCAGTTGTGAAAAAACTGAAGGCTCTGAGCCCAAATTGAGAGTAGTAATATAAATAGGTTCAAATCTAGCAACGGTTTGTTAAGAGGGAGTAGCTAAATATAAAGGCTTCAAGAGAAACATGCCACTCACTGTGGTATAGATCCSCTGGTTTTATGATTCAGAAATTCTTTCCATAAAAAAAAAGATTGCATACTTGGAAGATTTTATTGTATACTTGRAGAATTTTATATGTGTAAAGTGCTGCTGAAGTTTTTATAGTATGTCATGCGATCTGTTTTGCAGAAAAATGTTATTTTTGACAACCGTAACCTCTTGCTAGCTGGGCTCAACATCATCATCCAGCTGCTGTTAAAATCATCATCTTGTCTTTGGCCTGAGGTTACATCATGCTCCTCTGTCTCTCTGACTTCTCTTTGCTGTACCACAAGACCCTTATTGCTTTTAATCTCAGGTCAGCAAGGTCTGARTGTTTCAGCCCTCCTTGCCAGGCACAGGAGAAGGCTCCAGCTCCCCTCCTTCAGAGTGCCCTTGGTGGCTGTGCAAGCTTGGTGGCSTTTCTGCTGAAGAGCCAGATAGCATCCCTGTACTACAAACACCTGCTTGGGCAGCTTTCTATCCAAGGTGGTCTTGTACAATCTCGATTTCAAGRTCTCTTCATCAGTGAATTCATTTTTCATTCACAAGAGTCTGCACCGTTTAGGTTTTCCATTTTCCACTCATTTTCCYTGTTGCCCAAGCAAATGTACTACATTCTGATATTATTTGGAGTACCATTTATTCTGTATGGGGGGAAAAAAGCAGTGCTGATAGAGGTATTAGCTTGTATTTTAGTTCACCAACTGGGACATCTCTGCTTTAAACTTCTCCTGCAAAAATACTGGAAGCACTCCTATTGGAAAATATACCACAATATTTGCTCAAAGTTTGTTGTTTTAGCAGACACCCCTGCCAGTATAACATTTTGAYTAGAAATAACCATGGTAACAAATGCAGAAGGCTAACAAGCACAAAGAGTTCAAAATTGTTTCAACTAGCCCTGTTCTGGCCTGCTTCTTGTGTGCACATCAAAAAGCCTTTTAGGATAATCACAGCTGTTTAAATTCTCTTTTTTCTGCCATTGGTAAATTCATGCTTCTTTCTTTCTGGGATTTAAAGGTGAGATGAGACCTCTGGGTAGGATTGTGAGGAATATTTAGAACTTTTGCTTCTCAGCCCTTAGGATGCTGGGAAGGCTGACAAAGAGAGGAAACGCGCTGTGTGGATTCTGGTATACCAAAATTAAGAAGTTGTGTTGGCACTGAACACAGGAATGCAAAGTCTGTCTTGTATTTTGTCCTTCATTAATTAAATGTAGTAGTTTCAAAAAAAATTCTTTGTAAGTTTCCACGTGAAGTTTCACACAGATGGTTCTCTTAGAAGCTGAAAGTTTGGCCTAATCCAGTTTTGCATAAGACTTAAAGCTGTCTTAACCCCATGTTTGCACTGGGACATGTTTAAAGGGACACGTATGGATTTGTGAAATCGTTTAGGAGGGAGTTGCAGCAGCTCACAGCAGTCTGCGGCCAACCTGCGGCTTTCGAGCTGCATGTGACTCAGTACAGAGTCAAGTGTGACTCTTGTGCCAGAGCTGCATTAATGTTAATTACCTCCGATTTTTAGCTGTAGWGGGAAATGAGGAGCCATTAGGGATCGCTGAGGCTGGTGTGCCTTGTGGGATGCAGCTGTGTGCTCACACCGTGGGCGAGTGGAATCCCCTCGAGTGCTGTCAGCGCCTTGGTGCCAAAGCAGCGATCACAGAGTGCGCTCCCTCGGCTCGCTGGGGTGCGAGGGTTGGCAGGCTCAGCTCAAGCCTTGGCCAAGCTCTGCTTCCCAAGAGCTCAGCTGCCTGGTCCCCACGAACATGACGCTGGGTTCATGCAGTTAAAGCTCTGTGGCTTTAAAGTTAAAGTTTCTGTGGCCAGTGGCACGGGCAGGAGGGACCTGGCTGACATTGTGCCACCCTCTAAAACACTCTGACCTCCGAGAGTAGATATTAACAGCCCTCCTGCAGGGCAGTCTGGGCTGATGCTCCTGCTCACACCAGTGGATCCATAACAAGAAGCCCACCAGGACTGCTTTGCCTGTTCCCTGGATGTTCACACATTCAAGATKGTAAAAAGTCTTCCAGACAACCCCTCTTGTTCATAGGACGCTGTTCCAAAACAGCCCCGTGATGGAGSCCTGTGCAGTCCCAGAATGACACTGGGCAGCTCTCACACACAGGCTGCTAACAAGCATTTGCAGACCATTCCATTCTGTCTTTATTTCATATGGAAATTTGAATGAGACTTCGACCATCCTTTGTTTCTCTTTGAAGGGGCCTTGATCCCAGACAGGGTTCAGTGAGCACYGTGAAAATTTAGTCTGGATATCAGCAAGGAAAATAAGAGCAAATACAAAGATACTTACAAAAATACTTGACTTTTTGTTATTTTTCACCTAATCAGRAGCTGCTAAACAAGAAGTTTCCAGAAGACTCCAAAACATTAAGTCAAACTAATATGACTAAGCACCCTTACTTTGGTATTTATCTCAATTTCAAAATACTTCAATCATTTAGCACCTGAAAAGTAACCCAGCTATGAAACCCTGCCATACTRTGTAACTGCTCTTTGATGAAAATTACACCACACCTTATTAATCCCTTGCGGGGGTAGGGCRGGGGAAGAAAAAAAAGAACGAAACCTCCTTTAACTAAAGCCTGGAATGACTCGCAGCCAAATGGATGACACTTCAGCGAGTGTGCCTAAGTACAGTGCACCTCACAGTTCATCTTTAAGTATTAGTCATACTTTAAAACTGCGTATTTCAAACCAGAATTTAATACTTGTGTCCACTACACAYGTGCAAGATTAATCTTCTCACATACAAATTTCCCTGAATAGGCATCACGTTTTCCACAGTCTCGTGACATTAATCAAACATCACTCTGTGCAAACTCCATACCTCCCAAATACGAGCCAGGTTTGTGAGTCAGCTCCACACACTGTAATACTATCAAAGGAAGGCAAGTGTGGCACTTCAAAAGCTCACTTGCAGGAAATCTGACAGTAAAACCACCTAAAATATTCTTTGCAGATACCAGATATAGTGAAAGCAATATGTAGTATCCCAGACTGGTTTTGCTGGGTGTGTTTCAACATTGAACAGAGCTCAGAACTGCAAGGTATCAAATACCTGTTGAATACAAATATTTTTTTCTGCACAGTATTCAAACACAAAACAGTTCAACATGACACATAGAAAACAGATTACCAAAACATGTATCACTGATACTGTAGTAGCTTATACAAATGCAGGTTGCATTTATATTACACTCCATCCTGAAGAAGATTCTTGCCCCCAAAGTGATACAATCAATATATTTCAATTTTTAAAACATCTTCTCAAGAGTTTAAGCTGTTGATATATCTGTTTCATTGCAAGGTTTCAGCTTTCAAATGACTAAACTTATGACTGAATGCTGAATACATTGTCCTTACCATTATGTTACAGCACRTTATTTTAGAAGTAGATTGGTGGTATGACTAAGAGAGCAGTTTGTTTTTCCATTCTGTTCTCCAGTATATAGTCAAAATTCCCTTTCTGAGCAGTCACGCTAGGCAGCTTACACCAGTAATATCTGTGAAAAGCAAACACAAGAGGTAAAGGAACAGCTGTACAGACTTTTAAGAGCACAACACTAGTTTCAACCTTTTTAAATATGTAATTTATTCTGCTTACTGGCATGTTTTAGAAAGCTAAAGTCATGCTTTCAGCTTTTTACCTTCTGTAAGTTTATTAATTTAGAAGCAATGCAAACTTACTTCCTTTTACAAAGGAAGTTTTCAAATTACTAAACCAGYACAACAGATTTTAAAGGTTTGCAAAAGTTCATACTAGTTGCTATTGGGAGAAATAGACAAGCTGCTGTTGTTTTTCTTCCTTTTGCTGAAAAATTGAACCATGATGTTCACAATTTAGTTTCCTTTTAAAACCAACTCCTAAGGACATTAGTCAGTTATTCAGGATATGTAATTACTCTGTCAGCTTTGTAGTATTAAAGCAATCTAATAATATTTTTAATACAGGCAAATTTCATATTAATTGAACTGTTCTTGTCCAAACAAGCTACAYAGTATAATAAAAGTTACCCTTTGCACGTACTACAAAGCACAGAAGTGACAGAGCACACAGTTACTAAACATGACACCAGCTCTAATTGCTTTATAATATCACATGTAGCCATGAACTGGGGGAATCTTCTTTCTGTGTCCTGGATCATATAAAATAGCTAGGAAATTTTCAGATAGTTTTTAAGTTAGATGATCATTTTGTGTTTCAGTTGGCAATACTTTTTATGCTATAGTAGCTGACACACCAGGACTTTTCCCTAAGGCAACAGTTTCTCAGTGATTGCAAAAACTCACAGGAGAATCCTTAGTCTTGTGAAGTGATGTGTTCCAGGAAGGGCCAGCAGCCCCAGCACTGTCCTGCTACAATATCAAGATGCTGTRCTTGGGCCTAGCAGTGCCCCCACATCCTGCACATCTGTATAATTAACCAGTAGTAAKTAATTTTCAAGCCAGAGACTCCTGCAGACACTTCACACAGTATGGTTTAAGTTGCACTTACAGGATATCACATTTTTCTTCTCTGTTGCTGGCTCTGTGCTCCCTTCTGAACATACTACACTGAAAAAAGGTTAACAAGATTTTTCACAGTCCCTTTCAGCTGTGCAAGTGTGTTCAGCATCTTTTCTGCTTCAGTTAGGAATTCATTTTCAGGGACATTTTTTTCCCCCCTTTAAAGCCAAAAAGCAGAGGGGAAGCATTAGGGGGAAATAGGAGTTATGGCCTAAAGTTTTTGTCAGGAATTCTGTCTCTGAGACTTTTAAAAAATACAGGAAAGGGATGAGAACACATGGGTTCTTCCTTCCAGATATTTCATTTTTACTTCCCAAGAGTGGTGGTTTTGTCTTTAGCCAGTAAAAGCAACAGAGAAAGAAAAATGCAACCAATACAAAGACTACAATGTCTACTTACTGTCTTTCCAGGTGCTTTTCTTATTCCCTACATCCTCTTCTTAATCATTGCTGGAATGCCCCTGTTCTATATGGAATTAGCACTGGGACAATATAACCGAGAAGGGGCTGCCACTGTGTGGAAAATCTGCCCAGTTTTCAAAGGTAAGTGTCCCTCTGCTCCCTTGAGCAGCACCTGAGGGTTGTGTGTGATCACAGACAACCTAAAGATCTTCTCTCATCTTTCACAGACAGCGTGGTATTTGTTGACCTTTCCCCAACCGTGGAAGTCAGAAATCTTTCTATTATCACAGGTGAAGCACAAAATGGGAAAAGCCCCAGGAATCTTTTTCGGGGTGATTGCTGGCTGAGTGTAGCCGAGGGCAATGAGCAGGAGCAGTTCAGCCTTGCCCTCCCTTTCCCTGAGTGCTGGGGAGAGGGAGGCTCTGGGGATCTCTAGATGGAGGGAGGAGTTTGCCAATCCAAATTGGGAACCAAATCCCATCCAGGCCAGTTCAGCCCTGTCCTCCCCATCAGATAACCACTGTTCCATTCAGGGCAAGGAGCTTTCTCTGCAAGAGTCAGCACATCACAGTGGCCACAGCACTAACACGCAGTTGTGGGGACTGGAGGTTCAGCCACTGGGCTTGTAACATCACAGGAGTTTGCTGTGGTGTCTCTGTATCTCAGTTTTCCTGCCTATGAAGTGGGAGCAATGATTCTGATAGTCTTTGTAAAGTGGTTTTCAGATTTAGCAATGAAAAACACTTATTAAAATCTGAATATTATTACTATTGAGTGTTTTCCACTAGGATTAACTCTACAGCAGCACTGAATAAAAGGCTCTGGAGTGTTGTTTGTGCACTGAGCTACAATTATTTTGCAAGGAATAAATAGAGTAGGTGTTTYAGGGTGTTTGGCTTTGATCAGGAAGTGATCAATGCATTCTGTACATGAAACAAGTATTTGTTAAGAAACCTCAAGAATCTTTTAAAGCATTGCTTGCYAGCAAAAAAATGTAAGTTGCTTTTCATATATACAAGATTCTATCTAAAATCTTACACAAAAGCCTTTTCAACMCAGAGATATCTGAAATTAAACCAGCCAAGCTCAGCTGACCATAGAACCTTAAAATTCAGATCATGTTCATCCTGGGATGATAAAAGCTGAGAAGCTTAACAATAGCAATCCAAACTTGATGGATCCGCTGCTTGGATATAGGTTACACTGAGTAAATGTTAGTCTTCTTTCTCAAAATACAGCTTTCCTCTTCAAGCAGTCTAGTGCCACCCAATAAGAAAAGTGAAGGGGGTTTTTCTTACCAGTCTCACAGCAAATCTCAAACCCAAAACTCACAGCAAAATCAGAGATATGATAAAAAATATATAAGCAAGCTAATAAAATAATGTGCCTCAAAATTTTAAAATTAATTCATATAGATTTGCCTAGCCCTTCTAAAATCCTGCCATGGCAGACAAAATTCATCCCAGCACCCAGAAACCTGGATACCCTTGCTCAGTAAAAATTCCTATTGGTATCTTTGTAAGACAACGAGGAATTTGAAAACCTAAATGCAAAAATTAGACCTTAAAGATGTCAAAGCATTCGAGCCAAATACCGCTRTGCTCAGAGGTACTCTGTGTTGACTTCAGGATTGGAAAGATTATGAGAAAGGAAAATAGAACTTATTTMATGTATATTCTTGTTGACATTCCATCTGTATTTTTAAGCTGACATTTTCAAGGTGTACTAAACATACGTTACTCTTGATCTTTAAGGTTTCTTATTACAAGTATATAGAAGAGCTTAAGTTATTTGATTCTCAAAAAGTGATAAGCACTGAGATGCATTTGCACCTCAGTATAAACKCAGTACTTTTAAGGTTTTGGCTAAAACTTCTGATAACATGCAAACAGATTTTACTGCTTTGGAGTTGTTTCTGGGACAACTCAAATCTCTCACTCAGAGGAAAAGTACACAGTCTACACAAATTTATAATAGCTTCTCTAAATGAACAGCACTATAGTACTAATTTTAGCTATGAATATTATTGCTGTGAACTCTAAGCACTCTGCTTTTAATGAGATGCTATCATAACACATGCAACTACAAATATACCCTGTAACCTTTGTAACACAGTCTGTTTTCATCTCTGCATTCTTTTCCAGGGTCTATTTTAGACTGTGGGTGGTGCAGCTTTACTTTTAAGAAAACCTAGAAACATAAGAGTAAATTCATTCCTGAACATTCTTGAGATTTCAGAKGAGAGAAATTTAAAACACATTTGGTCCAGTATTTTTTTTAACCTTGATATTAAACACCTTTCATTGTCCTCCCGAATTGGAGAAATTTYAGGAGGAGTTTTTTTAAACAGCAATCATCCAATTTTAGCACTTCATGTATTATCCATACTTAGTATTTTAACATTCATCTTAATACTTAGGAATTATCCATTTGGGGGATTCCTCCCACCACTCCATTCTGTTGATCACAGTGTATCACTGGAGTTTGAGTGTTCATGTCTATGTTCATTTAAGCACCAAGGATTTGAAAATACAATTTCRTCTTTACTTTCACAGTAATTTCCCCTTTCTTAGGGATGAACAGACTGGTCTACAGATTAAAAGCCTCCTGCAGAGCAAAGAGTAACTTTTGTACATGCAGCAGTCTTTGAACTGCCAACTCCTTCAGGGTCAGCATCTGTTCCTTATGCAAATTTTAAACCAAGGATTAACACAGTGTTTGCTACCTCTTTTTTTTTTTTCTGAAGAAATAAGAAAACCTAATAATCTCCAACTGTTAGGCCTCCAATGCAAAAAAATTAAACTGAAGGAAATTAGAAGTAAAGATTTGCACTTAAACACTGTGGCAGTCCAGAGATGATGTTCACAAAATAACTCTACTGTTATGCAGTACACACAGCTCTGAGGGAGGATCCAAAGAACAAAGCTGCACACACTGTAAAGGAAGAGTGATTGAAGTCAAGGCAGAGCAAGCTTCCTGAACAATTCTGCCAGCCAACTTTTGTTGGGCTCCAACATTAGTACCAAAGCTTCCTCCCAAACAGTTGGAAAATGTCCATTTTCATGAGGAGAACATGCACTTTCTGGGGCACTCTTGCTAAAGGGACCCTCCAAGCACACTTCACAATATGCAAAAATGCAAAGCAAATGTTTGAAGCTGAAAGAGAATGCTTACACTAGGAATCCTGTAATCCTGGAGAGACAGGAAAAAGGGCTGAATTTCACACACAGTGTAGCCCCAACCTGATACTCACYAAGATTTACTGGCATGTCCAAAACCTGGAAACCCCCAGTGGAACAGCACAGACTGTTTCATGCATGATTTGGACCCAGTTACATGCTGATGGAAGCCAATCTYGGGAATAGTAATGGGAAAGAATCAAGAGGGATCAGTGTCTGTTCCAAACTAGTTCAGGGTGGGAATGTGAGGCATAGGGAAACTTCATTTATGTGTCGAGCTCTACTTTTCCAAGAGAAGTTGCCAAGGTCTCTGACGTCATGAAGATGAAGTGARTTTCGCTCCTAACATGGGCTTGCAGTCTTCTGCATTGGAAGCAAATCAGCGATGGAGTTGTACAAGGACAAATTTTGACATTGCACTGCTTAATTTCTTTTTCTGACAAACAACTGGATTTGATAAAAGCCAGTCATTTTCCAAAACCATTTCTGTAATTTTGTGTCTGGAGGTCAGGGACATTGTGTCCGCATATGTGTATGCGAATGTCARAAATTCCTTTTATTGGTGTGAAGACCTAAAACAAGTTTGCAATCATGTATGGCTGAGTTTAACTCCAGTGCTTGTGTATACTGTTGCAAATCAAATGCAATATATAATGTGGTTTTCCTTTGTCTTTAGGTGTAGGCTATGCAGTGATACTCATAGCTCTTTACGTGGGTTTCTACTACAACGTGATCATAGCTTGGTCTCTGTATTATCTATTTTCATCATTCACGTTTGAGCTCCCCTGGACCAACTGCCACAACAGCTGGAACAGCCCAAACTGTACAGATCCCAAACTCTTCAATGCATCAGTGCTTGGCAATGGCACTAAATACTCAAAGTACAAGCTCACTCCTGCAGCTGAATTTTATGAGTAAGTGTTGACTTGACTTTGCTATTTTTTTCAAAAGTCTGTGTGTAAGTGAGTTTCATCTTGAAGGTAAAATAGTTTGTATCCAGCCTCTAGAATGAGCTTCAGAAGACTGAGGTTAAAATGGAGTTGTTATGCTCAGAATTSCAGACTTTTGCCTCTGTGAGCTTTGGTTTCTCCTGTACCTAATGCAGGGTTCGCTACTGAGCAGAATGGAATTGGACAAGACACAAATCTTCTCTTATGTGCCACTTTTGCTTGCACCAGCTTTGCCAGGGCAAAGAAACACAGTAATATTCTGACAGAGATGAYGGCATGCCAAACTGAGCTGAATTTAAGGCTTTAAAATTACCATTTGTTCAGAAGATTTGGACTCCTTCTCTACTTGCAAAATATTTCAGAGCAGACAGCAGAGCTCTGATTGTTCCACTGCTTCAACCGTTCAATGAAGTGAGGTGAAACACTGAGCAGGAGGAAAGAGCCAGGTTATAGGAAGACAGGCTTTTACCAATTCTTAAGCAATGGAGTGTTCTACAACACGGGCCAAAACAGGCAAAGGGACACTCAAATCAAACAGCTGGAATCAAACCCAAAAAAGGAATAGAAATTAACCTATAAAATAAATATATCGATCTCTGTAGAAATATTTTCATTATGGACTTAGGGAAATAGAATTTGATTATGAGAAAAAAAGGGGGATGTTCATCAGACTATTGAATCAGTTGTTGAATTAATCTGAATAATCAATTAATTAATATTTCTGTGTTGGGAGTAGAAGGATATCAAGGCACACACCTGCTGAGCAGTAAGTCCAACCCTGTAGAAATAAAGGAAAATACTGCTACCATAAATAACTGAGTGTGTGTTACCCCATGCCTGGCTACAGCAGGGATCTTGGGGTCTCTGTTTGTAGCTCTTTAACACTTGTGGCCGCTGTTCCTTCTCRGGAGACAGCACAGTGAAAGATCAGCAGTGATACACAAACTGCTGGCAGGGGTTTGGGTAAACTGAACTCAGTGCTTTGAAAACAAGATGGGGGTTGAGTTCAAAGGAGCTCACTAAAATGGCAAATAATGACAGCTGTGAAATCTACTGCCCTTACAACATTTTATGTGTTCACAACACAAATGTAAAGACAGATCATTCATAGCAAAAGGTTATATATGCATATAGCCAAAGMACCTGATTTTGAAGTGAACTAGAAGAAATTATTCATTCCGCATCTTAAGACAAAGAACTGCATTTTTATAGAACTTTTATTTGAACAGCATTTTTTAGAACAGTTTCTTTAATTTTCTTGTGCTTAAGCCTTAGTAAAGGAAAATGCAATTCCKATATTCTTGCTTTTCCTTTTTGTGATTTAAAATGGTTCTGTACAACTCTGCCATCACATTGTGCTTGGGGAATGATTCTGACTTTGTAGTGGGTGAGGTTGTGGTAGAATCAATTAATGATGTTTTGATTTAGTTCCACCAATCTGGGGAAGAGTTCAATTAACGATTGTCTGTAAACTGAAACTTGAAGGTTTTGAAATATTATGGTTTGAAATATTAAGGTTTGAAATAATATGGCTCTTTCCTCATTGTGAGGTAGATTCAAGGTGCAACGTTCAGAAGGTAAGAACAAAAGGGGAATTTGACATTACATTATGCTTTCATCCCTGAATTTTGGGGCTGTAATTAAGTCACTAGGCCCTGTACTTATTAGCAACTAGATTACATTGCAAAAATGAGAACAGTCACCACTTAAGTAAAACTCTCTATCACATCTGTTTTCCCAGCTGTAAAAGCAGGGAATCCCAAGGGCCATTGTGTTTACTTATCCAGTGTTTGGATGAGCTCATCAGGTCCAGCTGCACAGCTCAGGTGTGGACCCAAACTTGTACAMAGTCTTAGTGTGTTCAGATCCAACCTAATAAACCAAATCAGAAAACAGTTTCTTATATCAACCTAATTCGTGCCCACAGTCTTACAACAGGGAGAGCTGAATCTTCTGATTAAAAAGTTTCATGTTCTGTGCCATAGTCAGTAAATGGGAAGTGAAACTGCTTTAACTTGGTTCTCTGGGTTGTGCAGCTACATCAGGACACTCAYACACAAACTTTTGGCTGAGGGGAAAGCAGGGACACCAGAAACACCAAACATTTATTTTGCAGTTGGAAAGTGACTGAAAAGAGACACTTCCAAGCAGAGAGCCAGTGTGATTATCCTGAAAAGAAACAGATGCTTCTCTATGGGACATGATCCCTTCACACTAAGCTGGCCCGACCATGAATTTAGGGTGGATTATTTCCTAAAGCCCTGGAGCTGCCAGAGCTGAATGCCTCGATCCCCACCAGCACAGGAATAAACTGTGGGAGGAAGTGGGAGTACTGTGATGTGACAGTTCATCAAATACTACAAGAAAGGTGCCTCAGATTCAGCAGAAATATGCTGGTTGTCACTACTTACATTGAGTGAGAAAAGGGAAACCTTTCAATCTAGGCCAAATCTTGATTAACCTCCAGTATGTGGCCAGGAGGAAAAGCAGAGAGAAACCTCTAAGCCTCAGACTTGGAAGAAATCATTTGAAATTGCAAATTGCATGCCAAGGCAATGACAGGAGAACTTTGAAAAACATATTTGGCTTTTGTTTTCAAGCCTCAGGAGCCGGGCACAGCTTAGGCTGAAGTGCTTCTAGACCAAGGCCTTCCAGAGAGTTTCATTTTACCAAGTCTGGCTTCAGTTTTTGAGGCTGAATTCAGGCYGAGGTGCTGCTGATGTCCTGGGGACACGGCCTTAAACAGGAAGGAACGTGACCTCTACAGTATTTCAGTAGAGATGGTTAAAATCAACTAAAAAGTATTTKTACACTGTAAACTTAGCAAACCAAGCTAAAATCTAATAACAACTGGTGCCTCTCTGCTAGCAATAGCCAGACATAAGGGAAATCTAGTTAGGAACAAAATGTCAACTCCACATTTTTTAAAGACACACATTACTTTAATTCCTTCCCTCTTCAGTGGTTTGGAATTGAACACACAAAATCCACACATGTTGTCCTTTCCACACATGTTAAAATAATTCAATAGAAGCCTTTTTTTTTGGAAGAAGTACATCACTGCAAAATAAAGTTCCCCTATATMCTCCACATTSCTCCTATTTAAATACTTTATCTGARCACAGGCATACTTTGTATTTGTTCTCTCTATTTTTTTGTATGGGAAAAATATTTTATCACCTAGCTTTTGTTTCTGCTGACAATTAAAAAATACCAGTTTGCAGGAGCAAAAGCACTATTCTTCTCACAAGGTGTTTGCCTGCAAAAAAATGACAATCTGTCATACGAACAAATCTTGGCAATTTTTTAGACAAGACAGTAAAATTGTCAACAAAATACTGGGCTGCAGCTCTTCCCCTCTGACAGTACTTTTTCTCAGGACTGTAGTTTATTCCCTTTTACAGCGAAATTTTCATGCCAGATTCAGTAAAGGAAATTCACAGAATTCACAAGTCAGCCCAGCTGTGAGCAATCACAAAAACTTAACATCATATTTATGAAATTAATGAGGAGTGTGTGAACCAAGAATGTCCTGAAAAAAAAAAAAACCCTCACCCTATGCAACAAAAGTTACCTTTATAGACCAATAGGTTCGTGCTTTGGATTACAAGTCTTCACTGGAAATGCCTCCCCAGCCAAAGGGGGTGTTCAGTATCCCATCAAATGGAGTGACCAATGCTGTGTGCTCCAAAGATGCAGGAACCTGTCCCCCTTAAATACTCTTTAAGCAACTTCTCCCAAAAGAGAAAACACCAATTCAAAAGTCAGGACAAGCACTTCTGCCTATAAACAATTATCAAAACTGAATCAGGCAACAAGAAATAATGAGAGTGGATAGCCCTATATTGTATTAATCACATCTGGCCTTTCCATGCAATTCTTCTGAAACTATAAATTCTGGAGAGCCATGAATGTGCTGAAGTGGGGCATGATAGCAGGGGAGGTCAGAATTGCCAAGTTAATGAGCRAATAAAGTTTTCAGTGCATTGAGATAAACATTCTCAGCATTACTGTGATTCAAAAATACCATTTCACCCACAATGGGGCAGCCCTGGGTGCACACACAGACTGGGGAATGGGGATGCTGGAAAGCAGCACTGTAGAAAGGGACCTGGAGGCCCTCCTGGTCGATGACAGGTTGAACATGAGCCAGTAGTGCCCTGGAGCCAGGAGGGACATCCCTGTCCTGGGGACATCAGGGGACAGCATCACCAGCCAGACAGGGAGGGGATTGTCCCGCTCTGCTTTGGGCTGGGGCGGCCTCATCTCCAGTGCTGGGGGCAGATTCCAGCACCACAGTACAAAAAAGATATTAAACTGTTATAGAGCACCGAAAGGAGGGCTGTGAAGATGGAGAAGGGTCTTGAAGGGAAGCTCTGTGAGGAGCAGCTGAGGGCACTTGGTCTGTTCAGCCTGGAGGAAACTGAGGGGAGACTACACTGCAGTCACAACTTCCTCATGAGACAAGAGGAGGGGCAGACACTGAACTCTGCTCTGTGGTGACAGTGACACCAAGGCAATGGCCTGAAGTTGAGTCAGGGGATGCTTATGTGGAATATCAGGAAAAGATTCTTCAACCAGAGGGTGCTGGCTGCTGGGACAGGCTCCCCAAGAAAGTGCTCACAGCCCCAAGCCTGACGACAGCATTCAAGAAGTGTTTGGGCAATGCTCTCAGGCATRGGAAATGTGAACATCTCTTGGAGACACCCTGTGCAGATGGAACAGTTGGACTAAATTATCCTTGAGGTTCTCTTCCATCTCAGTAAATTCTGTGACTAAATACAAATAATAACTTATTATGTGCCAGCCAGGGTGCCACTGGTAAATTATGTGATTCCCAACATCTAGTTTGCAGTCCATTACACAGCTCCATTCTCCAACACAAGAGGGAGCTGAAATATCTAGAGAGAAAAACAGAGGCTGCTGCATCCCCCTGGCATCCCCCTGGATTGTGCCCAGGGTGGCAGTGAGGCACACAGGGCACACACCTCTGATGATTTGTACATGTCTTCATGGCATTGGGACAGGGGACAGGCCTGAAACGAGTGTGGGAAACCTCGATTCAGGGATGGATGTTGGCCACATTGCATTATCCTGCTCTAATATAAAAGAATGAAAATTCAGCTGTTTTGACCTCAGACCTTCTTGAGTAGGGAATCTTGTAGTATCTCTTTCTTCACATTTTCCTCTTTGCAGCCAGTATAAGGGAAGCAACTGAGTAAAATCTAAAAGACCCAGTCAGGGATTTGTCACTCAAACTGCCTTAACATGGACAGGCTGAAACAACCTCAGCTGTTCCTGAAATAAGCACTCCTTGGTGTGAAATAACTGTGACATCATTGATGTGAGCTAACTTGRACAAAGGCAGCAAATGCAAAGTTCTCTTCAAATTTGCCCTTCTCAGAAAAAAAATACCATTTTTCAGAGAACATTACAGAGCTGTACTCTTTAAATCAAGAAAGCTTAATCTATGTAATACTTTGGCCATTGCTTCTTTCCTAAAGATGTCAGCACAC
Organism: Malurus melanocephalus; assembly: GCF_030028575.1. NCBI lineage: Eukaryota > Metazoa > Chordata > Aves > Passeriformes > Maluridae > Malurus > Malurus melanocephalus. Next base: position 1,400,008 of record NW_026623272.1, on the reverse strand, counting down.
TTTAACATAAATCACAGTCTAGCACTAGATCTTTGATRCATGATGGTGCTACTGGAACAGAAATGTAGGTTCTAGCAGGTGAAGATTCRTGAGCTATTTACCAGCAACCCTCTAAAATGGCATCTTTTGAAAGTTTTTATAACTTGTCTTCAGATGTCATAAAGAAAAAAAAAAACAAAACAAAAAGAAAATTATAAAAAGAAAAAGGAAGGAAAATCTGCCAGAATCAGAGCTTCAAAACAGCAGCTGTCTATAAAGATTTCCTTGCTTAGCTGCCCTGATACACAGCTGTTTTGACTGGTTACAGAAGTATTTTTCTCTTCCTATTTTATGATCTCTTACCCCGATTAAGGGAGCAGAACCCTTGGAATGGAGATTTTCCTGCAAATCCTGGGAATCCCACATTTGAAATGGCAGTTCTGGCAAGTGCTCCAAACACTAAGACACATTGCTGGCTGCTTCTTGGAAAGCGAGCACACAAGGAAGCAACTTCTCTACAAATCCAGAAAAAAACATTTGGGCAAGAAGGATAATATGTTAAATGGGCACAAAGAATGCAAGTTCAGACTGTGGTTTTCTGTCATGCTCCAAAGGGCCTGGTTTAAAACACCACGCTCTGATGGTGTTAGCAGTGTAACTGTGATAGCACAGWTTGCCAAAACCCTCCCAAGATCCTGGCCAGATGTTCTGATCAGACACTTTTCCTTGCTCTACTCATCACTACCCAGGAGGGAAAGTTTAGGATGGAATCAGGCATCCCTGCCCAGAATCCACTTGCATGTGTGGATTCTCTATTAATTCTAGATTTTAGTAGAAATAGAAGTAGTTTTTATTCACACTCCAAGCAACATTTGAGTGGAACGTACCTATTTTTTAAATTTAATTAAAGATAACAGGTTTTTTAATTAAGTATCAAGAAGCCTGCCTCCATGTATTACTGCTTCCATGGGTAACAGCTATATTGTTAAATAGCTGTGTTGTTGAATAATAAGAKTTAAACTCTCCTCATGTTTTCTAAACAGGAACATTCTTGACTAAGTGCCACAAACACATGGTCACTACCCTTTTAATGCCTCACATGTTATTAGTCTCACAAAGGRGCAGATCAGCTGCTTAATCTAGGAGGATGCTTTCTACAAGTATMTTTTATCCAACAGGAATTAGTCACAGAAATAGTAAAAAARTACAACATTTCTTATTAAAATGTGAGAATCTACAGAAGCAGGAAGTCAGGTGTTTGCTAATCTAGAATCACAAAATAATGCAGTTTGAAAGACATCTCTCAAGATTATCTAATACAACTCCTTAATCAAAATCAAGGCTGTCTTAAAAAAATAAATCAGTCTGCTCAAGGCCTTTAATGGCCAAGCTTTAACATCTCCAAGGACAGAGATTCTACAGCCTCTTTGGACATCTGTTCAGTGTTCAAATAAGATTCAACCAATGGTATTTCTAAACTCCCCAAACATTTCAGGTGAAGGAAGAGGGTTATGATGATGGTACTGTGGTGTAAACAGACAGCAAGGAGCGAATTAGACCACCCAGGCTTTGTGGGGAGAAGCACAGCCCAAAGCTCACCAAACACCGTCCCTGACTGCCAGGGGTGCACAGGGCAGCTCCTGCTGCCCCCAGCATGAGAAGAGCCAAAGCCTTTTCCCCCCAGTGACTTTGCTTTGTTTCTGTGTATCTGCTGTGTAGGCGAGGAGTTCTGCACCTGCACGAAAGCCGTGGGATCCATGACCTTGGCTTGCCTCGCTGGCAGCTTTCCCTCTGCCTCTTGGTGGTGGTAATCATTCTTTTCTTTAGTCTGTGGAAAGGCGTGAAGACTTCAGGAAAGGTAGAGATAATATTGTCCTTCTGTCTCCACTACATTCTTTTTCTGCTTTAAGAAGTCTCCTAATCTGAGAAAACAAGAAGATAAACCACTGATTCTGAGGGATCCTCAGGGATCAAAATATGTGAGAGGACTTCACATATGTGCAATGGAAATACACAATCCCAATTCTGGCTTTATTTTATTTACAAGTTTTGCTTGTGTGATATTCCAACTGGRAATTTTATTAACCTGTTATTTTCAATTCAATTGGTGGTTTCATCCAGAAAATCTTTTTAAATATTCAGAATTGTCTTATGTGTGCATCCTATTCTTAGCCAAATGTACTAATGTTTCAATGATATAGGAGACTTTGGGTTTATTGTATAAAATGCCATGTCATGAGAAATATCTGATGAAAGTAATTTGAAATCTCTCTTTGATATCCCTCAGAAAACACCTCAACAGAAATTCTAGAGTTGGATACATCTGAAAGCTTTTTGTACATTTTCACGAAAGTATCACCTAACATCAGGCAATGACTRCAATTTTTAATAAACACCATGGAGATGAAGAGCTAATCAGCATTCTAACACACACTGACAATGTCTTCTGTTTGTCAAAACTGTCTCCTACCAATAACTATAAACTTATATATGAAAAGATTCATGATACATAACACAAATTTCCCCCATATCCTAAAAAGAGCTTCTCCRTCAAACTGAATGGACTAAACCAAGAAAATGCCAGCTGTACTTATTACATATTCTTAAATCTTCTGTAACAGCTGATTAACCTTTGGGATCTCTGTTGTCTGCAGGTTGTTTGGATAACAGCCACTTTGCCTTATGTTGTATTATTTGTCTTATTAATACATGGAATAACCCTGCCAGGTGCATACAATGGAATAAATGCATACTTGCACATAGATTTCAGAAGATTGAAAGAAGCCACAGTAAGTGTACTCTTCTGTTCTCATTCTCATATCCAATGCTTTTCTCCTGCTGTATCCYTGTGGACTGAACTGACCCTGGCAATGTTGGTGTCATTGTGCAGGTATGGATTGATGCAGCTACTCAGATATTTTACTCCTTGGGAGCTGGGTTTGGYGTTTTAATTGCATTTGCCAGTTACAATAAGTTTGACAACAACTGCTACAGGTAAGAGCCTATTTATTCTTCCATTAGTGCTGCAAAATTRTGCTATTTTACTCTGACTGCAGCTGAAATAAGTATTAAGCTATCTTTTTATCTTCGGTCATATATTAATGATGGTGAGTTTTGTGTAGACATAGTAACCAACCCAAATCTTGAAACACTGTMTTCCTGACTGAAATTTTAGTAACAGGAACTTGCCAAGATATCTGCTGCACTGCAAAGMAGAACAGGATTAGGTTTGGACTTTAGACAGCTGTGTAAACTGTGCTGATGTTTGCCTTTCAAAAGCACCATTAAGTGCAACAGTGAACACAGGATGAAATCTCATTGGTCCAGGAACTAAAAGCAGAAAGATTCCAGTTTCCAGAAGAGTTTCTGTGCTTTGGGATTATAACTCTGATATTTTATGTTGCACTCCAGTTTAGGAATGCACTTTAAATGAAGTCAGTTTGTAAGTGTGGCTGAATCACCATCATGGAAATTCAACCAGAATCACTCTGCACCTTCTGAGAAATTCCAACATTTAGCTGTTTTGTTAACATTCCATTTTGGAATGAAAACAAGTGTCCCTTTTCCCATTAAATATAAATTCAATAAATACATKTATTATAAGTTCATTATGAACTGGAGGATGGGGCATGAAGTTAGATGTTAAGACAATCCCTATTCTTACAGTTTTTTCTCACTGGGCTGTTCTTCTCTCCATGCTTAGGGATGCTTTGCTGACTAGCACCATTAACTGTGTCACAAGCTTCATCTCAGGATTTGCAATTTTCTCCATATTGGGCTACATGGCTCATGAGCACAAAGTTAAAATTGAGGATGTAGCTACTGAAGGTAAGAAGTAATTTCACCCACTTTTGTGCACCACTTCTTTGCAAATGCCCTTATATCTGTTTCCAACAAGTGTGAGTATGAGAAAATCTCATGGAAGTGAACTGTATTAACTTACTTGGAACTAGAACTGTATGTCTAAATGCCTTGTAAAAATATGAACTCTAAATGGTGTTGATGCCCCTCATCTCTTCTGAACTGAGGTTCCCCAATTCCCCATCTTATCCCCTCAGGTTTTGCTCATGCAACCAGCAGRTATTTACCACTGGAGAGTGTCTTACAAAGGTATTGCTGTTGAGTGCCACAGGCGATTCATTTTGATGCTCTGCAGTCCTTTCCCTGAGAACAGCTCTCAGCACAGTCTCAGCTCCTGTACCTCCCACCACAACCACGAGTTCTCTTGTCAAACAGTGGARTCTGCATCTACATAATTCCTTCTCCGCTACATAGCTGAAAAATAACTAGTAAGGTTGCAAATCCTATAAAAGATTATTCTGGAAAAGAGGAGGATAGGGTTTTTTTTTAAATATCAAACTATCATGAGTAAATTATTAAAACATTTAAGATATGGTATAATGCAAATTTTGTTTTAACAGGTACCCATTGGGACAAGGACTGAAGTAAAAGTCAACTTACTTACAATTTATCTCATTAAAATAAACACTTTTGGGAAGACAAGAAACATCATTTAGTGACACCTTTTTTCCCCCTTTTCTGTTCCAGGAGCTGGTTTAGTTTTCATCCTGTACCCAGAGGCAATTTCAACTCTTTCAGGATCTACATTTTGGGCTGTGGTGTTCTTCATCATGCTCCTTACTCTTGGCATCGACAGTTCTGTGAGTACCTTTTCCTTCTAGCCTTGACATTGTTCTTTCACTGTTATATTCTGTAACTGGAGAGGCATCAGCCTTAAGCAGGGGGTTACATTTCAAATAAACATTCTGCACATTGCCTAAATCTGTTTTCACAGTCATAGACAGCATAGCAATAGTATTACTCCCGGTATTATAAAGACTCTCAATCATTCAGAGGTTTAGGAAAAGATTAAATCTTTTACWAGCCAGTAAATATTTACTCCCTGCTACTTTTTTATGACCTTACAGAGGGAGTGTTCATCAACAGTTATTGCTATTTAAGTATGAACTATTACTACCATGARCTTGCAATAAGGTTTTGGATCCCTGCTTGCAAAACACAAGACATTGAATACAGTGGTTTCTGGAAGGGATTGTTGTATGTGCTGAAATCCATTAATCTGTTCAAGATAGACAATGTCTAAAGGCAGTCCCATTGTTTTTCTATGAGCCACAGTACCAAGCTTCCTGTAAATTTAATCACAATTTTTAAATCACACCAGAATATTTCCATAGTGGTTTCCTTTTGTTATAATCTTACTGCAAAATGTCTAGCTTAACCGGTGTGCTTGCTCTTTCCATAATGTGATAAGTTTTACCACACCATGATATTCAGGATCACAGAAATTTCATCTCAGAAAATATTCCAAGTCTCCAGACAACTTTTGTACTGCTTAGTTCTTCCACAGACGCCTCATGACATCCTGTTGTATTTAGCTTAAAGGTTGATTAATTTCTGGAAAACCACATTGCGTCTTTRAGGAATAGTGAACCATGCACAAATTTTCATCTTCTTTACTAGGGTAGGGGTTTCTTATTATTCCAAAGCATAGAAGTGTCTTTTGAAGTTCAGAATGTACAAAGTTGATCTAGGAATTTCTTGCTGGAAATGGTAAAACATGGTGTTTTCTTTGCTTACAATTTCAGGAAAATTCATTCCTTTTCAAGGACAAGAAAGGGAAAGAATGAATTGGCATAGAGAAGAGCAAAACTTAAAAAAATGAGATTGCTGCAGGAAGCTTTGATAATCATTGGCAAATAACTGAATGAGATCTTGTGGAGTGAGGGCTGARCTGTAAAGGTCAGATTCAGGTCTAAATGTTTCCAAAGTGTTTGGATTTTTTATTCCAGCTGAGGTTCAATGAAGTTTGTCTTTGTAGACTAAGTACTGGATCCTTAGATAAAAGTTTGAGGGAAGATTATATTTGAGATTGTAGCTTGGCCATTTTTCAATTGTAAGCAAATATGAAGGTTTGAAATGAAGGGTTTAGCACAGTGAAAGAGCATGAATGACCAGTAGGAAAAGGGCAGAATGAAGAAGAGGAAAGCTCGTGCTCAGAAGTGTCTGGATCCAGAACAATGAACTTTGCAACAACAGTAAATGTAAGGAAATGTAAAGAAACATAACAGTGACCAAGACACAAGGCTTTAGCTTGCAGAACACACTTTTCCTACAAGCAGAGAAAATTTTTTCTTCTGGAGCTAATTAAAATACTGTGAACTAGTGAACTGTGGTCAAGTTTAGTTCTTTCTTTCTAAAAGGGGAAGGATTTACTCGTTCAAGGTTTGTCATAGTTTCCCAAAGAAAACTCAGGTCATGCAGTACTTTTTATGGGGATCTCAACTCTCCCCCACATCTGACTAATCAAGTCCCTGAAGGGAAAATGGAAACTTTTAAAGCTAAAAATCAAGTAACCCCAAAGCTAGAGAGGTATAATTGTATATGGCTACATTTATTCATGCACGTAAGCCTGCACTGGCACAGAAATACAAATGTCTGTACAAAAATGGAACTGTCACAATGTTCAAGGRAAGAGAAATCTGATGAAGCAAGTTGAAGCAAGCAACAATGAAAATGGAATAAAAGTTTGCAAACTTTTTTTTTTGTAGATTTCTAGCTTGGTAAAGGGAATTAACAAGGAGAATAAATCACAATACGTTAAGAAGTGGTCCTTTGCAAAAATAATCCAAGCCATCTGTTTCCATTTTCAATTTCCCCCAACTGCCAACATGGTACCATCTTCTGAAAAGATCAAACATTAACCCATCCCAACTGCAGGACACTCAATGAGGCCACCTCCAGACATCAGGAAGTATAAGTCTACACTGGGTTTTGGCACATTTTAGTTATAAACATCAATTACCTTTAAAGAAAAGCTAGGTCCACTGCAAACAGTCAGCAACAGTCCTCAGAGGATACGGCCACAGAGGCAACAGCCACCCCTCTTGAGGTCCAGTTCCCTGACTCAGTCCTTTACCATAAAAGAAAAAGCCTCATAACACCAGTAATTTACAGCTGAAATGCCAGAAATCGTAGGGTGGTTGGGTATGAATTCCACAAACTGCTTTGCTYTCTTCAGTCTGTATTTCCATCAGTCAGCAGCGTTTAACCAGAGCTCTTGCCTTCCCTCGCTCAGATGGGTGGRATGGAGGCTGTCATCACCGGCTTGGCAGATGATTTCCACCTTCTGAAGCAGCACAGAAAGCTCTTCACCTTTGGTGTTTCTTTTGGCACTTTCCTCCTTGCCCTTTTTTGCATCACCAATGTAAGTACAACTAAAGTTTCCATCAAAATGTTACCTTAAAAATGCCATTAATCTTRTCGGATGAAATGTAAATGGACTCAGATTACTATTTTTGTTWAAAATTTTARTTCTTAAACAACTTCTGTTCAGAAYATAGCTTTTAATCTTACATATATGAAGCTTCTCTGGGTTTTGGCACAAGATCATTAGTTATCAACCAAGCCTACAAGTCTTTGTTCCAAAGAACTGTCTGTGCTACTGCTGGGTCTGTGTGCTTTTTTTGTGATTTTTTGGGCTTTTTTTTTTGTTTGGTTTGGTTTTGGAGTTTTTAATCACATTAAATGGAATTGTGTAGAGTGCTTATTCCTCTGTGAGGAACTAAGAATTTCAAGTGACCAGACCCTTTGTCATCCAGCTGTTCTCTTCTTTGAGAAAGTAAGAGACACTCACTTATTGTGAAAGGAGTATAGAAAAATGATCTCCTCTCTTGACATCTTTTACTCTTAACACCATATAAAGCACACAGAAAACTTATCCTGAACATCTAGTAACCTGTATTTATCACTGCCATCAGACTGAGTGTTTTGCCTCCTCTGGCTTTTGACAACTCCTTAAGGAATGAGAATCCTGGTATTCCAGGCTGGAGAGAACTTTTTCTTTTTCTTTTTTTTTACCATAAAAAAATCAAAGATACCTATTAACAAAGATGCGAAAACTGTCAAAAAACAACTGAAACTTGAGGTAGCCACCATAAAAGCAGATGTGCTGAACCTCTCTCCATCCCTAGAATTGGTTTCCAAATCTATTATTAAGATTACTGAAATGGCATAAGTTTATAAATGACTAGGCACTTTTTACATTAAAATACCCCAGAATTTTCACTCCAGTTTCCTCAACCTGAGAAACATTTGAGAGTTTAAGAATAGACATATAATTTAAAATGTCTATCCTTTTTATGCCATACTATTTCTATTGATACCTAAAACTGAACATGCTCTTGTTAATTCAATATTTCAATTGGAATAAAAGTTTCTGAAGTACAATATCAGAAGAAATTTAGTGTTAAGAACCTCTACAGGGGCCAGTGGGTGCAATTCCACTGCCRCCAAGTGAGCTAAAGCTGTTCAAGATAATGACCTAACTCTAGCTTTTAAATAATAGCACCTGTTTAGACTTAAGTTTGCCCCTCCAGCTGGAATTCACAGAATTGTCCAGACTTGTCCAAATAYATTGGTTCACATAACTAAAGAACAAAATTTCTAACATGTAAAAAATAAAAAGAAAAGCCCTTGCAAAAACATCACATGAAATTAATGTTTCATTTTGCCCTCTGATTTTTTATGGCTGTATTTTCAAAAGTAGCTGTTTCTGAAACAAGTATGTTTCTTACAAAATCGTATTAATAATTCACTTTGCAAAGTTTGGTTGCAAAGGCATTCWTTTGGAGCAGGTGTAGAGCAAAAACAAGAGGTCAAACTCAAATGTCATTCAATAAGCAACATTTTCTGACACAACAACCAAAGTTCATTCCATTTCCGGACAAATCCCTACAGAATTAAAACTCTAGATGAGGCCTAAGTACTGGTATCCCTATTTTGTAAATATGCACAGCTGCTTCAGAAAAACATCTTTAATGAAGAAAAAAAGGGCATCTGATTACATAGGCTAAAATCACCTACAGATCCAAACAGTACAAGTGATATTTATGCCATTGGTGGTAAATAATAATTTAAGACAATAATTCCTTTGTTCGTCCCCTTCTGAACAGGCATAATCAGATTAAGTTTGGTTCTAAAAAGRTATTTTAACAAAAATGTACTGCAACTGCAAACATTTCAGTTGTTTATGTGTGACGAAGAGTTTTCTGAAACACTGATCCGAGTTCCTTTTGAATCAAATCTGTATCCAACAGTCTTCCACTCCTCTTTAACCCAAACTTGTGTTTGCAGCATCAAGTCCATATTAAAATACTTGGGTTAAGATAACACTTCAAGTAAAGCAGATTTCTGTTAAGTACATACTAAACTACTGAGATGATTCTATTTGTAACTTCTCTTTTTTGCATCTTTTCACTCCCCACTGCAGGGTGGAATTTATGTGCTCACACTTCTGGACACATTTGCAGCTGGGACTTCAATACTGTTTGCTGTTCTAATGGAGGCAATCGGAGTTTCCTGGTTTTATGGTGAGCACTTCCTTTTGCATGTGCAAAAGCTTTTCTGAGATCCCAAGTGTTCTTGACAGGCTTACCCATCATTTTAAGGGACAACAGCATAGCCTTGTGTACATGAAACCATGACAAGCCAGGTTTCATAGAGTGATCTTCACCTGATTTATGAGCAGTGACAGGAATGCCAACACTCAGTGGGCCAAGCTTTGAAACTCTGCACAAAGCCAAAGCAAACAGCCTTGTGAAAGGGACTGAGATGGGATGGGAAAGTTCCTACTTTTGCCAGTATTTCACAACTCTTAATATTGTTGATGACTTGCAGTAGCAGATCTAGGGCTGGTATTTTCAAAGCAAGTAGATCAGCCTAAATACAGACTCCCCTCTCTCCTTTTTTCTTTATTCCCCAGGGCCAATCTCAAGCACCCCCCAAACAATACAAATAAAGGCAGTGTTAAGAGAKTCATAAAAATTTCTACATTAGTCCCTTTTGTTTGAGAAATATTCTATGCAATTGTAAAACACTACTGGTTTATTTATCTTATTTCATAGAGTGGTATGAAATGCTAGATACCAGAAATGCTATTTCTAGTATTTGATTCTAATTTATGCCACAAAAAGGGTGTAGTGATTTACTTTATCCCAAATGTGGCAAACTTTAGGAGTTTTACTTGATCTCTGTCACTAGGCTGGAATYCACTGTGCGCCAACCACAGTGCGGTGATGTGCTACAGTCAACTAAAAAAATATTACCTCTTCCTTTCCTTCCTAATCTCTTCTTTATTCTCATGCTATTCTTCCTGATTGATCACAACTCTTTGCACTATTACCAGGTTTCAATGTCACAGCAACTTGCAAATCTTTTTCCCTTTAGGTTTGTATTGAATTGGTTGCCCCAATTCCCCATAAGATTGCTCTCCCCCTCAAAGCTATCTTCATTTTTACTCCTAGTGYTTATAGCTAATGTGTGATTCTGAGGGTTCTTAGATATTGTGATTCTTATTGCCATTTACCTCACTCAGTCACTATTTATCCATCCATTCTGCCTTACCATGTTCTTGCAATCAAACAAACTTTATCTTGCAGTTACAAATGTTGAAGGGTGAGTGAAGTGAAAGAATGGCATTTGTGCATAAAGCTGTTCAATCCACTAAAGGAATACTYTCTAGCTTTAATGCACTAATTCTGTCACCCAGCATCAGCATGGAGCAGGCAGCACAYCTGCTGTTGTCTCTCAAAACACTGGAGGCACTTTGTTTCATAGACAACTGACTTTAATCCCTGTAAGAGAGCTGAATGTGGACAAGTGATCACAGCTTAGCTTGGAAGCAGAGGCTGATTCAGTTCAGCTTCTAAGGGCAAGTTATCTTTTGCTGCTATTAAAAAAGGATTTACTGCACTTTATAATAGATAAGCTTTGTATGTGGTTCACAAACCACAGGCCAAAGTTAGTCTTAAGTTTTATTTTACACCCTCTGTACTTTACCATTTTTTCCKTTCTTCCTCTTGCCTCTCCATAATCAGGAAAATATCTATTCATTTTTCTTAAGCAGCTGACAGATGTTTCTACTGACACAGCATGACCTGTTGCTTTATAAAGAACTTATTACAGCCCCAGGTGCTATTTAAACTTATTAAATCTGGCATCATCTTGTCTGCCTTTTTCTGATAGACCCCAGTGGCCTTAATGACCTCGCTGAATATTAAGCCAGCCTAAAGGCAAGCACTGACATTTTGGCACAGACTAAAACCATGGAAATTTAGYTCAATTTATACCTATGACCATTGACTGTGGAGTTTGTTCATGCAAAGGCCAACTGTATATGCAAGAGAAGGGACAGCTAGTTTGTTTACTATGCAGATGTATTTTAGTTATGACTGATAACTTGTTATCAATTTTCCTCATGTGCAACCCTGATACCACCTTTCTGATGAATATTCTAAAAAAAGTCAGACACCTCTCCCTAGCTCAAAACTGGTTTTTGGCTTCGCTTGCAGGAAAATCTCTATTCAGTCAGATTTTACTGTGAACATCTTCCTGAACAACTAGAACAACCTCAATATGAGCTTGGAATTATAT
>NW_026623272.1:1222218-1388383 GCF_030028575.1 Malurus melanocephalus | reverse complement strand
CAGCTTGATTTTGCAGAAGGAAAAAAAACCAAGCACTGACTGCTGTTACTCATCTTTGCTCACAGAGGTGTTGGTGTGGATGTGTGCCTGGCCTGAGAGAGGATGAATGCACACATTTCCACAGAATGGAAACACAAATGGGGCAAAACWACTTAGAGAGCTTATTGCACTGCCATGCTGGGGAAACGTTTGCTACAGTCCTGCTGGCTTTCTCACTGGCAGAATGAGAGCTTACAAAGCCYCAGCAGGCAGCACATGCAGGACTTRGTGGTGACATRTAGATTTCCATTCTATCTGAACTCTCATCTCTGCATCAGATGAAAGAAGGTTGTCCCAATTTGAGCAGGGTAACTTGTATTCATAGCCAAATCTATTWTTCATTTTCTTCCTAACCTGTTCTTTTCTGCATATTGATTTACTTCCCTTGACAACACATTATGTACAMATTTTCTGTGCCATTTAATAGACCATTACATGACAAAACTCTCAGGCAGTGTTTATAGGTTCAGAAATTACAGTGAAAGTCTTTTTGGGTATTTAACCAGGAACTGATCATAAATTTTAAGTATCTCTCAAACCACACACTACAGGTAGCGCCATCTCTAGCTACAGCTGTGTTCTGCTTAAAAGTTGATCTTAGAACAGTTATTTGAGGGCACGAAAAAGCACATTGATGAAAAGTGTAACCTGACAGCATGGCTTGATCATCCCCCATTTTCAGCAGAAATTGAACACCAAGCACTGTCTGAGCTCCAAGTGCATCTGTCTGGAAACATATGARTAAAATTTTGATATATGTAGTCCTTGTCTTTGACCTTCTACACAATGATAAATTTCAGTTAGTRTTCATAGCAGTTAAAATTCAGTCACTTTAAAGTTCACAGAAAGCACTGCAAATAGAAACAGATTAAGTTTAAAGAGCATTTTCAGATCCTTTTTGGCTATTTCTCTTCACCTGGACATAATATTGGGGGCTGGAAATTTTTTTGAGACATTTACACTCAAATGTCCGGACTCTGAAAATATTTTACATCCTCATTGCTTATAATGAACTCACTCAAGCTGTCCCAATTATTTACGTTAAACAAATCAAATAAATTGTACTGAACTGATCCAGATGAAGAGGAATAATCTTTATGGAAAGCTATACATTCTCTCTAATAAACAAATAGCCATGGTAAAAAGCTGCATTTCTGCTCTTTACCTAATGGGTTCAGGATCAAAARTAAACTTCCTGAACACATCAAGTGTGATAAAATGTAAACAAATAGTCTGACATGACAGAATGCACATCAGCCAATGTCTCTGAGGAGTAAAGTTTTTTTAAAGAAAATGTAGAAGGATACTGTTTTTACCATTTTATATTAGTGTTAATCATCCCATTATAAAGTGATGCAGTTTTGTACATATTTACACTAAACAGAAGAATTGACTGAGTTTCCTGGAAAAGTGATAAATATTTCATTTTATTTGTAATACATATAAAGAACACTTTTTTGGTATTAAGTGAAACATTGAAAGGTGAATATCTAAGTGGAACAAAGAAATCGCATTCGATAAATTAAAAATCACATGAATCTACCTCATTATCAGCAAGCAGTTTGTGTGAGTAAAAGTTTGCATTTTTCTGCAGTGTACTCATAACAGCATGGAGCAATTGTGTTATAATAATCCACAACTATTTAAAAAATTGCTTCTCACTTACACCTTAGATTCTAGATATTTGTGAAATGTCTCTTTTTCAGTGGTGATGCTTCTGTCTGGAAGAGGCCTGGAGTGCTCACAGGCATTCAAGTCTTGGATACAATGGAGTCAAAGACACATCTAGACATTGCAAGGAGATTAAAGTTGATATTTATGTCTTCTGATTTGGAAGTCATTCATTTCTGCTTTCTGAAAAAGATGTTTTGGGTATGCCAGCATCTCATCAGTTTAGACTGAAGTCAGTCTCATGGTSTCATCTGTTCACATCCATTCTAGGTGTGGACAGATTCAGTGAAGATATCCAACAAATGATGGGCTTCAAACCAGGCCTCTACTGGAGATTGTGCTGGAAATTTGTTAGTCCTGCTTTTTTATTGGTAAGTGTTGATAATCATTTCATCCTGGAAAGAATASTGGTGTGTTGTTTCCCAGAACATACAACAGATGCCAACAACAAGACACCTATTGCTGTGCCAGATGCTGTCAGGATGAACAGACACTCCAACTGAAGTCTCTTTTCTCCTTGAAATTATATTATGGTTGTGTTTTGTAGAACACATTTCAGTTGTGAAAGAGAAGCTAATGGTGGCTGTGGTCTTGCTCTGTTCCTTCATTTTAAGACGATTTTAAGAAGGCAACTTGTCTTAGGGAAYACTGAACACTTGGGCAGTGCCCTCACTGTCCCTGCAGCACCTGTGCATACTAAACACAAACCATTCCCTTGGGAAAGTAAACTAGCCAGGGGTAAGAGATTGTGTTAGCAAGAATGTATTTGTCACTGGAGGATGCCAAGATMCCCAAATTGTGGGATGACACCTTAGAAAAACTAATATGCAACTACACATGCAATCAGCTGTGTGAAACACTGAAAACTTTTGTAAAATATACATTGTAAGCTGCCTTTTGTAATAAATAAGTTTTCTATTGCATTTGGGAAAAAAAAATCCCAAAGTGTGAATTTGGTTGCTTTGTGTAAAGGTTAGATTCAGCACTAACATACGGTTTAATATTGGAATCTCTTCCTATGCATATTTGTAAATCAAAAGGTCAGGATAATAATATGGAAATTTGACCTTGCTGTGATTTTAGGAGACAATAAATTGCATTAAGGCAGTGCATTCTTAAAGCAGTACTGGTATTTAAAATATACACTGGGTTGGCTTTTAGGACAGGTCCASTTTTTCTTTCAAATATAAAAGCTTATGACCCCAATTCATCCATAAGCGCCTACCAAGCCTGTATTAATTATCCTTCTAAACACGATTCTATGAAGGAGCAAGTTCCTTGTATGGAATTGTGTCCTGCAGTCAGAATGCTGACTCAAGCAGAATGGCAAAATGCTGGAGCAAACATCCTTAGGTTTTGTGCGCAAGGAGACAAGTTGAAAATTTAAACTTTATAATGAGAGCTGTAGCAATCTAGCTAAAGAGCCCATCAGTCTAAACTTCAGGTAGCTTCAGGTGGCTTGGTGAAAGAGCCTCAACATCCTCCTAGTAAAATCTAAAAACATAATGTTCAGAATAAATCTGTAGATAGCACAWCTCTCAGCCATCACAGTTCACCCCTTTTTTTCCATTTGGGAGCTCTTGAAGCTCTTTCTCCATATTGTCTGCAGCTATGCACATAATCCCAAGAAAAATCTCAAAATACCATTGGTAATTTTCTAACCAGATTTCACATTATCATCTTCCTTTAACTCACACTATCCCGGTGTAGCCTTTCAAACCCAAGGCTCAAAATATTTTAATTTGAAATTGAAGTATGGAGCAGAATGTATAGCCHCAAAGAACCAAATCAAGGAACTGTACATGTTGCACAAGCCATATGGATTTAACAGGACAGAAGTAGGCTGGTGCCCCACTCTTTCTTTCTTGCATCTAGAACTGGACAGGGCTGCACAGGAAGAAAAAAACAACTTTATATTTCAGGCTATAAATCTGCTCTACCTTTCCTCAGTAAATGTATCATGCTGGAATTTGCATTATGCCTCTCATTGAAAAATTGGTACAAAACTTCTAAAYTAAGTTTAATGTCCCTGGAAAACAAAGAAGSTTAAAACAATCRRTTTTGCAGGTTTTTCTTGACTACAKAATCCCTTTTTTTACATCTGAAACACTTGTTTAAATGAGGCAGTACAGATAATCACTTGAAGGTCCCATCAAAATTTCAAATAACCGTGTCCAGAGTGGCTAAAATGAACTGTTAATACTAGTAAATACATCAAGAAYTTCAACAGCTTAAGCAGTAAGAGGCCCAAAGTAAACAGGCTGAAGGTGAATATTGAAGCTGGTTTGAAATATACTTTAGTGTGGCTGCCTAATAAAGAGCCTGGAATCACTTTTCAAGTAAGGCTCTTCATCTTAAAACTGTGGTTCATTTTATGCTTTCTTCTCTAGTTTGTCGTGATAGTCAGCATAATAAATTTCAAGCCTCTGACCTACGATGACTACACCTTCCCTCTGTGGGCAAACCGCATTGGCTGGGGAATAGCATTATCCTCAATGATCCTTGTGCCCGCCTATATCATCTATAAATTTATGAATGTGCGTGGGACCTTTAAAGAAGTAAGTGGAACACTAATCAAATGTCATGAAATGTTGCTGTGAAATGAAATGGCTGGATCTAAGTTGGCAGTTTATTTCTCTGACTCCTGAAACTTATTACTTATGAGTGACCTTTTGAATCCATCTGTCAGGTGGATCGGTGGTTTGAGATAGGATTACTGCATTCTGTCTGAGTCTCCAGATAGAAATTGGCTTTCCAGAAAGCACCATAATAATTGTGAAAKATTATTTTTGATGCATGTAATTAATCCAGTTGATGAGATTAGATTGTTGTTATCAACAAAGAATGTACAAATTATGGCACCCTCATATTCAGCTATGAGGTGTGGTCTTCACACAGTTCTGCACTTTTCTTCATTTGTCAGTTCAAAATGGCACAGGATTAAGGTTCACTAACTATATCATTTTTATGACCTCTGTCTACATGCCCTCACTATTATCTGTAGTCTTAAAACTTCTAATGGTGCTCAGAAGCCTCCTCACCATTAAACAGCATAGTTTTTTTTTCTTATCATGTCATAATTTTATAACCTAATCTAGACCCACTGATTTACACCTTTCCTACATCTGCACTTACACAATGGTGCAGCAGGATATTGATGCTCTTAGGCAAATCATTGAACCAACACCACACACAGAATTAAACAGAAAATGGGAACTCAGCCTTTACATAGATAGGTCACATCCCCCTCACATTGACCTGGCAGACTCAAAAGGAGAAAGCTCTTGTTTCTGAAACATTACAGTCATCTCATGTAATGTTCACCTCAGAAAGGCACCCCAAAGTGGGAACTCCTCTTCAGCTGCCCTGTTTKCATCAGCTCCAACATGTTGATATTGTGCACAATTTCTAGATCTCATTTGTTTTGTTCCATCTGGGGGAGATGTTGCAAATCCATTTTCTAGAAGCATTTAAGTCTCAAAGAATAATTTGCTCAAGTTTACTGATATGGGGATGCAGAAGCCCTTGGCCAAAACCACATTCTCTCATTCATTTTAAAGTGTTAGCAAGTTCTGGTTTGTCTGTTCCTGCTCCTGCAAACAGCAACTCCCCAGTTTCCCCATGAGCATTATGCAAAAGGCTGATAGATTACATCCAAGTAACTCACACAAGATCTGATGCCCTAAACTGTGACCCTTAAAAGTATGGGGAAAGGTATAGTCTAATGGGAATTCCTTAAGTTGGTTGAAAGTTCCTAGTAAACCAAAATCGACATATGATCTCAAAGGGCACAGCATGGGGCAGACAGGGGAGATGAGAAGGGAAATACCAACACCTCCTTCCTCTCCCCTCTTCCAGCACTGACAGAAAAGCATGAACTTAGGGGATGTACGGCCTGTGATACCAACGTGTTCCTGATGTTCTTTTCTATATGCACTTGCTAAATATTTGGACTTAGTATTTGCATAAACTTTCTACTGTTGCTTCTAATATTAAAGGCTAACACCCCAGGGTTTATAACAGGCTTATTCTCCCAGTGACTGAGTAAAGGCACATGATGCAGAGATATTAAAGATTTAAGTTACCATTTTAAATAAAGTTCATGCTACTTCCCCACTATAGATTGGGGATTACACGCATAATCCCATTTCATATGGCTGACTTTTTYCTCTTCTTCCTTTCTGGTTTAGAGACTAGCTTACTGCATCACGCCTGAAAATGAGCACCAACTYGTGGCCCAAGGAAATGTCAGACAGTTTAAGGTTTGTACACCTTTTACAGGCTTCCTCTCCTGATACCTTTTGAGTCTTTAGCAACAACCACAGGTTTGCACCAATCTCCTCACAGTGAATGCCTTTGCAGKTCTGTAGTTCTATTTTTTCTGCCATCATGACAAGATGCAAAAGACTCAATATCATATGCATCAAGCTTTTTGAAGGCTTTTGGGATCTTCATTTTTTTACTAAGGATAACTCTCAGTTCAGGATCACCTGAATCCAGTATTTTAGGTTGTATTTGAATACAGTGCAATCTCACTAACAAAGGTATTTCCAAACTATCATGTGCATTTGAAGAGGCCATGGTGYCTCACTCAGTTACTGCACAGCAATCTGAAGTCATGGTGCCAAAACTGCAATTATGTCCCAACAACACAGGGTAAACAGCAAAACAAATCTCTAGTGTCAGAGCTTACCCATAATGTCACAAAATTCTGTACCAGGTCATGTGGCATTGGCTTTCCCCACAGGTCTAGAGYTGATTGAAAACACTGCTGCAGACTTCATAAGCCAAAAATACGCTATAGATTTCCAAATACTGCTTTCAKTTTAGCAAATAAAATGAGCTTATTGAAATAAACTCCTTTCTGTAGAAGATTAAAAGGATGCAAATGTGGATCCAAAGGATGCAAGCTTGTTACACTTATCAGCATTCATGCTGGACCACTTTCTGTCTGCAAAGTTGAAARCAACTAGAATTATGCACACCTCCACAAAATGTGACCCAGATTTTATAGTGGTGGTTTGTATGTTGATWTTGAAAAAATAAATCTGGCTTTTGCTTATTCTGAAAGATATTGTTTAAAGAAAATTTAGCTTCTAAAGGAAATAATCCATGTAGATTGATRGGATGCAGAATGAAAGCACAAGCAGGCTTCCTGTTTCATGACCACAATTTATTTGATGTGGCCAAGAATGTGTAATAGCACAGCACCTCTTCCTGTCTTCTCTTTCTCCTGTTTCTGTCCTCAGTTGTCAGATGATTTACTGTTCCTGCTGTAACTCAGTGTTTCCAGGGGCAGATGCTGCTGTGTGAAAGGGCTACAAAAAGTCATTCCTACACAGTACTGGTCTTCTGAACCCAGATCTATAATGACAAAAAGGTGAAGGTGGCAAATAATTTTTTAAAAGTTAGAAAAGGTTTTCCTCATAAATGAACTCCTAAAGTTACCTCCAAACATGCCAAACATGAGAGCATCTTAATTTGTGGCCTTTTTCAATGAACAGCTAGGAATGGCTTTGTAGTGTGAAAGCATAGTTAGTTTACAGTGTTTMAGTTTGTAAACCAAACACTGCCTCCTGTAACCAGATAAATAAAAATATTCCCATAAATTTCTGGCAGTTCTGATTTTTAAAACTGAATAAGCAGCTTTTATATTCAGCGTATTTCTCACTGCAAACTGGAATGCATAGAAATTTAGAGTTGATAATCCATCCATTATTTTGCAATCTCTTTGTAACTCTAGATTTGTCAAACAAGATATCTGTCAGCATCATCGTTTGAATCATTGATGTAATTTAACAACTACTTCTGTTTCTTTACAGCTCCAACACTGGCTAACAATATGACAACCAACAGGTCAAGGAAAAAACCCACGTTCAGCTAAACTGAGAATACAGAAAAGTCAAGTTCAAAGCTCCCTCACTCACTGCTTGGACCAGGCTGGCTCAGAGCTTATCCACTGACTCTTTGAGGGAAGACATCTGCTCTCTGTTGTCAATGCCTCCCTTCTATTACTTGGCTTCAAATGATCTTTAAAGACTCTGTTTAATTTTTCTTGCATCCTTTGGCGCCATGAGATCCCTACATGACCAAAACTTGTGAGTTTTGCTATTGGCAGAAGTGGAGGAGGGGGGAGCAGAGGAAAAAAGCAATCGGCATACGTTAAGTGCTTTTTTATTGTGAAGAAGTGAATTAAACTTTTCTGACAGTAATAATTACTTCAGATATTCATGCCACAACTATTTTAAACCAACAACACCTGAGCATTCTTAGATCTAAGGAAAGAGTACACCTCAGTTATGACAAAAGAGCAATTTTAACTATGTACTCATGTCATCAGCTTTCTTGCCATRCTGTCCTTTGGGATGTGAGTGCATCCTGCTCAAGTGAAGACTCGGTGCTTCATTTTCAGTGGTTTGTTTTTAGTTTCTTCTCTTGGTGAAGAACCAAGTCTTTGCTGTACTTGCCCATGCTGTTTTCAGTTTCATTGCACATCAGGAAGAGAATTCCTGTTGAGGTTACAAGTGCAGAACACAGGTAAATATCACAGTGTGCTTCATGAAAGAGATATTCCCTTATATCCACAGTTTAAGTGGCTTGATCATATAATCCACACTCGGCAGACTTTTCCAGCTAAGCATGAAAGTTACATGCACATAGCCAGACTCTCATCTTTTAGTTGTATTTCATTCTAAATAAAGAATGTAAAATACATAGGAAGAGATAATTTTTAGAATTATATAATTACCAAGTGGCACAAAAATACAAACTGGCTTTATTCTCCTGCTGTGAACATGCTACATTATAATTTAACYAGGRTTCAYCTACCAAAACATAGTAAGATTTTGYTGARTAATTTAAAAGGATATTTAGGCACACTCAGCTCTGTAAGCCTATTCTTTGGTAGTATTATGCAAAGTAGAAGATACAGAACAAACTCTGCATTTGGGTGCTGTTCTTATTCTGTGGTCACTTGTCACTGTAGTATCTTCCAGGTGATCACTACATTCAGTAGCTTTGAGTTAGTTCTTGTAGTTATTTATCTCTAGGTCTACAGTAATTTTTAGAGGCAGTAGCTTCTCAGCTGGATCCAACCCAGAGTTTACCTCTGGACATTACCTCTGATTTTTTTTGTCTCTATACATTCAATTCAACTTGTCTTTTAAATGTATGTAGTGCTTCCTCTTTTTAAAAATGCCTTTTAAATGGATGGGCCTTTTTTTATTTATAAAACAATTGTTGTTGAGTTGTTTTCTTTTTTAAAACAGCCAAGTTTAAAAGTGCCAAGTGCTTTTTGGCTTTTTCTATTTAAAATTGATTTATGTTCAAAATAATGAAAGGGAAATTTCTCTCCTTACTCATTCTTTTCCTCCAACATATTCAATACTTCAGAATGAATCAAGTGTTGTCCTTCTCTTGAAGAGTCTCTGTGACAAATAGTAGTTCTATTTAAACAGGGTTTTAAACCCAAAGAATACTTTCTTCAAATTATAAAGAAAGTCTTATTTTCTGGCCCAGCTGATGGCCAACAGCTGCTTAAACCCTGTTATTAAATATATTTCAATAATAAAGGAAATCCAAATGTTGCAGTTCTAATGCTGTAATCACACGAGAGGCTAAATAGTGAAAATATGTKGAAGGCTTCAAAAAAGTCATTCCAMCAACTTTCCAGCTAATCTCATTTTTATTGTTTGCTGAACTACATGAGAATCTCTTCATTGTTTTTAAGCCTGCTTTTCAACAATACAGCTGYTTCAGTCACTGGCTTGGCATGGCTCAAAAGCTTCTTAGCATAGATGTAATTACCAAGTTTTGAAACTCCTAGGGGCTGTTTAACGTGGAGCTTTAATGGGTTGTCATGTTACAGATTGTTTGGTTGTCTCATGATTGGAAGTGCTAAAAACCTACACCAGTGTTCACTCATGACACACCCTATCACCCCAACCCTAYAGCAACAACCCAGAAAAAATTACATTTCCTCACCACTCTGCTCTGAAATAGGAGSAAAGCTACCATAGCATGGCAGTGAAATCAGCTTTACCCATCATGTTTGGGTTTGATTGTATTTTTAATACCAACTCCCAAAGCAATTAACCTACTGCATTATKTTTTTTTCTGTTGCTGTACAACTTCTTAGGTTTAGTGTAGTATTTATAGCTCAGGACTACATTGCACTATTGCCACCTTGTTCTGAGGTTTATAGGTAAAGAAATTGCAATCTATACAGAAGACAAAAGTCATATCAAAGAAAGTAGGAATCTTATTACCAGAAGTACCCTGAATGAAAAAGACAATGCACAGTGCATGACTGCATAGGTAGACTCTAAATTCAAGATGTTGCCCAAAGAAAGTCTCCCCMCACATAATATGACTTCTGTCCTAGAGACAAATATCTTCACTTCTCCACAGAATAAGATGATGAACTACCTCATGCCTCTTGKATGATGAATGATGCCATTAGACACAAACTGGCATCTATTCAAATGACAAAAACTTTTGTGAAGACCAGGTTGTGCTCATTTCCTCCACTCAATGACATGGTACAGACAGTCCAATAAAAAGCCATAGCTCGGGCACCCCTCTCCTCTTAGGCACCTACTTTGGGCTCTCAAATACATTTTCAATATGGAAAATATCAAATACTACAAAGACACTCCTCCCTTCAGTTATAACACTTGTAATTAAAAACGAAAGACCAAAATGTCCAGTCAGGTCCTTATCATCCATGTCACTTAAATGCAAGTCTTCCCCTAACTCTGTCCTGATCTTTCAGCCCAGCACCTCCCCCTTTCCCTCAGCTGCACCTATTTCAGGAACAGACCCTCCCTGGGAATGCCACTGTCCCAGATATCCCTGTGGGATGGCAAGCATATGCTGACTGGGTAGGCAGCCCACTTTTAAAAGAAGAAAATTTTTGCTACAAGCTGATTTAAGACACAGAATCATCTGCTTACTAATTATGTTGGCTGTTTGGATAACTAACCTGTGGGAAGAATTCAGTGACACAATTAAAGAGCTCATCTGACAGCTCTAGAAAATATTCCCTCAAAAGCCTTTTCTTAATCTGATAAAAGAAGCAGCTGTCACACATCCATCTCTCTCTTCTGACCTTTCTTTTGACCAGTGAAAAAGACCTGCCTGTGATCCATAATGTTTCATCAATCCACAGAAAGCTTGTGAGCACCAAGAAAAGAGAGCCTCCATTCTCCCTTTGTACCCCTCCCTGCAATCATTCAGCCAGATAGTTCTTCACATGCTTGGAACTATTCTCAAGCTACATCACTAAAACTCCACAGATTTAGATTTCTGGAAGAAACAGTGGGCCTTTCAAGGCAATAGTCCAAAAAGCACTGTTATTTAGTACTGGGCCCCTGTTTGACCTGTATCTTTTTCGTCAGTCTTTTTTGTGTTCCACCTTCTCCTGAGACATACACCCTGGCAACACTTGAAAGACATCTTACCATAGTGAGGGATTCTGCAGGATGTCCAGCATTAAACATGATATTTTAAATATAGAATCTAGGAGAATTACTTGGCTGTTACTACTGTGCATGTTCCCTGACCGCACGTGCAATGTATGTTGGATGTACTTTTCCCAGAGGAAATTTCCTGTACTTGGTCATTTCTTCTCAGCAAAATACCATTTAAGTGTTATTATTTAAAAGGGTCGAGCCCAAACATTTTGTATATACATTCACTTCTTACGCTATTGTTTTGACATGAGTTAAGTTTATTTTGTACTGTTAGGTGGTGGGAGGCCACATCAAAAGTTCTTTTGCTGTTGATGTCTCTTTTGCAGTTCTTCCAATTCATACAGCATTAATTAGCAGATACTTGGTTTCATGGGAGTAGATAGCTTTCATTCATATCCCAGACTGCTTCACTAAGTTTCATGAGGAAATGGCAAATGTTTAAGCATTTATTTCCTAGGAATCAAATTAAAACTGCAATTTCAAAAGAGGTGAGATTTTAAAATATTTTATTTGCTGTGCCATTTTAAGACATTTCAAAATGAGCCTGAAGTACTCAGACATTAGAAAGCTCTCATAGTTCAACCAATGACAATAAATATCCCTACCTGCGGAAATTTTGCCAGAACTC
Organism: Malurus melanocephalus; assembly: GCF_030028575.1. NCBI lineage: Eukaryota > Metazoa > Chordata > Aves > Passeriformes > Maluridae > Malurus > Malurus melanocephalus. Next base: position 1,376,572 of record NW_026623272.1, on the reverse strand, counting down.
TAAGCCTCTTGGAGCAGTGAAATAAGACCTTTTTTTTTGCTTTAATACACTTTATTTTCTCAGCACTAGGAGTATTCATGATCCACAGATCACTTTGTGTAAGAAATCAATTTTCTTAATGTAAAGGCTAACATGATGTTTCAGATTGGACCCCTGAACAACTTGGGAGACTTTCCTCTGACTCGTACCCATGCTCCTGTTGGTGTCTGTGTGCTTACCTAGCTGATCAGTGGAAAGTGAATCATTTCTACWGTGGCATTGGTCAAACTTTGACCTAATTTAGGTGCATCTAAATTCATCAGAGACTACTATAGAAAGCTACCAGGGCAATAAAAACATTCCAGTCAGTAAAAGAACATAACAGCATAATACAGTCACTTTTAAGTACAACATTTGATTGGTTTTCCATCAACATTAAAAACCAGAATGTGCTCAGATTGCAGTCACTGGGTGACTGACGAGCAGAAGCAAGCAGAAAAACTGAAGGCCACCAGAAGAGCATAAAAGGCACAAATATGATGGTGTTCAGTGAAAATGTGCATTTAGAAGGATATGGAGATGTGGGTGGTGCAGGAGAGCAGGGGAGAAATGGAGAGGTTTGAGTCTCAGTGCAGCAGTGCAGCCCTCGTGTACATTAACCATGACTGCATTCACTTCCATGAGAACGGGGGCCTTTCCTGCAACATTGGGTCACCTGTGTGCTTTGCTTTCCTCTTCCTTAAGATGTTTCTTTAGCTGCTGTGCTAAACATGAGTTGCCTAATTTCATTACAAGGAAACAGAATAAATTCAGTGAATTAAGAGAATTACTAAGCCTTAAGCTGGCTTTTTTTTGAAGGTGTCCTGTTGTTTCTTGGTCACTGCCAAGAGGCATCAAACTTGCAGGTGACCTGCATTTTTAATTCACCTTGCACTSTCTGTGAACCTTTCTGCAAGACTGAGCTCTCCTTTGCTATGGGCAATATCAGTTACAAAGGGAGAACCTCCAAACAGTACATTTTGAAAATAAATCCTAATAGGTCTGATGAAGATTTGCCTTACAAATAAAAGCTTTACAGTGAGCATTTACTTGGTTTACACCAGTGTTTTACTTAATTTTTAATGCCTTTTTATAGCGGTGACTAGAATTTACCTTCGATAAGGGTACCTCTGTATAGGAAATATTTTAATATTTTTACCAGTTTTTTTTTTTAATTTTCATAGAATATATGTATATTGTAAGGCGAGAAATTSAACTTTGATGTAACAGGGTTATCACACAAGACCTATCTCTCCATTATAAGATTTTGTAGTCAGCCAGTCTAGTTCAGTAATATGTTGGCCTTTGATTATAAATGTAAAAACSTGATAAAGGAGAATAGAACATTACCTACAGCTAATGCACATTGTAGCACAATATTCTCCATTGCTGCCTTAATCTCATAAAATTAAGTCATGTGTTTTTATTTTATGTTCTAAAAAAAAAAAAAAAAAAAATAACAACCAAAAAAATCCAGAGTATCCGTTGGCTGCAATTTTGTGATTTTAGATGACTTAACATTAAACCAAATGTGTTAGTGTCCAGTAGATCTACTTCCAAAGCAAGAGAACACATTGTAGTTTTCAGGAATAAGTCTTCATAAGAACTCAAAACTTGCCACTAGTAAAAATACTCTCCAAAGTGCCCCAGTGACCAAAAGTATCCAAACACAGCCACCACGTTTCCATGCCTGATTCCATTGATTGTGCAATCTGCAGGTCAATTTTGCCTCTTTTTTTTTTTTTTTTTTTTTTTTTTTTTTTTTTTTTTTTTTTTTCAAAGGGAGACATCCACATGCCCATGTGTGTAATTAAAAACAACAACATTTCTTATAAATATGGATATGGATGTGTGTGATGTGTGCTGGTTAACTATACTTAAAATGCTGATAAAGATGGTGAATGTAAAGTATTTGTCCTCATACCTCTGTCTTTCTGTGATCAGTGTAAATAAGAACCGTTTTAAGCTGTGCATTAATGTAACAGATTATCCCAATATTGTGTATAAAATTATTTAAATAAAATCTGACAAATATGCACATAAAAACAGTATAAGGAAAAGGCTTATGTACCAAGAATTTACTTCTGACAGTCAATTAAAAGMTGAAATGGAAGTTTTGCTTTTTGTCAATACTATTCCAGCTAAAGCTTCGCAGGGGCAGCTGGTCCTTGGCTCAGCTGAAAACAAAATCCCAAAAACAGAACCTACACAGCTCTCAGCCTTCAGGAGATTGTTCACATCCTTTCAGCCTCCAGTGCACGCAGTGGACAGATAAATTTAAACATTCAAACTCATTTCAACCAAGAAATTACAGTAATGTGGTGAAGCTTTCACAATCACACATTGGAAGGAAAAAAWCAAGACCTTCTAGGAACACAAACCAAAATGCATAGCACAGATGCCCTAATTCCCCAAGGCTACGTTGCTCTCCTTTCTACAAGAAATTCCTTTTGCTTTGTTAATTTTGCCATAACTAGCACTAGCCATAAACACATTATTCTTAATTTACAGATCAGCCAAGAAAAGGTGACTCTTACCCAACATAAATGAAGAACAGATAACCATTGGTTKTGGGGATTTTTTACTATAACATATACCATTTTATTGTATTTCCACATCAATTTCTTAGATTTCTACATCTGTAATGAAAATCATTATTTCCAAAGGTACATTCTGTTAGACTATCTCACCTGTCTCCATATAATTTTATCCTTGGGGCATACAGAAGTTAATGACCTTCCTCAGTGYTTCTTTTGTAAGCAGAGCCCAATATTATTACAAGTAAACATGAAATTTCAGTTTGGTCTCTTACCTATGMTAATATTTATAATCTAGATTAATTTAAAATGCAGAAACATAATAAAAAATTACCTTTGAAAACAAAATTGAAGGTTTGAAGAAGTCAGAAAACATCKGGTTCATTTTTCATTATAAGGCAAATCAACACTGCTGCCAAAAAGCTGAAATATTACAATCTAGTACATGCAAAGAGAACAGAGAACTGATATGATGTGTTCAAAAGTATTAACTGAAGTAACAAGGATCTTTTTTCAAAAGTTCAACAAGAGACCAGTTTTAAAAACTAAGAGGGAACTGCTAGAATTGAAAGAGATCCAGAAATGCCTACTYGCATAATCCACCAGTGTGTAATTCCAGCAATAAATCAAAAGCAATTCCTAGAGAACAGAAAGGCCCTCTCCTTCCTCAGCTGTAAAAACAATGCTAATTCTGCTTATCTCCAYGGAGTTTTGAAATCTCTTGGGCAGACCAGAGCAATGGCATTACAAAAGCCAGATATTAGAACCCTTCACTCCTAMACTTACTAAAACCCTTTAAAGCACATACTAAAACAGATTCTTCCCTTTGTGTGGTTTGCAATAAAGAACTAAAATAATTTTCTCCCAAGATGTCTAAAAAATGTGTGTGGAAACAGTTACACATTTTCATGAACAGTTATTCCACATTACGTAAATCAYCATCACTGAACCAAACTAGAAAGCTCAACATCTACTGGTCTTAATTTCTRCTTATCCACATGAGCAGACTCAAAGTTCAGCCACCCATTAATTATTTTTCTTCAGTGTCATCTTAAGGCCAAATTGTGAAATTTACTGTCATTTCGGGCAAAAMTGTATGGTCAAACCATTGATTTCCATTTCAGCAAAGATTTAGTTCTCAAGTTACATAGACAAAAATCAACTTTAACCAAAAAATATGACACTGCATATATCTTCAGAAAGGACCAGTGTCTGGGGTTTATTACTTTAGTCACTGAGACTCAGAAAAAAGACAACATAATCTAAGATACTTACATACCACTGAAACATTTTCAAATGAAAATCCATTTTTTAATTTCCTTTCTCTGCCAAAGCCAGAAAACAATCAAGCAGGGAATTTGGTTGGTCAATATTGTTTTTCTCAATCCCTGATCACAAATTTTCCAAAGACAGGCTTGGGAAACACTTGAAGTTCAAGTTGTCTTAACTAATTCACACACAGCAACATTTCTGATAAATTCATGAAATTAATGYTCACAATTGTGTGTTCAGTTTTATTTTAAAGAAAGCAATTACTTTCCACTAATATCAACATGAACATTAYTGCCTTTATATAAATTTCTGCGAGCAGCACTTTGCAACAATATTAACCAATGTGAGCATGATGGTTCACAGAGTGCAATGCTGTCATTTTAGTCAAAGTGGTATTCACTCGTTACCTTCTACCAAAACCTTCCCAAATAGCTACAACAAAAATAAAGCACATGTAGGCAGCTAAAAAAAGTTGTGATTTCTGGCAGAGAAAAGGTTCTACCACCTTTCAAAGAAGAGATGTTTGATGTTTCATTCAGTGGTGCACATGAAAGGAAATCTTTCAAGAAATTTGAAATTTTTGACCCTGAATATGACCAAAATTATCACAGTTACAGCTATTCAATTGCAAAATTGAAAGTATCATAATCGATATTCCATATTTTTACCCATTTCTTTTATTTTGTAAAAGTGAAAAAAAAAATTCGTAGAGAAGAAACAGAAAAAAACTTCACAAAACACAAGAGGTGTTTCCAGTCTCTCACCCCTGCAACTGCAGAATCCCTGGGCAGTGCTGACTCAGAATGAAGGCAGGGGAATGGGATGGCAGGGAATGGGATGGCAGAGGAATGGGATGGCAGAGGAATGAGATGGCAGGGGATTGGGATGGCAGGGGATCATCCAAGTCATGCTCAGGTGGAATTTCCTGTCCATCACCTTCTGCCCATTTCTTCCTGACCCCTTGCTCAGCCCCATTGAGCAGAGTTTCTCCATCCTCTGAGACCTGCAGATGCTGACAGACATTGAGGAGGTTCCCCTCAGCCACCTCCTGAAGTAACTGGGGCTCATTCCTCCCTCCTGGAGAAGGGAAACTTATCTTAAGTCATGGTGTAAGATAAATATGGGTGATTTGTTTGCAACCAAATACACATTTATCCAAACTATTTCCTGACTTCTTTCCAGAACACACATTAAAGGAGCCACAGAGCAGAATTTTGAGCCTGAGGCGAAACAGACACTGAGTGCCAGATAATGGMTCTTGTCCTGGATTTAGTTCCTAGWACTGATTTATCTTTCTGCCACCTACTCTCTTCATTACAACTCTGGTCTTGAGACCTGAACACCTTTCAGTCTTCCATGTTCTGCTGAGGTCACTGATAGCTTCCCTTAAGCTTCTGCTTTCAAACCTTGAAGTTAATTAAGCCTGATTGTAAAGAGTRTGTTGATTGAACTATACTGCCAGTTTTGAATTCTTCTCTTCTACCATTAAGCTTTCACCATCAGCAATGACAAATCTGTGGGGACAAAGGCATTGYAGGGCTGTGGGATGGGAAACAGAGATCACCAGCAATTTCACAAAGTGAAAGGAACACACAGCATTGATGAAACAAGGCCATGGCACACATGGATGGCATCAGCTCTGCCAGGGGACTCTAAGGCTGTCCCCAAACTGCCCTGCACTGTGTTCCAGGGCACTGCCTCAAGACATGCAACCTGTGCACGGGCTTCCTGGTCCTCTTTACTCAAAACAATTCAAGTCAGCCATGGTACAGTAACCATCTGCTGCTCATTTGATCCATGCCAAATAATAGAAAAACAGAAGTTGCATGAGAAATCAGAAACCCACAAYCCCTTTAAAACAGAATGAAACGTTAAGTTTTCCATAAAACCTTCTACAATCTAAGAAATTATAGATAAGTGTCTGCAYTTGAAGACTGTAAAATTTTAATATTAGATAGAGGTGATTTTAGTTTATTTATGCTYCCTGTTTCGCTGGGCTTCAATGGCCCCATTCCTATTGGGATAGTAAATAAGGCTGAGAATTAACTGTATAAAAACTTTGATTTCCCATTTTTGGGAAYAAACTGGCTTTCAATTTATAGTTGTCTCGTCCAAAACAATGACAAGAAAACCTTGGTTGCTGATTGAACACCAGTGCAACCACCTGGAAAGGACAGAAGCCCACAYCAGCCTTGCTCTGGTTTGAAATACTTAGCCCAGGAATTGCAAAATCTATTTTTAAATGACTATTTTGCTCTTTTGCTTTTTGTCAAGCATGTTGCATTTACCTACTGAACTGACCCTGAAACCCTTGAATATTTTGTTGGTTTTAAATCTGTTTTATTTAAAAATTAAACCTGAAATATTAATCTCCCTCCTAGGCATATAGAATACTCTCTGTTTTTCAAGACCAAAATGACCTGTTTTCTACTCATCTGATTTGATGTTTTTGTCCTTGTAATATGCCAGTTCAGTAGTTCACGTTTTCCATTGACTTTTCAATGCTTTCTGAAGCCAGAATGGCATTACCCTTTAAGTACAGGAGGCTGTTGTCATCAAGAAAGGGGTAACACAGAAAAGTCACTGTACACAAAGCTAAGATACAATTAAGAAAATAAAAAGAAGAAAACAGTCCTGATCAACCATTTCTGCTCCCGGTCACCCTTCCCATGCAGAGCCCACGTGGAGATCCATCAGCTCTGATATTCCTCACGCTGCAAATGAAGGTAGCAGGCAAGTTCAGGTCAGCAAGAGTTCAGTTCAGGCTTCATGCTGTGGGTTGTTCTTTTATTTGGGGATTTTTAGAGGGGGTGGTTCACACATAGGAGTCCCATCTATGAAAAGACTTAAAAGACAAGACACCTCACCACCTCTTGTAGAAGTTTTGGTCTAAAAGCCTCTGAAAGACCTTGTTAGGAACAATGCAGGGCCTGACCTACAGAATTCTCAGGCATTTCAGTTTCCTATATTCAACAGATATAGCCCATTTTGCCCTTTTTTTTTCTAGTCTATGACAAATGAGTGATCATTGCCATGTTCAAATGGTCACCATCATTAGCACCTATCAGCAATTCCAGTCTGATTTTCAGGAATATCTACAACCCCCCCACATGTAATGAGGCAACACCAAAATAGTCATCTTTAACTATTTTGTTAGCAACCTCAGAATATTAGAATTGACAAAATTAAGATCTCAATCTAACACAAAGTTTATGAACTAAGTATTTCATAAAACAGACTGTGTTTTTTAGGCAATAAGTTGAAACTTCTGTCAAAAAACTAAGCTAACTCTCCCAATATTTTGTTTCAGAAAAATTACTTTTACAAAGCAGTGGAGAGATTATTTACTGCTTTGTTCTTCATAACACTYGGCTACAATTTCAGGAAAAAAAAATCTTTTTATGCATATTGAAGAGCTAACTTTTGCTCAGCTATTTGCTAAGACCAGAATGTGCTTTGCAAAATAAATACAGCTGATAGAGAAAGTTACACAATTCTTACTGGTAACTATTTGAAATAGCAATTACCACCCAGTATTTCTTAATTTTCAACACAGCAATTAAAAAACCTGGTATGAACTAAAYGCTAAAAATTAGAATGTATCCCCTAGAATTATTCCAGAGGTTTCAAAGATTTTCTGCAGTTTTGGTATAATCCATTCTCAATAATGATCATTTGCTTGAGCAAATCTGGCTTTTCAACAGTTCTTTAGCCAGCTGATTTCTTTCCAAACACCTGCTGCTATCTGATGTGACAAAAGGTCRAACTTGCAAAATTCCTTGAAATTTATTTCAATAATAAAAGTCAGTAAACTTCCCATAAAMCAAGGCATAATTGCTGTGACTATGACAGTTTAATCCAATTCAAGAGAAAAAAAACCCACTTTGGTTAGATGTCTGGTAACAAACTCATTCAGACAATTTGGACTCTAATCTAATTCATGAAACATTAATCTGTCTGGTTCCTGATCTAAAAGCAACCATTCTCAAAAACTTCCATCTGCTCTTATTTGAATGTTTTCAAGTTGTATTAAAACATGTCAAATACCTACCAGCAGGAAAAAGTATGTGCAATCACACTATTTTGAACSTTGCACAAGTCTTTCCCATAATTTATAAACATTAAACACCATACCAAATTTAAGGCAGTTGAGAAATATTCTGTTGCTAAAATCCCTGCTGTGTTTTTCCTATTTATAATTATTAATAGAGCTTCACCCCTGAAGTGATCACAAAGACAAAATTAGGGCAGAGGGAATGCAGGGAAATACCTTGCATTAATATCCAGTGGAATTCAACATGAAATTTTGGATTTACAAACCTCTGCAAACATGGAAGTTGGGAGGTTTTGGCTCAAAGACTGGAAGAAGCTCCTGAGGGGTGAATTTCCATTTTCCAGTGGCAAGCTCCTACAGAATAATWTAGGGCCACTAAAGGAAAAGCACCTCTAAACTCCCAGAAAATGTCCTTTGGTCTATATAAGCACCAGGTTAGTAACATATAATTGTGGYAACAAGCAGATGAAAGCTTTTCATTAGTTGCTGCTAGAGTGATTTTTTGTGGGTTTTGTTCCTTTTTTTTTAATCCAGAACAGCATTATTAAAATTCTAAAAGGAAGATTTAATTTCCCCATCTTAGCAATATTAGGCTKCATTCTCTAAGAAAAAGCCTCAACCATTTATAAACAAGGTGGACAATGTAATATATTTTCTATAAATAGCACTTTTCTTGACAAATATCTATCAAAATGTATTACCAAAACAATATTAATTGTTCCCAAGTCAACAGATTACAATGTTTAAAGTGTTTAGAAACACAGAAAGAAAATGTACTCCTGCTATACATGGCAAAGATTTTCAAGCCTCTGACCTGGCAAGAAAATGTGAAGCACAAAAACAAGTATAACCTGTAAAAGTGACCAATAAATAAATATGGATAAATAAAACTTGCRCGCAGATATGAAGATGACTGAACCACTAAGGGCTGTATTGAGCTGAGAATGGTTTTAATGCCCCAAAAAGGAGCACTGGCACTAATCCTGTCTTTGAAATCAGACACTGTCACAAGCTGGCGTGGCCAGGAGGAAGACAAGCAGTACCTTAGGACTGCTGCTGAAACCTCAACCCAATCTCACAACACCTTTTGATCACTTGGTATTGATGTGCAAGGGACACAAACATTGTGAGTTCGTGAGTTCTGCCTCCTAAGACACAGCACCACAGGTGTGTAAGAAACAAATCCACACAGAAAATAACACCAGAGACAGCTTCACTTGAGCTCACACATCTTTTCCTCCCTGTTTTGCCAACTGTGGGTAAGCCAGGCCACACATTATTTCTTACGCAGCAAAATTCTTCCACAAGTTGCAGCTGCACCACAGAGTAGGATTCCCAAAAGAAAAACCATTGCTGGAAAGTTGGTGTTTGTTCTAGGGGGGAGCACRGTGTGACAATAAACAAAGCCTGCTCTATATATTTTCTGGCTCACAGACAAATACCATGCAATTAAATGTCAAATTAACTTGTGCAGCAACTGCTAATAGTTTTCACATATTTGGAAAATAGAGCATGGGTTGTGTGTTACAAATTATTTAAGGCTGACTCATTTGCAAGGTTCCTAAGCACGATAGGGCTCCACAGCTTTTTGTGACACTGGCTGGCTTTCATAAAAATAACACCAAAGAGATTTTAGGAGTAATGATAATAAACAAGCCTGACATGACCCACTGGGGCTCTTTATTACAAAAACTATTTAGACAACAATATCTAGAGGCAAAGAGTTCTTGAGCAATAAAAAATAAGTGATTTTCCCCTTAGCAAGCACTCCTTTCTAGCATACCCCACCCATACCAAAATTTGGTGCTAAATAAGACCCTGAAATACCTAACAAAGATTTTTTAATTTTTTTTCTAACATGAAGCAAGTATTATGCAATTTTTAGTCCACATCACCGCAGTCCAAAATGTTACTAAAAGGTATATTCAGGCTCATGGTATAGCTTTAGGTAATCCTGCCATGTCTTACTCTTCACCTATAAAGAAAGGAATTTCCTCCCATCCCCTAAGATACTGAAGTCTTCACAAATAAATGTGTATTTTATATATCAGACAAATTCTAATATGTTGCTATTATCAAGAAAAGAATCCACAGCACCAATCAAAAAATACAGTATTTAGTTTTGAAAAGAACTTTATATCCATAAAGGCAGACAAAATCTAATCAAGTGATATTATAAGATTTGCAGACACATGWTGTTTTTAAATGGAAACAATCTGTATCCTTCAAATGTTTTGTAATATTTTTTTGAATGAAGAAAGGATTTTAAAACAAATAAGGCTAATTTTAATGTGGAGATAAGCACTTTTGCACCAAACAAGTAGATGGCAATAGAAATGCACATAAAACTAAGCAAAAACCTTCCTAGTTCAGAMTGATTGTATTYAAACTGAAGTAAAAAAAATTAATARTGAAAAAAACRYAGCTATAAAGAAGASAGAAGTGTGCTCAGAAATGAAAACTTTTTCAACGTTTAGTCCCCTCATACCAAGATATCCCCAGTTGTATGAATCTTTATAAGCAGAATTTTGGCCCTAGAGGGTTTGATCTGGATCAGGCTCTTTGAAAATGTGAGCAAGAAGAATCCATTACAGCTGCTGTATTCACTTTCTGGCTGGGGGAATAGGCTGACTCTCCCTTTCCCCTCTCACAGAGGGCCATGTAAGTGTTAATGCCACCAGGAACTTTGCTTCAAGGCCTTTTTGCTCTCCTTCTGGATTTTATAACCAAAGGCTCCAAAAGGAGCCTTGCCTGTGCGATCCACCACAGCGGTAGCAAWAATCTTCCAACACTTACTGAAAACTGCCTCACATCGAAGACATTGCCATAAAAGGACACCATTTTAGCCCCTCTGCATTGCTGAGAAGTCACTGCACTATTTGCAGGATCCTGCAGGAAGATAATAGCTCATTAAAAACAAGAAAGCTGGAGAGCAAGCTTATCTACCAATTCCAAAAGTCATCACGGGGCACATGAGGCCAGCTTATACCCTTATGTCATCAGTCCCAGAACATTAATCTTTCCATGACACAGACTGGAGTTGCTGGGAAAACCTGCAGGCACCACASCATCTCCAGCAGCACTGCAAGGCCAATGACACAGCACAGCTAATCAGTGTGTGCACAGTCATGTTCCATTAATTATTCATTCCATTTATTTCTGCTCCCTTATAACCACACACTCACACCTATAGCATGGCACAACAGCACTGGCTCCCCAACAGTTTGGAAAGGTGAGGGGTGGTGTCATCAATGGAGAAACAGAATGAATAGATTCATTTACAGCTTTTTCCTTGGGAAATGGTTGTGAATGACCTTCCTCTCCTGACACTGTACACACAGAGACAGCCCCTCACTCATGCCTGAGTGTCTGCAGCTTCTCTTCCCCCTGCGGTGTGTCCGGGGGCCATGGCAAAAGCTCCTCTTTCCCTTTAAGGAAGAGCCAGACTAATGAGGTTTGCCAGAAAGACACACAAAAGTTACACAGCTTTCACTTCAGGGATCCTATGGCCTGTTACAGACAATTTCAAACTGAACTAGAATTATGACATGGCACGAAAACATATCCACAGACTTTTGAGACCATGGTGTTTACTGTTGCATGGAAGGGTAGGGAAGGTACAAACCATGCTTCCCTTCTCTTCCAAAGAAATTAAGGGATGGATGCCAAGATTTGTTTCTGATACCTTACACTGATTTCACTCAGAGCAGTGTCACCTTCAGTGTGTATTCTGCCCAGCACATCCAGTCGGCCAAATCAGAGTCATCTGCCACTCTCATCTAATGCTTCCATGGATCTTCCCAATAGTCTCCTCTGAGGAAGATGGGATACTGGTGCCTCACTTCAGTTCTTGCCTCACTTTCCTCAGCCCTTTCAATTTTCAAGTATAAATACCAGCTATTTACCTACTGCTACACTAATTTTGTTTTCTCATTCAGATCTCCCTATCACATTTTCCTTCTCATCCACCACATCCTACCACACCCAGACCCTTCTGTTTTGCCAGTCACGTTCAGCACCCTTGTGATGCAAAGTTCTGAAATATTCAACTTCCATAGATTCATCTTCCCTCTATTCCCTCTGGCTCTAGAGGACAATTGTGGCCACAGAGTACTTCTCCAGTGAGATAATTTAGCAGGACCTGTAGGACATCCCTAGTTTAGACTGTCAAGTTCAGTCTTCACATCTCTGAACGTGGGATTTYGGTCACCAAAGGAAGACATTTCATACTGAACTATTTATAACACAGAGTCACAAATCCTTTCATCTAATTAGTGCTGGGAACCAGCTACATGCCCATTTGTAATAGCACATCTTCCTATCCCAAAAACAGCAATGAAATTATGCCAAGACAAAGGATTTTTAAMTCCTATCTTTTAACTTACCAGACAAAACCAAGAAGTCTTCAAAACACAGCTATCCATCTATGGTTTGGTAAATGCTGCTTTTAAAATATCATCAGCCGAGTCAGAGATAATAGCCTTTCATGTGGTGTCTCAACTCATAAAAGATTATTTGAAGAACTGGGCCCATAAATGTGCACAAATATCTTCTTAATGCTTACCAAAATGATGCTTGTGGAACACAGAACAGAAATGTGAATCTTTAATCTTGAATCAAAATTACAAATTTTATATTTAATAAGATCSTTAAAAAGAAAATTGCAATGCATTTTATTTATTTGGAAGAACAGGAAAGATAAAAATAAAATACTAAACTGGGTTTTGGTAAGGTCTTTCATTGTACATGACAGCTGTCTATGTTGGGATAAGATGACAGTAAAATAAGCCAAACTCTTTCTTGCCCTTTTCATGCATTATTCCTCATACACTGCACTTGATATTTTTCAGGGGCTAAATGCTCAGAAATTATTAATTTTGTTAACATTCTGYCAATAGACTAGACATTGGGTTCTGTAGAATGCTTATCCCTGATGATAGAAAAGAAATAAAGATCTGGGTATTGCTCAGAGTGGCCCTGTCTTCAGAAGTACATTTCTTCTATTTTCCTTAGCAGCTCCTCTACGTGGAAGTGGCAGAAGAGAGGAGACTGAACAAATCTTCCATGACAATGAATGGAATCAAAGAACTCRTTCGACATTTTGGGTTACAAGAGTCTCTATTGAGTCTGAGTAGGAAAACAGACACAGCTGCTGCCCTTCAATGTTTCCTCCCATTTTCTAACAGCATTTAAGTAATAAAATTGTACCATCATGTTTATTTCATCATTCACACACCTTTTAATTCAAGTTATTCCTGAAATATTTATGATATGCAAAGAACTGATATGCCAGAGAGGAGAAACCAATATAAACACTTCTGTTCATAGAACAGAAAATGTTGACACAGCCCCTTACTGAATAGKTTTTCCTCATAGGGAAAAGAGCATCTTCTTAAATTTCATGGGGGATTTCCTTCTGAAGATTGAATTATTGCAAGAATCAATATACACCTATTCATTGAGCACAGTTAAAGAACCTTACTCATCTCTGCAGGTACAGAAGCCAGAAAATCCCCACCACACAGGGGAAGCAAATGAGTTCATTTGGCAGTGTCCCACTAAGGACTCCCAATGCCTTAGCAAGCTYTGAATAAAACTAAATTATAACAAAAGAGATAAAATCTCCCGGACATGTTTTAAAAGAAATCACATTAAGAAAAACCACAAACACTTAAACTTAAATTTAGCATTTTGGAAATTGTGAGAGGAATCTATTTGTTTTCTTATACTAGTTCTACATCAATGAACTTTAATAGGCATTTTTAAATTAAAGTCAGAGTTGCCATTATCAGCTTTGTCTTGCTGCAATGATAAATTGTTGCATTCAAAACTCTTCAACACTATGGCATAGGGTCACAAAGTAGTTTAATAAATAGCAGTAATAGCTTATGTTGTTTCTTTYATGAAGAAAGCCAAGAATAGCAACAACCAAAATACACTATGCATTCACAGAAATTCCTCATTCTGAAGAAAAAGCTGCAAACCAGCAGAATTTAATGGAGAATAAGTATGCTTTGGCAAGCCATGATGTGCTGTTTTCTTCAGCCAAAAGCCATTCACATTTCACTTTGCTTCACTCCCCGCTGTGAAGCTGGGGCTGGGGATTCCTCTTACTGTGAATATGGGGGATATATGAAACTTGGTGGAATGGATCCTCACACCAGSTATTTTACTTTATTGAGCTAAAGCAAACACACAGGTGCCCATGACATATTGCAGAAACCATATTAGAAGTATATGCAAAACAAGTATATGCATTGAAAGTGAGAGTGGTACCAAATTAATTATTTTTTTTGTCTTCCTAAAAGAAGTGTCAATTCAGTGTCATTTACATTAAAAATTATAATACAGAAAAACCTTCAATATGAGCCCCTCATTAATGGYCATAAAACACGGAATAAATGAGTATAGACTGAGCTCTCAATAGGGAAACCACAACCATCATCTTTTAAAATCATTTGAGAATCCTCTACAGTCTCTATTAACATTATTAAATCAATTTCACCCTAATACTGATATCAAGATGCATTTTAAAGATCATTAGAGATCATTAAGGGATCATTATATCTTCTTAAACCTTGAAAACTAAGGCACAGAGAGAGAARGAATTTGCAAAAGGCAACCAGCCAGCCAAATTCAGGAAGGAATGGGATCTCCCAATGCTCAGCCTACTACTTTTGACCATTAAAGAAAAGTCTTCATCCACATCACATTTTTAGCAGGAAAAGAAAAAAAAAAAATTACCTCTTTCTCACTCAGTTCTCCTTCCTGCCCAGAGCAAAATTGAATGCAAAGCAGTAGGAAATAACTGCCCATCTTTGGGTGACCTTATTTCACTGAGTGTAACAACCAAAATTATCAACTCTGTTTCCCCAATAGCTCTAGTCCTAAAAGAGGATGTCACTTTTCAGAGATGACCAGATTGCCAATAATTTGCTAAAAAATTTAAGTGAAGCATTTACAACAAATAAAAGCTCAAATGGTCACTATTAAAATGTCAGAACTCCTTTGGTAAACACCAAAGCTATTGACATTTTAAATGTCAACTATTTTGTATTTCCAACCCTATAGGTGAACCCCTTTTCTCATTTAAAAGGCACTGTCCATTTTTCAAACTTATTTGTGGAATTTCTTTTTAATTTTTATCATTTCATCCAAGACAACATTATGTCCGACTTAATTCAAGCATGTGTATGTCCAAACATACATTATTTTTGGGACCCAAATAATCCCAAACAGAGATTATTTCATTTCACCATTTGTGGCAGCCAGAACAAAYCAAGGCAAAGCCTCTTTGTACCTTTTCTTACACTGTCATCACTTGCCTTCATTCTGTGTAGAACACATCACYGCTAATGTGCAGAATTCCAACTGTGCATGACTAATGCCAAGCTGCTGATAATCTCACCAATTCTGGTGCGGTGATATTTCCAAAAGGATTAATTCCAAACTCAGCCTCTGTTTTCCTTCCGATTGTTTTAACGGGGACACAGGACAATGCTGACTATGCTTGAATGGAATGAACAGGGCTAGTAAAGAACCTTGTTATCTCTGCACCCTTGTTTAGTCTTCATAGCCCACATTGTCAACYAGCTTAAAATACACCAAAAAGTGTGTCAGTGACTGTAGCTGGTCGCTACTGAAAAARCAGATATTTTCCTATTGGCTGTGTTTCCTTTGATTTGAGCTGCCACCTTTGTTATATTCCAAGTGCGGAGCTTACATAGTAAAATTATGTAAACAGATTAAAGGTTGGATTTTTTAAGAATTTTGCTTCTGCAACAGGGAAAACTTTGTAGTGGCTTTGTTACAGTTGAATCAATATTTCTGTTGTCAGCCTTCTTTCATGGATGCTTTATCAGAAGATAAACATTTGCACRGAACTGAACATGAAGTGCTCAACTTCTCTACATCAGCACCTTGCTTTTTACCTACAGTAGCYGGACAGYTGACATGTTYGGAACTTTTAAAATTCAAGACSTTCACTAGCTRCAGRAAACTGAGGATTTATTGGTTCATGRATATTTCAAGGTCTTCCCAGAAGCAGAACTCCAATCCTGYCCTTGATTTTGAGGCCCAGAGAGCAGAGTCCACATTAACATATATGACTGAATACAAAACAMAGTAGTATGTATTGATGATGAATGAAAACCTCCAACTGTAGCAATCCACCRTACACCTCATGTACACTTTCACATATAAAGCCTGTGAATCCTGTTATTTTCAGCTCATTTCCAGTCTTTTCTAAGTAGTGCTGTGTAACAAAACAGGAACAGAGGACTCAGACTTATTTTAGCTGGCTCAAAGAAATCCTTTATTTTCAMAAAGMTGTGCCTTTTTATAYATTGACCKTTCCCRGGCTAAACACGGATTGGCCKTTTGCCCCACAGAGCCRCCACCCACAAACCTTCTYATCCAATCACAGCTCTGGTTGGGCGGGGTCTGTGGGCTCTGTTAACCAATCACAGCCTGACACACCAGGCTGTCACATGTCAATCACTCAGGSYRCTCCCTGGTCTCATGAGCTGCAGCTCCAACCCTKCCCAAACTGAGATTTRACGGGRTCAACAGGATSGAACAGAAGCTCRTTCYGTAAGGCTTTTCCTTAACSCCAACAAGTGCTGGATTGTATTCAAAGCATGGAAGGCTGTGAGTTATGCTTCAAMTGTTCCACCCTCAGAGCTGAGGGATCTGCAGCTGGAAGAAGGGAAACCAGCATTTTTGTGCTCACCAGAAATAAACCTGCTGTGCTTCAGCAGACAGAATTCAAACAACCACAGAATCATAGAATGTTTTGGGTTGGAACGGACCTTTGAAGCTCACCTTTCCAGGCTCCCTGCAATGAGCAGGAATCTTTTCAACGAGATCAGGTTGCTCAGAGCTCCATCCAACCCAACCTTGAATTTTTCCAGCTACAACCTCTCTGAAGAATCTGTAAAGACCCCTTTATGTAAGYCAGCAGGCATTAATTCTCCCCTGTCACAAGCAGCAATGCTAARTTCCCAAAGAGCTTTCTCTAGGAAGGCAACACAAGTACAGATCTCACATTTTTTGACAAATCTCCAAGAAATTTTCATTGAACCTCTTTAGGCTAACTGGTTCCCATTACAGAGAAACGTACAGACACCTGCAGGATTCTGCGATTATTTTGCATGTTCCTTTAGAAAAAAATTGAGTTTTACTTAGCAGAATCTCATTAATAACTTCTTATTTTAGTCAAGAAAGGGAACAGTATGCACACCGTCATTATTTGCAACAGAATCAGCCATCCCAGATGCCATCACCTCTGGTTATCATGAAATTCTGCAGTTTCAAATTAAATGCAACACAAATCCTAAATGGAGACCAAACATGCACAGTCTGACCACATTTGGATCTGAAGGTCCGAAGAGGGTGAAAGGATAAATTCCCAAGCTCCCAGTGCTGGACTGGCACCAGAGCCAGGAAACACTTTGAGATCTCACCATCGCCATCCCCTTCTGACCTCCACGTGGCTGTAAAAGGAGACTTTTCCASTAGGCCATCTTCCATATAGGAGCACCCATTGTAAGAGGACAGATTTTCAAGAGATAATAAACATGATTAGATGCTGGCTCAAAATCTCTGGCTGTTGATATGTTTGCATAGAATTAAATATCATCTCCCTGTTAAAATATCATCTCCCTGCCAGGTCTGGTTTATCAGAATGCTTTGTGCTGTAAACTTCAAACCTTCTCATTACACATTTGTAGCTTTGCATAGCACAATGGAACTAAGATTTATTAGAGCTGCTGGCCATAATACACAGAAAGATTCCAAATAAATCCCTTTCYCCCCTCAAGTGGCTTTTTTACTTCACTCCCTGACAATACAACCCCAGGAGAGAGGTAACAGACAAAGGAGAACAAACAYAAAAATATTTGCCCTACTCTTTCAAAGCAGTAACCAGTGTCCCACTGTTTTCATAATCTTTGCTATGTCAAAGGCCACTTATGTTTAACTAATTAAAAATAAAGCCAAGAAAGAACAAACCAGCAGGGTAAAAGAAAATGAGAAAAATAAAATAGATTTGGGAAGTACAAATAAAATGGACTAAATGTGAAAAAGGAAAAGGCTAACATGACTCAACAGTAGAACTCCCAGATGGTCTAAAGAGACATTTTTGGATATAAACGTATGAATGAAATCACATTAAACAAATACTACCCTTGACATTTTTCTCTCATTATTTTACACCTTTTCCTGAAATTTTCCATAGCAGCTACAATTCAGTCTGCAGCCAAAGCATACCAGCAATTTGGAAAAAAAAAAAATTAAATTTTTTTAGAAGTAAAATATACTCCTGGTAAGAGTAACTAATTGCCTAGTGGATTTTTTATAGTAATGTTATTTCTTAGTAAATATTATTTGTACATGTCCAAATACCAATTTGAAACAAGCATTTTTTAAAAAACTTCAGAAAATTCATAGAAGTTTGAGAGACTTTTAAAGAGCAATTCCTTAGCTGGATCATTACCAGTATTAGAAAGTCTATTACTGCCAACAAAAACTATTGATACAGCTTGAGAGAGGGAAGAGAATGCATGAGATTCGTTTATTCTAATAGATAAACTGCTTTCCAACTGAAATKTTGGCAGGATAAATAACACAGTRAATARTGTCCTAGACCAATAYATGGCAGCCTGAAATTGAAATACAYARAAAGAAAGGTARCGCTRCTTRAAAAACCACTCTGCAGCAGAAGATGCCAGTGCTCCTCATAATTCAGGACATCCCAGCAGTCTGACCATGGCAAAAGCTGCCAGCAACATCACACAGGCAGTGAGGGGATTTGTTTCTTCCCACTAACCTCTCTCATCTTTTAGTGTCTTTTTGCTGTACGAGGATTTCTATTTTCTTGTAACCATCTAATTCACAGRTTCCTGACCACACTGCTTTTCAGGGGAGGGTTTTCCTCTAAACCAGGAACTGCACTGAGTTCCACAGACAGGGAAGACTTTAACTCACTTTCACAGGGAGTTGAAGCATTTGCTTGTTTGGATGGAGAGCACAAGTGACACCCTTTGGAGGCTTTGCTGTGCCTGCTTGCTATAGCTGCAGTCATAACAAGGATAACCTTATTCAGTGCCTTAGAACAAATGAAAAAACTGCCCTGTGAGCATCTCCGTCAGTGCCCAGCGGGAATCCAGGCCACATTCCAGCATTTGTTATTTCTGTAAAGGCAGCATGCGGGTCATTGTCTCACGCATCCTCCACAGACTGCAGCCCTCCAATAATTTCAGGGGTTTTTTAACTCTGATGACTTTAATGGTCTGGCTTCAAGGGTGTTTCCAGAAAAATAGCCTCAATGGAAAACTACAGCAGTAGGGACATGCAGGGGTGGGAAATCACAGCCTGTGAGGAGGGCGGGGCCATGGCAGCATTTCACAATCTATTTCTCTGAACTATTGAGACACAAATGGAGTTTAGGAAAAATTAATCCAAAACACTAACAGAAGACTCTTCAGTACTTCTGATTAATCTGGTCACTCCAGAAACCACTTTGAAACACCAAGGATAGCACACTGTAATACAGATTAACTATTTAATATAAGTTTTTCACAGCACACAGTTTGTGTTTGAAGTGTYAAGTTTGAATAACTTAATATTTGAAATAAGGTCTGGAATTGTTGTGCCATAACGAATGACAGATGAAGGTTGGTTTTGAGCTCAACTATTCAAATGTGGTGGAACTTCCACAAACTGGTATTAGCTAAATAAAGGCCTACAGGCACAAGCTATGAGCCTGGTGTATCTGTAACACACAGAACACATGGGGGCACCCAAGTTCAACCTGACACAAAATGCTCTCCTCAAAAGAGCTTCTTGGGTAGCAGAACCTGAGCCCCTCCATCTCCCTTCCTGAGAGAAACKTGCATGAAACACCTATGAAAAGCAAAATGCCGTGAACAAAGGAGAAAAGAAGGCAAAACATTAAGAGATTCAGGTCCCAGCAGTTAGAGTTGTTTTCCTAAATGTTCCTGTCTAACCAGCTGCCTGAAGTAACTAGAGGTCAATGTCCACCATCTATTTAGATATCTGGAATTAGATTCACAGGTAACACGCCTATAGCAAATGCCATTTGTCAGTGCAAAAGAAAACTGGGAGGCAGGAGAAATTGCCTCCACATTCTGTTTTAATGCCCAGAGGTCTTCTTAAGTATCAGCTGTAGCAATCGAGGTAGAGGGAAGGTAAGAATTAGCCACTTGCTAWTGCATATTCTTCAGTAACAGTGGCACAATTGYKCTAACTTTACACATTATGCCTAAGYGAACAAATAGAACTGAGGTGATCTTTGCATTTGCTGGGTGTTTTGTGCTTAGTCTCAAAACTTTGTGATAAAATATGGCAGTTGTTCTCAAAGCATGAACACTGCAAGAAAAATTGAGGTTGTATTTATTCCTACACAGGTACCTTTTAGTTTGGTTGTTCTTTACAAAAGGTTTTTAAGGAAGCCTTCAGCCAGCAGAGCCACAGCTCCATACAAGCTGTCAAAGTGATTAAAGCTCAGTGCTCCACRAGCACATTTAACACCTCCACATGGATAATCCTTTTTACAGTGTCACAAGGATATTTGTACTCACTTGCTCAAGCAAGCTACACTCAAACTTAAGCTTTGCTTTCTAACATTTTGACAACTTGTTGCACACTTCTGAAACTATGGGACAGTTTTGCTTTCACATATGATTGTGAAATAGTTCATCAATGCAATAATCAGCAGAAACAAGGTGAGGACTCTGGGCACGGCCTGTAGTCATGCACCACATTCAAGAGTACATAGCTTACCATTTWTATTAATCTTCAGATTAGCTTTCTGATTGCTGGAAAATTTCACAGAGTAAGTGTAGTTGCGTTGGATTCTTCCAGAATTGATGAGATCTACTCTGTAAATTGTTTAAAACAGAGACTAAAAACCCTTTAGCTCAGCATGAATAAAGAATATGACATCGTAAAAGGAAGTAATGCCATGTTATAAGTGATGTATTCTGGAGTTTCTCCTTTTCTTTCAGGCTGTACAGCACATTGAAAAGCTTGAGGCTTCTACTTCTGAAGCAAATCCCTCCCTGTGCTYTTCATTTGGTCTGATTCAGCTGAGGGAATTCAGCTACATTTTCTTTTAATCACATGCACAAGGGACAAACAAGACTGTTTATACTGTTTACTCACTGTTGGGAAAGCAATTGTGGCTTGTTTGTTGTAGYGTTTTTTAAGACAAACTAGAACTTGAGTATTTGACCAGAAGTTGCCTCCATTTATGTCCTCAGTGTTGCACATGGTCTAACAAGGGAACAGAACAGATTATGCAATAACTGTTTGGAATTTAGTCAAGCAAAGGACTGCTGGTTACTACATTATCAAATAATAGGGCCTGTTGTAGGAAATGAAAGCAGCAATTTCCTGTTCCACATTTGCTTCCTTCCAGACTTGCTGTGTGAATTAAATCATCTTTAACTCACTCAGCAGATCTTTCTTGTGATCATGGCTGCTCAAGAAGTCCCCAAAAGGTCAGCTAGATAACTGAGATAGCACCTCCCTAAGCAGCAGCACTCAGCTGAAGGCACTGTTAGGAGCACCCACAGGGGACCCTGCAGACTGCTCTGTGGGCCTTGGTATCCCAGAAAGAGTCCAAACACACAATATGGAGGTGTTGGAGCTCTAACAAGGAAAAGTGTGGAGTACAGTTACTTCATTCCACTCATGAATGACCAGTGTACCACCTGTACTGGAGTCACAGACTTCTTTTGCGGAGAGCAGAAATGAGAAATCTCAGCTTTTCCCTGAGTGTGTACATGTCAGGCAATAATGGGGGTGAGTTTTATTTCACATTCATGGTACAGCAACAAATTTAACACCTTTTAAGTGTCTTTTGAAAAGAATGTTATTTGAACACAGGACTACAGGACCTGCTGACTGAAATACAAGATGGGCTTATATGCTGTTACTATGTGCTTTGTTTTCAATTGAAAAGCAAGCAGTATGATGGACCATGTATTTGTGTTGCTCAGTGAAGTTTCTAATCCTAGTGAGGAGTTCCGACAAGAAAATCCCTAGCATCTTCCTTTGATTTAATAGTGGTACCTGTGCCTGGTTAAGGTTTCTGTTTGTTTTAAAAATTACTTCAGTTTTCATCCAACTTCCATTTTATTCTGGTAACTCAGGCTCACGGTATTACATTTGGAGTAAATTCTGCTTTTAAACTGAACATCAAGCGTTCATTTTAAAATCCAATATTTAACTGAAAAATTGGCCCAGACTAGGATGATAACATGTAGGTCTTGTTTCCTGAGGAGTTCAATGCCTTCTGTGAGCTATCTCCAAGAAATGTACAGATGTCACAGCCAGGTACCTGAATGCAGCAGGTTTGCAGCTGGAGTCTCTTTGTGAGTGTTTGACATGGGTTTCTTTGATGATGCCAGTATACAAAATTAATTGGTCATCTGGGGTTGAAGTATGTCTAATTCTTTAGTTACAAAGGTGAGATCAATTTCCTGGCTAATTTTGGTATCTTAAAGCGAAAGGAATGTCAGCATCAACAGAAGGTCAACCTTACTAAAATACGTGAACATTTTCTGCTGTGCCTTTTATCTGTAGGACTATCGACTTCTACATTTTTTTTTTCTAAGTTGCCTTCTCCACTTTTGAGMAGATTTGCCACTGTGTGCCCAATTTAAAGGCATTATTGAGTTTCCCTAAAAATACTGACAGGCAAGTTGCAGTGCCCAGGATTTGATTGTGGGCATATGGTTAGTAATGACATTTTAATTAGATTTTGATACTTAAGCCTGGTGTGAGGAGGGTCAGTCTCTTAATCGTGTTAGACTTTGAAGAGATTATGAGTGACTTTTTCCTCCTTACAGACTCTGCACTAAAAGCTGCCTCTCTTTAACTAGATTGCAACGCTAAATGTGACTTGATAAAACATTTGCACATTGCTGTATTAGCTATAAAATCACACAGGCAAATTTAGTCATTTCATAACCCCACGGCACTGAATTGCAATATGAAAAATTCACCCCAAACATAGTCCTGCTGGAATAAACTGGGCATAATCACAGATGTCCAATTAAACACGCACTGTGAATTCTAACAGGATTTGTTCTCTCTGCAGACTTCCCTGGCAGAGGTGAACTAACACAGGACTAAGATTAYCTCTAACTTCAGCCTCCCAATAAGTTTTCTGTAACTTGTTCCTTCTGCATAGGCAAGAAATAATAGTGAAAAGCATCTCTGTCACTTCCACTGTCATTTTTGTTYTAACTTTGTGCAAAATTGGTGCTTTGGGAAAACAAGCACTACTCTTGGTATCAGAGGAAAGGTTTATGCCAGTTCCCATTARTTACTGACGTAACAGCTGGCAGAAAGTAAAAGTAGATGAAGAGTGGGTTCTGTCTCCAAGCACAAGAAGTAAATCAGGCCTACCTGAAGGACTTGATYTTAAAATCACAGAACAAATAAAAAACAGCATTGTAGAAATGATGTAGTACTGGTACTAATATAGTTGCTAAGCTTTGCTCACAGCAAAATTTTACACAGCTTTAACTTCAGTGTGTGAAAAACTGGGCGTGAGAGTTAAACAGAATCACCTAAGACAGGCTGGTGTAAAGCCAGTCTCTGTCTCTGCTTTTTATTTTTATTTTCAGTATGTTCATTTTAGTACATGGGCCTGGCTGACCACTTCAGCAGGCTCTTTTGAGGTGAGAAATATCTCCATAAATGTGAGCAAGTTGTTGAAAATGGTAATGAGCAGAGCCCAACTWAACACACTGTTATGAAAAACAGAGCTGAAACCACTCTGACAAGACAAGAGTTGTGCTAGTTTAAAGTCCATAAACAATAAGCAGGGCCATGCTTCATCCCAGCCCAGCTGGCTCAGAGGAAGCTGATTGTACTTGTCCTTGAAAGAGAAAAGAGCAGATAAGCCACAAAGAGTTATATTGCAGGGACAGCTTGTATGGACCCTGGTGAAGGACATGAAAGGAGCCAAATAAAAATACATCCAGTCCTGATTGTAGCCAGCTTATTTTGATGGGAACTATTTACATATTCCACTTAGATCTTTAATGTTCCTATGGTGAACTTCTTTTTTAAGCCTCAGCAATTGATTCCTTATTAACCAGTTTGGAGTTGTTCTTTTTCACCTAATAGAAAGCAAATCAAAATATTTATTCATAAMTGTAAATTTAAAAGCAAGATTAAATTAACTGCTATAATTGGGAAATTGTTTCAGACATGTAACAGGAAAATCCTACCTATTTGGATATGTARAGGAAGCAAGTTTGACAAATATTGCATTCATGTGACTTGCTACCTTGTTACCTGTAATAAGTTTTGAATTCAGAATGTATGTCTCTCARTGTTAAACTGTAATTCTTATAATCTTTGTGCTTGCAGAATGAGAGGGGGTCTTCTGYAGAAGTAATGGCCTGACCCAACCAAAACTGAACTGTCACAAACAAATTACGAGAAACTGAGGAACAATAACAGAGAGCAGTTCATGAGCTTCTTGACTTGGGTTTCTTTATTTTTTTTTCCATTTCTACAAACTATCTTGTATTCGCATGCTGCATTATTTAAAGAGTGGAGAGAGAATTTTGGACAGACACTGCCAATCGCAGCGTCCATTTTATTCAAATGTTCACTGGTGGGGCCTATTGCATATTCTGCTCAGAGAGCTGGAATGCAGACTGTGACTCCGACGGGGAATTTTCTTCCAGAACCCACCACCTGCTGTGGGTCTGCCTGTGCTGTCTGACACAGGAAATCCAGAGCAATGAGAGCCACTCCCCAGGGAGAAGCAGCACTTTGTGTCGGCAGCATCTGCCTACAGATTTGGCCGGGCCAGCGGCAGTGCAGGGGGATAATTACTCCAGAATGGAATGAGAACTTCTGACCTCCCAAGCACAGCATGAGGCAGTTTTTCCCTTCCCAGGAGAACTACYGAAGAAGCAAACTATTACGGATTGACGCAGATGAGAAATGAGAAACGGGGACGGGGGAGGAGGACGTATTGTTGAAGTGGAAATGTTTTAATGTAGCACGTTTGGTTGGCTAAGATTTTGCTAATTTTGCACGTTTGGTGCATCTAGAAGGAGGGAAGCGCTCCTCAGCCGAGCGGGGTGAAGGATCCCGGCTGGCCAGAATTCCCGGGATGSGGAGCGCCCCGAGGCGGCACGGCGCCCTCTGCTGGGGCCGRGGGGACACTGCAGAGCCGGCAGCRCRGGGACCYGGCATTTCCCTTCGGAATGAGAGCAAAGTCATCTCTCTGCTTCCGTAGGAAAAAATTGTTAATAACTCACTAATTATTAAAACTGTGCCGTTGATGTTTTAAATGTTATTCTCTATACTCACATGGGAAGAGTTTTAAATCGACTCTGTCACGTTGTATTTTAGTGGCTATGTTCTCAGCTCCTCATCGAAAAAGGCCGTAGCATAGGGACAAGAATGGAAGATGACCACTCAGGTACACGCAGAGTATGACTCAGAGAGAAAGTACCTTTTTTTTCAGTGATCTTTTCTTACACCTTTTCCATGCTGCTTTGTTTTCAGTGCTGTGAACAAGCAAGTCTCAGAGGAACTTATTATAATCCTTCTGGATGTAGTGAAGGCTTACATAATTGGAACCTATRAAATCCTTAGGGTCCACATAATGCTGAGTTAGGGTGGGGGCTTTTAATCCCCATGGCACATAATCACCTCTGAAAACCTAATCCACTGTCTCTGTAAAGAGATTCACTTGGTTGCTTTGATGTAAAAACACAATAAAGCCAGGTTACTTGGGTAACAGGTTACTTGGGTCAGGTAACAGATGGCCCTGAAATCCTTTTATGAGGTGGAGTCATCATCCAATTGCATAAAATTTCATAAGGAGAAGGTGTACAAATTTCTCACTGTGTTTGAATGAGATCACATTTGGTAAGCAAGGAACAAAGRTTTTCATAAACTTTTTGTATTACTCCTATAAAACAATGTTTGCAAATAGGCGGTAACTATCAAAATTGCTATACACTTGCACTCCATTACTCAGTGCTCTGAAGATGTAAAAATAATCTCTACAAATAGCACAGCATTTGCAAATAAGAAAGCTTTATTCTTTCCATTGGTTTGAAAGCGTGAGTGACATTAATTTTGGCTTTCAAAACCGAAAAAGCAAAGACTGTTGTTGAGATAAAAAAATACCAGATAGAGAGCACACCCCAGAGGTATTTCCTGGCTGTTGTCTTGAAGGGATCTTGGCATAGATTAATACCAYCCTGTTCCCATCAGGTATGTCCTTTACAGAGAGAACAAGCTTAAACTATAAAACACTTAYAAATGGCATTTTTTTATTAAGTTATTCAAAATAAAAGCCAGAATTGTTTCTCAGATTTGCATCTCTCAGACAAACTGGTCATGCTGTGATCGGGAAACACCCAGGAGTACCACAACAGGGTTCACAGAACTAGCACACCAGCTAGCAAGAGCACATGGGACAGAAACGTGTCAACCCCCACCTTCTTCCAGTACCACTAATGCATCCCAGGGAAGTTTATTCACACCYATCCTTGGCATGGGACTACCAGACAGCCAGAAATCTTGAGAGGGTATTTGTGGGTGTTTAACAGTCTACAGGTGCAGAGTTGTACATGGCTGTTRGGTCTGGCAGTGCCCCCCAGCTGCTCTGAAGTCCAAGCTGAACTCCCTGTGCAGGACTGGTGCAATCTGGGTGAGTTCCAGCCCTTTTGTCCTTCACCTGGTGAGTCCAGTGGTGCTGATGTCAGACCAGGGCAGAGCAGAGGCTCTTCCTGCACAATCCCCCCTCACACACAGAACASAGAGCAGGTTCAAAGTGTATGCAACATTTTATTGAAAAAATACGAATGTTCTGTACATAAAGTACAACTTAATGGGCTTGATAAAATCTCCAGAGACTTATTGGTTAATATAGGTCTTCTTTTCTTCTTTTCCCTCTAAGGGCATAAAGCATACAATGAAGCAGCAGGTCCCCTGTACTTGTGCAAGTGCAATCCCATCGCTGTGCGTGCAGCGTAGCACCTGGCTCTACACGGGACTCCAACATGCTCAAGGTACTTTGATGGATGGTCTGCAAGAAATTTAAAGCATGGAAGAACTGCCCAGGACTGGTCCTTCAATCCACTGGTGATTCAGAATTTATTGTGAGATCTCTGTTCTCCTAAACAGTCTGTATCTGCATATCCAATATTTCTGACAAATAAATACAAAAATAAATAGGGATCTGGCCTCACAGAACCTGAAGTCTCAGAAGCAACAAAACTCATAGCAAGCTACATACATAATTTCAACTATATCAACATAATTTATTTAAATCTCTATCAATAATTGTATTAAAAGTATAAATTCTTACCCAATACTGAGAGTTTAGTTCTGGAAATAAACCCAGAAAAGAAAAGCTTTTTCAGTCCTCTCTTACAATTTAGTGTGCTCTTAGAAAATGCTTTATAGCTGAACTTCAGCAGAAACTAGCTGCTATATAATGCACATCTATCCCCCAAACCTAATATAAAAAGCTTTTTAAATCTTTTTACAGTAACTGGCTTTCATGTCCTAACTTTACATACAGTTACTAAAAATACTGCACATAGCAGCGCTGACTAAAAATAGGTTTAGTGTTAAAACTACATGCACAAATGCTGGGGTACCAAAGCAGAAACTGAATAATGTGGCAGCTTCACAATTATGTTGCTAATTGGATGGTGTAACAAATACTGCAATCCCAAAAGATATGTATGTTGCAAATGGAAAAACAGTGAACAGGACTGGATGAGGAGAAAGGCAAAAATCCWTTTTTTCTTCTCCATTTAAAACTGGAATGTCCGTTATGGCCAAGAAGGCAAATGAAGACCAGGGTTAGAAGCTTCTAAATCAGGAGTAAATGGTGATGACTTCTCGGCCGCCRCCTCTGACAAGTAATACCCTCTCCAGACCCTCAGTCAAGACTTCGAGAAACTCCATGTCTGTTTCAGTGAAGTCAAGGACAACACATATCAAAACCAAAACACGCAGGGATTAGACCAGGGCCAGCTCAGAGCCCTCAGCCCTGGTGTGGCTTAGGGGCACAGATCAAGTATCTGTCTCGATACCAAAATGCTGTGAGTTTGTGGCACCTTTTCCTTTAAACAATTACCACCTGACAGCCACAAGCCAGTACCCTCCACTCAGGGGACACTGTCACATATTACAGCTCAACAGCACTGCTGGCAAAATTAATTGAAGAAAACAGATTACAGAAAAACCTTCTGTGCAGCCCAGGGCTTGCCTGAAAGGATACAGTTTTCATCTCCATCAGTATTCTTTGGAGGACCAGGCATGTTGAGGAGCACAAGTCTGGCATCGTGCGATCTATTTACAATTACTTCATTCAGCTTCACTGCTGTGTGCATCCTCCGGACATTAGACTGGTTCCTGTAGAACAAGCACATTCAGACTTACTGTTAGAGACATGCCTCTGAATGCTATTATTAGGTTATTTAAAAGGTCCTTAAAAGCATTCTCAAATCTCCTAAATACCCTCTTAAAATTTCAACACGCAGAGATTTTTTCAAAGTTCACGAYGAAGACACAAAAGAGATTTCACAGAGTTAATCAGGTGCAGCTAGTCCCTTGGTTTTAAGATCTCTGGAGTCAAGTCTCCGGTTTAGAAAGTTACACTGCCCWTCAAAAAAGCGTACTTTATACAGATGATTTAGTGTCGCATAAGAAATTAAAGCACAATTGCATGAGGGGATGTGCTCTTTGTGGTGTGGCTGCAGGGCCTTCCCTCAGGGCAGCGCAGGCCTCGCAGCTCCCCTCAGCACTAAACTCTACAAGAGAAGGAAACCAAACAGGAACTGGCACCTTGTCCTCAGCCCTCACTGCCAGGAGCACACTTCCCTCCTTGTGTTGAACAGCAGTTGGCATCTCCAGAGAAAGCCTGCTTTGCTCAGATTGCAATCATGGGAGGCAGAAACAGGGGATGGAGGCCCACAACAGGCTGGAGGAACGGGGCTTTTCCGCAGTAACCTCTCCTTCAGGACACTGATCAACCTCTCTGCCTGGTTATTCGCAAGAAATGCTTTTACCCAGGTGTCTTTAAAATCTCAATCACACTTTCAAACTTGAGTAGCCACTTGGTTCAAAATTTATGGGAGAAAAGGGAATAGGTGCAGCATAATCTCATAAGCCTCCGCTCCTTAAGAATCCAGGCTTTTACCTCTGTAAAAGCATTAATTATTGGAATATATGAACACAAAATAACACCAATTCATACAGGAACAAAACTCAAGAGTTACCTTTAGTTACGTTCAAGCCAGAGAATGTTTCCTTCTTACAGGAAACCAACCACTATTTTGGTAACATAAAAGGAAATGCAACACAGAAATAAACTCAGCAAAASGAGAATATATTCACACTTGTGAGGTTTTTGTCTTCATTTTAATATATGAAAAATAAGCATTRGTAGAAAAGAATGAAATATGAATTTGTGGTTTCATTGATTCAGCTTTTCATATGAGTGTAGAAACCTTGCTGCTCTTCTGATACTCAGATTTGCAAAGAAATAATTAATAAACATAGAAAAAAGAAGATGCAGTGGGAAGAATCATATTTATTATGCTAACAGAATGATTTACCACTGTGAATTATTTCTCTGTTACTTCATGTTCTTACTTAATTTGGAGCAAGGACACCCTCTGCCTTCACCACATCAGCTTCAGAAAGCAAGGGACAACACTGAGGTCAGATTATGTTTACAAGAAGTGAGGAAGAAACCAGCAGCAGGAACAGACAGTTGTTAGCTATGTATAGTTTTGGAAAGGGAATTGAAAACTAAAGGTTTGGTCTTCTCTGAAGTGATATTTAAAATTGGCATCTCCCCAGTGATTTGAAGGTGTAGGCTACAAGAAAGGGCTTGTTTAGTGCCCAGAAGCTGCCAGAAATAACATCCTAGCAGTGTTGTGGAATGAGAGCTTCTCTAAATGAGTAATGTTTCCCCCTGCTTGTGTCATACTCTGCTTAAGAAAATAGGTTCAGACTGGAATTGTTTTTTATCCTTAGTTCTCGTCAGGACAACTCTTGTMGTTTGTTACATCCTATTTATAATGATACTAAGCTTAAGTGGCTAATCCTGCTCCCTTTAAAACATTGCTAACACTGCTCAACTCTAGTGCCTTTTCTTCCATCAGTACTCATAGTTTTTCTGCTTTTAGTTGAGAAAATTAAGTCYTTCCTCTCAACCATCTTAATGTACTTCTAATTTAAATAACAAACTTACAAGTTTTCCCACTGTCTGAAAGCATGGAAGAGGAAAAAGTACAGGTAGTTAACACCAAATTCAGCAGAATTTCTACAGTAAAATTCAGCCTAGAACAGACTTGAATTCTGATTTACGAGGAAGAGGAAATCTGGAACTTTGCCAAGTATGCARAACTGATTGACTGAGCTCTTCATGTGAGATGTAGGACATCAAAGAAGTCACAGGAGACTCACACATGTTTACACAAAGCCAAATTAGACCTTTACTTCTCACTCTTCAGGGGACACACACGTGCCAGTGCTACAGCTGCTTTTACRTGTCAGTGCTCCTGCAGCAGCAACTCTGTCTCACAGGATTTGTCACACACAGATGCTGTTCCAACACCATCTCCATAGCTTCTTCCTTCATGCCTTAAACATCTACACTACACACTGGTCAGTGAGATTATCATCTTTTTTAATTCAGTGAAATTATCAGTGTATTTTATTGAGATATTTGGGAGACAAGGAGGGAAGTTGCTACAGKCAGCTCCAATTTAGAATTTGACTATACCTAGTGAAATACTGAGGAATGTGTGAACTTCTAATTGGTTWGAGATTTCTGGGGAGGCTAACTGCTGTCTTTTCATAGCCAGGTCTCAGTGTTTATAGCACAACTCCAAACCAAGGATCAGCAAACAAAAGAAAATAAAAGCACAGCACATGCAGAGTTTCAGRAGATGCAATGCATAGACTTAGACAAGACTCACGGCTTAATGGTGATGAGATCTCTAAAGCTTCCCACAGCACTGCCTCTGTTCCGTTTCTCAGCATCACATTTCTCTTTTGTCCAGGTCATCTGGATGTTCTCAGGAACAGGGTCTCCCTCATCTTCTTCATCTGAGTAGAGGCTCTCCAGACGTGCTATCGAATGTCTGTCCTTCACCAGCTGAGCCTGGAGGGCACATGAGTGACAAGGTGAATTCAGAGACTTTATTTTATGCTCTCTGGTTCTCTTTAAGCAATGATAAGACTTTTTGTTCCATTGTATATCTTTTATTTTGCTCAGTCAATTTAGCCTTTAGGAGAGCTCTGATASCAGGCATCTACCCTAGCTGAAAATCTTACATACCAAACTGACTTTAAACAGTTTTGATGGGTGTAAGCCGAGCAGAATTTGGATTGACAGAGGCCTGTATCTATACAAAAAAAAAAAAGTCAGTCTAGCTCACATCATGACATGGTCAGAAACAACAGACAAGACCGACCCAAAATTGACAACTAAAAAAAAAGCTTGACAAACACATGCAGAAAAGATGGATCATCTTTCATAGCTACGTGTCACAGACACTTTTCATAGCCACATGTCCTGTAAGTCCAAACGGCAGTGACATCTTCAGAAGCAAAACAGGATATGCTATAAATTGAGACAAATACCGGATATCCCACATAAAGAAAAAAAATAAGAACTACATGCAATTTGGGGAAACAAAAATAGCTACACTAAAAGTATTTCCTTACATCTTTAGAACACAGGAGTTAAATTTAAGCAGCAGCTACATAACACACTACTAGGAAGGCACTTCATGTCATCCCCCTCAGCAGCCCATASAGAACAAGCACAAATGACGTACCTCCCTTTCCCTTTCAGTTTTTGTCAGCCTCATTTGCCTCAGCATCTGAGATCTCTGCTCCATCATAAGAGTTCTCTCGTAGGTGTATGCTGAGATATCACTATTGTGCTGCAGAAAGAAGGACAAATATTGTGCTTGTAATCAAGTCATAACCAAATATGACTACTTACATAATAAGGAGAAAAATGGGCTCAATTCCCTTACCATTTCTACTACTTCTACCTCTGCCTCTATTCGGAGTTGATAGAGGAAAGTAGCCAAATCCTTCTTCATCTGGATGCTGTTATCATCCATCTGAGCTACAGTGAAAATTCTCATTTTGCATTTTCTCCAAACCTGATGAGCGAACACAAACTCTCCGTTATTTGAACCAATAATATTTTGCTCYACAAAACAGAAACTTAGCAACATATCTACTCATTTATCAATACAACAACTGGACCTTGTTTCTTTAAACTAATGTGTGCAGAAGTAGGTGTGTAGTTGCTTACTTTGTGCTGTTTGAGAAGAAAAGGAAGCAACATCAACATGCCTCCATCGTGCACAATCCACCACACATCAATGTTGCCTTCRTTGTAACGCTCATGGTTGCTTGGGTAGAAAGACACATTTTTGGGAACCAGCAGAGCCAGATGAGCTGCAGTTGTGCAGCGAACAGTACCTGCCCAGGAGGGGAAGAACAAGTTACTTCCACTTCTGCAAGAGTCATCTATGGTTAGGAAAATGCTACTCCCTGGGCAAATATCAGCAACCCATAAAAGTTACCATTTATATAAAGGGAAGTATGCACAGCAAGGCTTGCAAACAGGTCAATACAAATGACAAAGCCAGGATAAAGCAGACTCACAGGAACACAAGCCCTATCTCACATTTGAAATAAAAGCCATGATCTTCAAAGCTAACATGAGGAGAGACAGCATCTGCTCTGCTCTAATTTGATTAAGTAACTATACCATACGTGGAGAGGGATAGAGGCAAGGGGAGTGTTATCCACTAGTGAAGGATAGTGAGAACTAGTGACAAGACAGAGATTATCTAGGAAACAAATTATAGTTTTTCATAAAATTAGCATCTCTCAAGTCTGTAAATTTTTAGCCATTTGTTAGACACGTGAGTTTTAGCTACTAGATTGACCCTTGAAGACCTTTGAAGATCTTTTACCTACAGGAAGCAGTATTTCAAACAGAGCAGTTTTTTGAGAACATATCTACTTTCCCATCAATACTAAAAAGGACAGACTAAAACCCAACCCAAATTTGACAAGGATTCTGTTAAAATCCTGTGTGTACCRTGTGTATAATAAACATCTCTGTTCACAATGTCTGATCATGCAGAACCTTTAAAGCTCACCTATAAAAGTCTTCCAAGACCTTGGATCTTCACTCTGTCTCCAGCCATAGGGCCACCCCAAAACCACAGTGTTGTGTTTCATGCCACCAAGTCCACACGACTGGATCAAGTGAGCAATTCCTTCTCGGACTTTATTGGCTACAACTACTTGACAAAATCCTTTCACCTTCTCAATTTCCATCATATTCTTAATAGTCTGCAAGACAAGACAAGGAAAAATGTCATTTTTCCTTTCCAAAAGGAACTCCTAATATTTCTCTATCACGGCATTATAATGTAAATAATGTAAATTGGTTCACATGTCCATAGGTAAAGCACATTTCAATGYAAAGTTCTGCTCATCAAATTTCCTTAATAAAGCAAAAGAGAAAATACCCACTTGTTTAAAACACAGTTTCCTTCCAATCATAATCATTTCTAACAGATTAAGGTAAGGGTTTTTTGGTTTGTACTATCATCTTGTTCATAGTAGTTGTTAGAGACTGACACCTGTGTAACTATTTCACTTTCCATTTTCTAGTCCTATAACACTCACCTTTTTAAACTCAAGGCCAATTGACTTCATTTGGATTTTCAGTTTCAGATTCCCATGTAATATGCTGTGCTATATTAAATTTACAAATATAAGCACCAAATCCCACATACCTATCAAGCATACCTTTTATTTGTTTAAAAACTACATGAACTTGATCAACACATGGCCCATGAATTAGTTTTCCTTTTGTAACAATTCTCCTATATAAAAAGCCTCTGGGGAASAAAACAAATAGGCTGATGCTATACRGATGTAAACAGGGCTACAATGTWAWGYTTACAAAATGAGAAAGATTAYTTTATTAATGAATTTTCCGCACCATCTTTCAATGCTTTTTGTAATAAATTTATCAATACATTGAAAAAGAACACATTTGCTAAGTTTGACAGTTACTGAAATGCTACTTWGAATATTCAGAAAACTAAACAGTCCTCTTCCCTCCATTAAGCAGCACACAGAAACTTCCACAGTAATTATTTCCTATAAATGAAGATTGTTTTATGAAGTAATGCTTTTTGCAAACACTGTGAGCATTGATCTTGCATTCCCAAAGGCACARCTGGCAGCTGAAACATGTATGCAAGTCCTTTACTGAACAGCTCTAGTGCTGCTCAACTAGTCCTGTATTTCATGGAAGCCTCATTAAGACGTTTTYTCCATGGATGATTAGGAAACAAAATTTCACATCTCCTGCCCACTCACCCCTTTCTACTTCAGGTATTTAAGACACTGACCTGCTCAGCAGCCTGGGCTTCTCCATAAGTTTCCAAGAAATTCCCTTGGATGACTGATCCTATGATAGTCAAACCTTTACCAGCTTTCAGCTGGGATGCAAATGTTAACAGTCTAGGGTATTTTACATGCAAATCTTCATCAAGTTTCAGAAGCACCAGCAACTGAGGCCTGGAGAAAATTTTTAAAAAAAAAGTATTTTTTAACTAAAGCTTTCACAAAAACACACGTGAAAAACTGCCTCTCACACTTATATTGTGCTATTAACTCTGAAACATTCTTTCCATATCTCACACATTTGAGGGATTTTACTTAATGTTTTGTTTCTCTTGATTAAAARCAGGTGTGAAACTGTGGGAATTCTGCTGCTGCATGGTGTTGATAATAATAAAATCTGCTGATATACTCAGCTTAAGAGGCTTGTATTATTTTATTTATGGGCTAGTTTTTCAAGGCTCTTTTAAGTACTGTTAGAGCACACGGTGTTCGTACTGCAAGGCTGTTCTCCCAGATCTACGTGATACCTGTGCCAAGAAAATATCTGTATTCTGTATCCAGAAACCTGACACATGGAAAACACAAATATTTYCATCTAAACACAGACCACCTGCTTTCTGTTCCTTAAGGTATTGGTACACATAATTTTCTGACTGGCTGAGCAAATACAAAAAGATCTCTAATACTCTGTCTTTGGTAGATTCCTAGTCCTCTTGTTCCATGCCCAAGGGCTGTGCAATGCCCAACCAAGAGGAGGGTCTTGTCCACTTAATCTATTTTCAACCAAGAAGGGATGACATCACAAGGATTAATGTTGGTCACTGTTCTTTTCCTGGCCTCTACATCTCTGTATTTACAGACCTCCAGTTTCCCCAGGTTCCACTTCTGAGTTCACCAGTTTGGAAACCAACTAAAGATCCAAAGGGCACTAAAGGTCTGCCCATACAGGGCCCATACAGCAGGGCTTGGCAGTGACAGTACAGCTTACTGCAAACTCAACGCTTCTTTTTTTAATATTCTGGGCTTTTAAATCCATTCACACAGACCAAMAGCATCTTGTTTAGAGTCCAGTTTAATTCCTTCAGTGTAAGCAGATAAGCACCACAGTCATTTCACCAGTCCAAGATGAGTACCTCCAGTTCTTGGTGTGTGGAGGGCCCTCCTCCAGCCTGAGTAAGGCGTATCTCGCTGCGCTGAGTGACAGGCCACGGATGCCATCACCCCACTCYTTCTCTGCACTGTGAAGAACAAACAGTTCAGCCAACATATGGCTCCATGAGCTCTTAATTGTGCAGTTACAGTGAGGCTACAGACAGTYGAGCACTGTCAAATTTAATAATGTGATACATGCTATGGATCACATCTACATTTATAATTTGTACATGAATATCTGTGGTATCACAGATCACATGAGAAAAATGTAAATGTTTTGGYCAAACATTTGTGATGACACCACCATTCTGGGCTTAATATGTAATCAACACAACAGAGAAGGCTTCCCAAGCATATACAAACATCTGGCATTTCARTATCTGATTTAGTTATTAGGCCAAATTAAGCTATACAGCCACACTACAGCCTGACTCCAATGTTAACAATCTCCAGCACYCCAATCTGCAGATTCAACTTTTCAAGGACTGTTCTAGACAGACCTTTACACCAGATAAATTGGAATAAGATGGCTGGCATCAGCTGTTCTGGGCCTGAGGTAATCATGTGCAGTACACAACAGGTAGATCCCAACCCAGTTTCTACTTTCAGTGACTCAAGTTTCACCAAACACCTTTAAAAGCCTAACAACAAAGTCCTTCAGGGACTTTTGTTTAGCACTGACATAATAAAATAATGCAAACAAATTAAMTAATAAGGAAAGCTTTCCAAGTCATCTCTGGACAGTTCCATTTCCAAAAATGAAGACCAGAGATAATTCATTAAAAATAGATCCAACCTCCCTCTTACTCATTTTTATCCAGTTAATACTTACCCTTGGTAYTCGATGTACTTGTAAATCATTCCTGCAATAAGCATAGCTACCAAAGCATAGTACCAAGATGAAATGAACATCAGTGCCAGGCAAATACTCATGCCTAAAAATGAGAGGGCCCTAAAACAAAAAGCAAAGATTTTAGTAAGTAGTGGGGCAGAAAAGCTTATAAAACAAGTCAATTACACTCCTGCTCTTTTTTCTTTAAACTGTCTATTCTGAACTGGCAGTGGAATAAAGCCTCCAATGTCCATCAATTTTAGTATCCTGTTGTTAAATGAAACTCTGGTGCCATTACATATCTGGGTCTGGCTCACTAGGAATATCACATTAATGCACTCTTATGTAGAACTGACATCCAGAGAAAGAAAAGATGCCCCCTGCCCTCATGGAGAGGGTTCTCAAGTGCAGATTGCAGGCTCACTGAGGTGCAGCCTTTCACTCACCAGTGATAGTATTTAAAGCGGGGCCGCCAGTTTGGAGTCCGCAGAAGTGTCTGGACTGCACATGCAAGATTAACAAAGAGGTAACACATCAAGAAAAACCTGCAAAAGCAAAAAAATGAAAGCGCAAAACCTTTTAGCATGCATATTTATAGATTCTGATATATATTATAATTATATGATTTGAGTTCAAGGCAAAATCTCTCTGCTCTGTCACACATGCCTACCCCTCTCTTTTATTAGCCTGAACTATAAGCACTAAGTAGCTAGAACAATTTTTTAATTGGATCAAGTTAGATCTATTCACAACATCATGCTGTCTTTGTTCTGTGATCAAAATATTTTCCCAAACCAAATAAAAGTATAATAAAAACATGYTTATTTCACAGAATACTCCAGAGCAGAAACAGACAGATTTATAYGTAGAGCCCAAAGTCAGAGGATTCACAGAAATTACAGAAGTGGAACTTAAGCTCCAGGAATTCACTTTACTGGTTTAAGAAATAGCTCTGAAAGACAATCAAACAAGCAAAACAGCAAGTAGCCTGTTTCTTACATTGAGAGAATTGGAGCCACCATGTCAAGTGAAGCAATAAGGATTCCCAGCTCAGCAATTAATGCTGTTAACAGAAGAGCCCATGTTGGTTCACCATTTGCTTTTCCATGACCAAAGATCTGAAGAAACAGAAACATTATGCATATCATACAAGTATTTCATAAGGTTGTAATGGAAAAAAATCAAATTACATTCTTAAAAACAAATTTAATTCTTTTATATACTTCCTATTCTAGAGCAAGGAGTCAAATTATTCTAATGGCTTTCTGTCCTTCACTGAATTAGATTCAACTTCTTGATAAAATTACCATAAATGTCTAGTKTAACTTCTTGAAGTATTCCTTGTTTTTAACAAAAGAAAAAAAAAACATTAAAATAAAGAATATTAACCCTCACTTCAGTGCTGGACTARGTAGAGAGAATAAATCTGATTTCCAAGGACATAAAGTCAGCTAGCTGGCCAGGCAGTATGAGCAAAAGCCTTYTGAAGGTGTACAAACCCAGAGGAAAGGGATGATGTTGTCCTTGGCTATGGCCTGGAGCAGCCGGGGGGCTCCAGTGAGGCTCTGCAAACCCGCTCCACAGGTGGAGAAGAAGGAGCCGATGACAATGACCCAGGGCGAGGGCCACGACAGGGTGCCCACCACCAAATTCTTGTTCACTGCATCACCGTACCTGCAGGCAGAAACACAGCCAGCAATTCACACTCAAAGGACTATTTTGAGACTTGTGTTTGGGTTTTTAGTCAGTTTTAACATATTAATAATAGCATTTAAATGATAATACCACATTATTAATAATATTTTGTTATTTTCTTGACTAGAAAACACAAAAAGTAGCWAACACTCTGAGTTACTTCTGATACACAGTCTGGAAGTGTCTGCAGTTTGGCTTCAAAAATTCATAAACTTCCTTTTCATTATATATGTTTTTTAATTCTTGTATCATTGTCATAACATTATTTGTCACTATCAGCAAAAAAAAGGAAGAATTAAGACACAGGATGGAAAACCTGAGGGAGTCATGCCAGAAAATATGAAATAGAATACAGGAAGATTCCAAACCCAGTGTTTACAATTAGAATCATACAAATATGGTTTAAAAGGCAGCCAGAAGTAAAAATTAAAAAACCAGTGTTTACAATTAGAATCATACAAATATGGTTTAAAAGGCAGCCAGAAGTAAAAATTAAAAAAAAAAAAAAAAAAAAAAAAAAAAAAAAAGAAAAAAAAAAAAAAAAAAAGAAAAAAACAAAAACCTGAAAAAAAACCAAGGGGGAGGAGTGGGGCATGCAGACAAGATGGGCAAGAACACACCTACACAGCAAAAAAAGAAAAACAAAGGAGAACATGAAAGCAGTAAAACTTACTTGTCTCTCAGGACAACACCCTCTATGCAGGCTCCAAATAATAATACACAACTGAAGTCTGGAGGACACAGTGTGCTAAGGAAGTAGAATTTATTTAGACATGGCAGATGCAAAAATTATGGCAAGTACAGTACCTGCCTCCATCCCATGGCATTTGCATGCCAGCATCTCCACAAGTACATGGTAAAGCTGGCAAGTAAATTAATGTCTCACTGCTCACATACACTTTCTAATGCTACAGAGAACAAGTTCTCCTAAGCTGCAGTTTTTCAAAAATAGAGTTTTAAATGTTATGATWAAGGAAACAATATCAAATGAAGCATTTTTACATGAAAATGTCAATTTAATCTTCTACTAGCACAGAAGCTGATATTAAATTTTTTTTCCTCTCTCCTTCTCCTATCTCCTGAAGATATTTTGAACATCTGGCAGACCATTATCTTGAGTGTTCTTTTTTTGTAATCTCTGCTGGTATTCACTGGTATTCATTATTTATAAATAAATCTTTGACTATCAGGTTTGTTATTAAGCTGTACTTGCTTCTGTACTGGGGAGTAAAAAATACCACAGGCTTTTTGGATCTGGCATTCCAGTAAAGTTTTTGATCTTGTGATTTAARTTCACACAAATGGTTAAATTCTACTCCTGAAATGCAACTTTAAGTTACAAACTGTAACTGCTTTGGGGGTTTTTCCCACTGAACAATCACACTTGCACTGATAATCTGGTGACCTGAAAGAGGTCCCACAAATCAGGTACAATGTACCAGCACTCTACYAATTTTAAAAGGATACAGACTAGTGATGTGGTGACAATGGCAAGAATTGTTCCAACAGGGATGGATTTCTGTGCATCTTTGAGGTCCCCTGATCTGTTTGAGCCAGCCATGATACCTGAAAGTACATTTTGGTAAGATCMCAGGGTGGGAGGAAGCTCAGAGCCCCTGGAAGCCCCCTCATGCCAGCATTCTCACCAGTCACTGAAGGGAAGAAGATGCCAACCAGCACCATGAAGGACGTGGCGATATCTGAAAGCACGTACAGGTGCAGGTTGTTCTTCTGGCCTGCCACATCCACAGAGGGCTGATGTGCTCTCTCCAGTATCTCTCCTTTCTCCAAATAATTGCTCCATAAGTTATCTTCGAGGTTATTATCACACCACAGGAAAGAAAAGTGTGTTTCAGTTCAAACCTGTTCTCATTATAATCGGTTTACAACTGACGTTTCCAAATGCAATTCAGTGATCAACACAAAAAACCCACAAATATCAACAGCCTACAGAAGTCTAATCAATTTACCCTTCTTACCCTTTATTACTACTAAATGAATTACTACATTCTTTTAACCTCATACCTATTTTAACCCAAAGAAATACACTGAATATTTTTATGAGCCACCACACCATACAGTAGCTCAGAGAATGCAAAGCAGCAATATTGACCAGTTTTCTAGACAGAAATAGGTTTGTTCTTCAGTCAGTGGAAGAATTACAGAATCATGTGTTTGGCATTTGAAATTTCATTAACAAATGCTGAGTCTTCTTGAAATCTCAGAAACTAGACTGCTGGTTTCTGTGCAAACCTCTGGCACTCAGCACCTGCACAAAGCAGCTGTTCTCTGGTGTTCATTTCAATAATGAACACTTTTCAATTACACTTCATTCAGGAGAGGGCAAAGAAGCAGACACACTATTTCTACACAAGTACTCTTATCTTTCAGGGCATAATCTTAACCTGTCTAAAGTGGAGAGCTGTCACTACAGAGTTCAGAAAAATTTTAATAACTTCTTCATGTAAGTATAATTTATAATTACAGCTGACTTCATGCTGAAATTATGAGATGAACAAGGCAAATGTAATCAATTTCACAGCACACAAGTACTGTATCAGGACAAAAGTGCCAKATCCTCTTTTTAAAGGTTATAAGACTTGACTTTCTTTACTGAAGRTAATTTTCTTCACTGTAATTACATTTCTTCAGTCCCTCTTTCTTAACCAGCAGGGAAGAGCTTGACCCATTTCAACTGCTCAGCATGTTCCCCTCTTTAAAGGGAAATAATAAAAAAAAAAATATATTCTACCATACCTATTAAAATGCCACTAGCAGCTCCTGGAATTCCTGCTATCTCAGTGACATTGTTCATTAGGAAATATTCATCACAGTGTTCGGTGGTTAAGTTTGTGGTGTGGCAGAAGAGTTCCCAAAGCTTAGAGGCCACAGTTATGTTATCCTTAACTACAGTTTTGGCACAAACRTCAAAATGATCTCTTGACAGAGTCCTGTTGCCCAACATGCAAATCCTGGAAGGGAAACATGAACATCAATGTTATTGGATGCTACTGGGAAAATGAAATCCACCTTTGCCCATATTTATTCTCTTATATCATGTGGAAACTTCGAGTGGCTCTAGTCTGCTACATCATTTCTCACTTTAAAAGGATGGTGGTAGGACAGTGAAGACTTAACACTTTAATGGCCAGAAGTATAAGGTTACTTTTTGGGAGAGGTATAAAAAGCCATGACCATGTGATTCATAGAATGTGATTGATTTATCTTGAACAATGAAAGGGAAAAATTAGGACTTTTTTTTGGTTTTCTGTTGTTTGGGCTTGTTTGGATTTTTGGTTAAACAGATCTACTGCAGTGGAAGAAATGTGAAGAGCACTAGAATTCAAATTACTAGATATTTAAAATATCTAAAGATATTTGGAATTTCATTAACCCAGTTTTTTAATCGCAACAC
Organism: Malurus melanocephalus; assembly: GCF_030028575.1. Lineage (NCBI taxonomy): Eukaryota > Metazoa > Chordata > Aves > Passeriformes > Maluridae > Malurus > Malurus melanocephalus. The sequence continues at coordinate 1,335,104 of NW_026623272.1, read as the reverse complement.
TTGAATGACCTCTGACATTTTAGCTTCAGAATGAGGAACATATATTTCAATCACAATAAGCAGCAAAGGTTCTTCTTGTCAGAAGTTACTGTGCTTAATTGCTAAAATCCTCCACTCCCTGTTGTTTTTTSTCTAACCACAAACATCATTTATTCCAGCACTGAAAAATTTTTAATCCACTTCTCCAAAGACAATTCCACAAGACAKTGGTCTAATGTAACAGCTTGCTGCTACTAAAAGTTCATTCAGCTTTTCTTCCCACTGTCAGAAAACACCCACAGGARAATAAAGTTTCTTCCATTATAATTTTAATTAATTTTAATTCCATTTCAAKTGTTTCACAGGTCTTACTGATCATTGAAGACAGAAAAATGGAAAACACAGGGCCGTTTTTGCAGGCCTGTGCATTTTAACTTCCAAGAAACCTTCCCCTCCAAAATTAAAAATTAATACACTCTTGCTACTTCAGGGGAAAAAAATAAAAGAGGAATACAGTCCAAGAAGAAAGATAGGGAAAACATTCAAGAACAATCTAAGAGATAATGGGGTGGATGTAGAGACATTGTTTTACTGCTATATACCTTCACTGTTGTAAAACACTATAATCACTGGGCCTTAAATATCCMAAGGGAACACTTGAGGGCTGCAAGTACTTAATTATGGTCAATGCATTTCAAGACATGAATAATTATGCAGATCCAACTCCTCTATTTTCATTCCATTCATCTCTTGTCAGCAGTATCAGAAAATACRGTTTGCATTCTTGGTAAAACACATGCAGCCACATCACTGCTGCTCCAGCTCTGGGTTCAAGAGGCTGATTCCATGTTTAGCTGCCAACATGCCAGGGAGCACATGTTGGATCCAGGACAGGCTCCTCACAGACAGAAGGAAGTTATTCTGGAGCCTCAGCACGGCCCCATATCAGAATCCCAAGAGGTGCCCAGTTTCTCAGCAAGGAGTTTACMAAACCACAAATTTCCAACCACGAAGGCAGTGTGTCATGTCTGACTGGCCTGGGGAAAAGGGACCTGCAAAACTGCTCCCTAAGAACTGCCACAAATAACCCAGCACCGCTGCCACTCAAACCTCAACGGCCGCAGGCCAAGAGACTGAGCTGTCTTTGCAGGAAGCAGAGCAGTGTCAGCCTCCATCARCCTCACCACGAGACTTCCTTCTACCAAAACAGTTTAAAAAATGTGTTCATTTTAGCCTAAGAAACTTCTGTTCCATGAGCTCTCCTCAGTGTCATTATACACAGCTAAAAATACTGTAAGTAATTCATAAAAAAGGTAGCTTCAACAACACATCAGACATAAGTTTTAAGTATTCCATATCAAACTCCAACTTCCAGACCCACGGGCAAAGCTATAACCCCAATCCAGAAATATTACTCACGGAAATACAGGTGGGTCAAAGATGGACTTGATAGCTCCAGCATAAATGGACAGGATGGATATTACCACRCAGGCCAAGAAGAGGGAAGCAAATTTGTTCACATACTTCACACCCACGAAGACCACCACTGCCATGAGGATGAGGAACACRGTGCCATACACCCTCATGTTGTTCAGCATGGCACTGGATGCATCRTGGGCACCGGATGGATGAAAAATTGCTGCTTGTGGCACAATGTATGTCTGAAACAAGAGAGAGCAAAAGTGAACTGAAGGAACACCCACACAGAACTCTGTCTGGGATCGTGGAGCCATACAAGAAACGTAAATTACTTTCCATTCTGCAAAAAGCTCTTCACTGGCAATCTTTTACAGGAAAAGTCAAGAGATAACAGCCCTTTCTATGTCAGCAGTACAGCTGAGGCAAYTTTATCAAAGAGGAGCACGTGTCATGGATTAAGCCATACTTTGATCTGTGCAGTCAGAAGAGCTCCCAGTCTGGATACTCACAGAGTGTGCAGCTTCCAAAGGGAAGCACTAGTGGTAAAGAACTGGACACCAAGGAACTGGAGACCTTCTGGTCTCTTCTTGTAAATGTGTATAAAAATACGGGACAAGAATGCTGGGGTACTTTCTCAATGTTATTTGTCTTTAATGGATTGCTSTGGTACTACTCACCAATAAAATCTCAATGGCACCAAGGATATACATGGCTCCTGCAAATGTTGTTCCCAAATAAAAACACAGCCCRACAGCTCCACCAAACTCTGGGCCCAGTGACCTAGATATCATGAAATAGGAGCCACCAGCTGTGAAACAAGAAAAGTGAGAGTAAAATTAATAATACCAAACTTACATTTTTTATTCACCGAAGTACAAAAGAATTATATACCGCATATTTGCTATTTTGAGGTTAAACTGAATATCTTTTTTGTTAGCACAGGGGTAAAAACCAAATCAAATTATCTGTCCCAAGACTGATACTAAAAASAAATACTAGATATGAATTCAGGCTTTGTATCCTCAATTAAGCCAATTTCTCTGGCATAAAATCATGTTAACAGCTTATGAACAACTTAGGTTTTGGGTTATTTTTTTCCTTTTTAACACAATTGAGACATTTGTTARCTACACTTACCTGGAACAACACCGTTTGTGGCAATTGCACTCATTGATATGGTTGTCAACATAGTCTGGGGAAAACAGGGAAAAGGAAGCAATTGTATCAACAACATTTTTTAAAACRTAACTTATTTGTTGATAAAATAAAGCTGCCACTGCATCTACCATAGTATTTCCATTTATTCCGCCTGTCACTATCTAAAAGAAAACAAGGGCAGCAGGAATTTAATCACTGAGCTGTTGAGACTTCTGTTTGAGAGATGGCCTCTGCTTTATCAGGTCACACAGTGGGTGTCTGCAGACAAAGCAAGATAAGAGAGCGCAGGTGTCCCTCCATCTGTGGAGCTGCAATTCCAACAAAGGCTGGTCCAGGCAGCCCTCACCTGGGGCAGGCATGGAAAACAGCTATTTGCTGAACAAACACTATTTTTAAGACTGTATTTACAGCAGACACAGTTTGTCAGTTTAGAAGTAGCAGTAAAAAAAAAAAAAAATTGCACAGCTGTGAACATGACAGAGGTGTGTGGCATAAATCTGACTTTTCTTTACACAAGCACCTCCAATGCTGCTTCTCCAGGTGTCTCAGTAGTTTCACAGAGGTTATGTCACATGCATTATTGTACCTAAATACTTACACAACAGCAGCAAAGCAAYACAATCAGGAAGGACTGAAGAACTCCAGCCATCCCCACCATCCAGGTCAGCCGAAGAAAGAGAATAACCCCGAAGATATTCTGCATGCATGGTAAATACACCCCCATCAGGGTGCCCATGCTGGGTGACTGAAAGAAACAAAGTTGATATTCATTAACTGAAGTTATTCAAAGCAGAGATAACAAAAAAAGCTGAGAAGTTCTTTTGGTTTTTTTTTGGTTTTTTTTACCTGGGAAACATTAGGCAGAAACACTCAAAATACTGTTGTGCTGGACTTCCACAAAATCCAACATAAACTCCCAAATTATTAATTTCTGAATTAAATTATGACCCTTCCAAATATTGAAGTGATTATCCTCAGTATTTAATACTGATTGTTAACAAGATATTTTTGTTTGTTTTTTCTTGAGCCAGAGTTTCTAATATGAAACACTTTGCGTGCTCCACAGCTGCACAACCCAAGTAAGATAGRACCTCACCCTACTGCTCAGAGTTCACAAATTAGCTTCAAGGAAAACATACTTTTGTCATGTTACAAGTAGAAAAAATTTGGAAACAATCTGGAGACATGCATAATGTATTCTATTTTATGTATTCCATGTAAAACTAATGGTTCCACCCTTTCTTATGCTCAGTCTCCACATCAGACTCTGAATTACTTKTGACAGCAACTGAGAAAATACAAGATGTGTGACTTCACAGGAGCTGCACTGGTTAGCCTTCAACATAGCATCCTGCAGAATAATTATCCAAAATAATGGCATCAAAGTGCCACTGGTAAGGGCTTTATTCCAAGAAGTGTTTGCTGCATTGGCACACCTGGCACTAGCAGCATTTCAGAGTCCCAAATCTCTGTGGTTTCCTGCCAAGACATTTCATTGCTTCTGCTTTCTGAGGTTTCCTTTTGCATTTAAAATTATACTGAATTCTAAACACAGGGGGAATAGAGTGTCATTTCTGAAAGGCTCATCCCTTCTCATACTCCCTTCTAAAAATAAACATGAATTTCAAAACACATTACATAGACAGCATTTAAAGAAACCCTTGGACAATCATTCAAATGAGTAGGATATTAAAGGGAGATGATCTAACTTGCTCAAATTTGACTCCACCAGCATTAACTAGATGCAAAAATAAATAGCACCTTCATAGACAAATGAAGTCATGAACCCAAAGCAATAGTACTTAAGACAAGCAATAATAAGTCTGCCAAAAGCTTTACATAAGGTAATCCAAGACTGTATTTTGCTCCACAAAGCAAAATCTAGAAGAAYCACACTTGTAAGATCACCAGGTCAAAAGCAAACAAGGAATTTAGTGCTTCAACTTGCAATTACATGTTACAATCAAGAATTTCCTCATCTGCACTAGAAATCCGCCCTGCCACACAYGAAACAAAACTGTGCCCACGAATGATCTAAACCACTCTTTGTCAGGAGTTGAGGACTGAATATTTTGAAGTCAGCTTTAAATTCTTTGTGTGACTAAAGCTAAAAATCAACGAGACTTTGCACCTACAGCTCAGGTGAATCTCCTGAAAGAGAGTGGGCAACAGACTCAAGTGCTAAGGGTTTGCAGGGGAGTTACCCCATGAGACCTACAAGCATGGGACCAAAGCTGTTCCAGCACCACAGCACCAAAAAAAAATTAATTCCCTAAACCATCACCTGTCATTTTATAAAAATACCATCCTAAGTATCTAAATTGATCAACTTTGTCCGGACTATGTATGAGAACAAAATAAATTGTTGTCTTCTGATAGTAACAGAAATGACCCTAGGTACGGAAGTGTCCTGATCAGGGTAAGGTAAGGATTTTTTACTGAGTTATTCCAGTACTGTAGTTGAGGAGGATCTTCATGAAGTATTATTTATAGTGTACTTATTTCCTCAGGGAAGGGAAGGTTTTAATATTTTTGATTCCAACTGTCTCTAAGTGCATAAAGATTAGCTGAGAAAGGACTAAATAATGTTGCCAGGCACTGGGCAGATTTTGCTCAGCCCAGGAGCTTCCCATTGTCACATTAATGGACMCTTTGCCTCTCAAGGACACATTCCACATCCTTTTATCATCATCTATCTGACCATTCATCCATCAGTCACTCCCTCACAACATCTCTGAACTCACGAAGCAAATTTATCAGACATGTGGGTATCTCAGGATAATGGAGTCAGAGTTTGTCAAAACTGGTATCTGGGAAAAGGAAAGACGCCCAGCCTGTTGTTTCTACACAGGGGAAGCAAGTGGACCTTTGTGACAGTCYTCCACACACTATGAAATCAGGTGAGATTTCAGCCTGCCCTTGATACATCTCCCAAAACCTGCTTCTTTTGTGTAAGAATCCACTTCAGCTCAGCTCTTTCCTTTTGCCCTTTGTGGTCCCTGCAGCTTTGCTCCACTSTTCCATCATCTTTTCCCCTTCCCTAAGTGGCCTTTTAAGCCTATCAAGTTACAAGCTCACTTTGACCACAGAGGAAGAGAAATTGTGCATTAGTTGTACACTTGTGAGACCACTGCAGAACAGAGCAGCCTAAGAAATGCCCAAGTGTCTGCCCACAGCCAAAACCCAAGCCACAGTATCACTAAGTGTATCTCAGGCATAACAGTTTAGTCTARATTTTCTTACCCTGTGGGAAAAACAAAAATACTCATAAGAATATTATTTGAAATATTACTTGAATCAGCTTGTTCACAGAAATACTTAATACCAGTAATTTGCACTGACTTGACCCGTTTTTATAGCATCTAATCATCACTAAGTGATWTTAAACCAGTGCTGAAGTCTCAACAGAATGTGACCTGAAACAAGGGTATTATTATTTCAGCCTCAACAGSAACCACATGAAAAAATGTAACACCCCGTGCTGCACAAAGGAAATAAAAAACAGAGTCATTTTGAAGAACAGTGTTTTAGAACAAGCAAGAAGGGACAGAAAAATCTGGAAAACAGTCTCAATTTCAGTGATGCAGATCGTGTTTCTGTTCACTCTCATCAGCTGCAGACACATAATTTATGTAAATATTGATCTGAGTCTGAAGGACACTATTTCCATTGTGCCAGTGGGATGGGTTATTAAAGCACTTGGCTGCAGGGCTCGGGGACATTGATCAGCAATGACAGCTCTTACAGTTGCTCTGTAGCATGAGGACAGACAGCAGCACAGAAATCAACTGCCTTGTTAAAGACACATGAACTAGAACAGTTTATCTAATTTTGTTCCATCATGAGAAGGGAATATTTCTATAGCACTGTGACTGTTAAGTGCTTTATTACAAGACTGCATTTAGAAAAGAAAAAGCAACCCAATTTCTACCTTATTACATTGGAGTTGTGTCATTTCTACCTGATGTGTACCTATCACAGAATGCTACTATCAAACGTATTTAGTGGGGTTGCTGAAGCAAGATAATATGTTCATATAAAAAATGTTCTTCACTGAAATGAAATGAACTTAAAAGGACATGATTTGGCAGGCAGGGCTGTGCTAGGTCCCAAGAAGAGACTCTCTGAGAGACCTGTCTTACCTGCTAGGAGAATTACTTACTGAGAGGATTGCTTTCCTCAGATATTTTGGARTATCAGATCTAGAGCCTGCTCATCTGCCCTGCTCCAGTTCCTGTCTGTGAGATGCCAATTCCAGCAAGTGACAGGCATGTTATTTTTTGTCACACCAGCTGAGCACACCCAGTGCAGCACTCACAAACAGGTTGGGTTAACAGTGGTTTAGCCACTTAAAAGAGCCCTGCTGCTCTCATGCTCAGATGGGAAGGATAAGGTAACAGCAGCACAGTGATATATACTTCACACATGATTAAAAACAAATATGTAAAAGAATCCCATTTGCACTGTCTCTGAATACCTTCAATCCATACCCTTGTCYAGTCACTGCTTTTGAATCTCCTGGTTTTAATGTTATAATTATTGGCAATTTTTTTCAATAGTCTTATATTATGCAAGATGTTTAAAATTCTATATTGCTCATGGCAATAGAGGCAGAAGAAATTCAACCTGCAGTTATGATATTGCAGCTGATGTAAATTTATCCCAGAGACAGACATGCAGACAAAGGTTGGCTTAAGGAAACTGCACTGTTTACACAGAAAACACTGAGATATTAATACAGGACGATACTGTCATTTTTGGAAAGGTTACCAAACCCATTCTACAGAAAACATCTGAGAAGTCTGTGAACACTCATTTCTGGGACATGGGAAAGTATACTGGAGGAAAACCCAGTAATTAAGCCTGAACTCCATTTTGCCAYAGAAGCAAAGCTTTAATAAAGACAATAGTACTTTTTAATGGCAGTAAACAGTTGAAAATATCCAAGTATGAATCATACCTAAATGTAGAAATATTAACACCACACCATGCATGGCACTCTACCAGGGATTGAAAACAAGTTCTCAGTTTTCTGATATTTCCCCTATTTTTACTTTGTGCAGTTTTATACCCATTTGCTTTAACCAGCTTTATACTACAGATCCATCACCACATTCTCCCAATCCTTTTTCCAGCAGGGAAGCAAGGTGCTAGCTTCCAGATTGGTCTGCATCTTACTCTGGTATTCTGGTTAGGCAATTAATAAGGAAATAAACAGCTGAAGTGATCAGAACTTTCTCAAAATCCAAGGACTGTATCTATCATATCCTCCACCATTTTACTTTCATTAGGGAAATAATCAATCTGCTTTTGATAGCAGAAAGATGAAAACTATTTTAGATTATGCAATAATACCATATTAACAGCTTAACACATTATTCCCACCAAAAGCATTCTAAAACAGAGATGCAGCTGACGTTCCTTATTGGTAAAGTGAGAGTAAATCTATGGACAAGACTCAGCAATTAGTATAATAGCAAATACCACACAAAASAAAGTCATAAGTAAAATGTTTAAATTACTTTTTTAACGTCAGCCTGTAGGACCAGAATGCAGCTACTTCACCCAGATGACCTTAGCTCAGTCCTGCAATGATGTCATATTAACCACAATATTGCAGCACTTYAGTGCATGTGGTCTCAAATAAAATTGAATTTTAACCTTCACCCGGACAAAACAACTTTGTTATCCCCATGTAAAACTGCAGAGCAAGAAACTGGAATGTGAGTAAGGGTGTCCAGCATGGGGGGCATGCATGCTTTTTGAGAGCCCCACTGGTTTTCAACATTATCACCTCCATCTCCTTCTGAGATGGCCCAAACTTTGTAGGGCACTGCTATAAAACCTGCAGAATTCAAGTGCTATCTTAGCTTTTTGGAAACCTTTCTCTTGACRGAATTTGTGAGCCATAAAATGCAACCACAGCACCGTGCAGGTGCAGCAGCACCCAAAGCACCTGCAGCACTGCCRGAGGAGAGTGGAGCAGTTAAACCCWGCCCTCCTGATAGAAATCTAASTACCAACAATCAAACCTCACCTGCTACCATCATTCCAAGGCCAGCCTGAATGGGCCAACCATCTAAATGCAGGTCCTTTGGGGCACAATTCAGTTGCCCAAGTGCCTGACACCAGAATGACTCCTGAACTGCCCCAGGGTGTCCCATCCGACCTCCACCCATCACTCCAGACAGGTATTGTCTCCTGCAACCCCTGTGTCATTACCTACCAGGCTTGTAGAGATGTGTCAGATACCACAGGGCAGCTAAAAGARCACTGGGAAAAAGCTGGGGGGTTGTTTAGTTTTTATTTGTATCCCATCAAAAGCCTATCCTATTCTTCTCTAAATCCATACCAACATCTAYCCCAATTCTCTGGGAACAGCTGGTCCCCTGCAGGTTCTATGTCATTTCTTTGCAACATTGTCGTGGCTCCTGAGAGAGGTTAACAAAAAGCAGAAAGCAGGCCAGCTCCTCAAAAGTCACCTAGGGGATCATCCCATTCATCAGCTGGCCATGGAGAGAATCTTTACTTACTTTTGATACTTTCTTCTTCGATCCATCAGTATTCTCTGCTTCTTCATGTTCCTTGACACCTTGAGTAAGATTTGTGTAGTTGACCAACTTGCCAAGCAGAGATGACACTTTTGGTCGTATATCAAGTTCTTCCTGTGGAAGAAGACAACAAGTCAACTCCTGCAGTTCACAGCATTTCTGAAGGGTGGCTGGGATCACACCTTCCTGGGAACACACCAGGAAAATCACCCAGGAAATGACAGAGTATTTCATTGTGCCTGAACCACTGACGAGAGCTTTTAATTTTCTGAAAGGAGGGCAACTCTGATAGGAATGGGCTATGCCAAAATGTCTGCACCATGTGAGTTATTCTCCTATGCTGAAAAGCATAATTACAGCAGTAAAGTAGTCTTGGAACTGTAAGGAAATGAATGTGTACCTTGCATGTATCTCTAATGTCAGCTTACATCAACAGATAGTCTTTTTAAAAGGTCAAGTTGCCAAACAAATCAGAGATTTAGTGATTAARCTCTGCTCATTCTAGACATGCATGCACTCTGATAATTTTGTTACATTTTTCAAACTATGTCATCTAATTCATGTGGATCTAGACAAAATTCCCAAAAGCCACATGTATGGAGGGCCTCCTACCGTTATATACATCCCATCCAATTTCTGTTTCTGAAAGTTTAGGGGCAAGGGGGAAGAAAAAAGCCCAAGAACAAAATCATTCCCTTTCCTCCCTCTTTGAAATTAGAAAGTTTTACATGTCTCATAACAAATAAGGCATGCATGGTAAAGAGCAACAACTTCCCACACAGGAAATAAAAACCAACTGAGAGTTTTCACTGTCTGTGGGTTTATCATATCTTCAGGTACCACCTTGAAGAATTTCTGGTGGGATGAGTAGCATTATGTGCTTTGTACAGGATGAAGAAACTGACCCCAAATAGGGTCATCCCATGAGCCAAGCACCCCTTTTCCTACTCCTTCCTCTGGCCTGCCCTGCAGCTCACATATTTAAAAACCTGATAACAATTCTTTCCAGAAAGGGGCTGACACAACCTGTACCTCCTGTGCACAGAGCAGTGTGGCCCTTGGGATGCTCCTCCCTCTGCTCAGTCCCACAGAGGAGCCTGCACACCTGGTGAGGTTCTGTGCCATTCCTTATGGAAAAGGCCTCCAGAATGAGTGTCTGCCCCTCCTTATTCCAGATGGACACAGTCACAGCTCTGCCTCACAGCTGGGCACACACCTGAACTCTGTCCTCTCACAGGAGCTCTGCACCTCTGACACCAGACAGACCCACAAAACAGCGTGGGGAAGAAACATGTGCTCAATCCCTCCCATCATGGGAGATCACAAATCACATTGGAAGGATAAAAAACAGCTAGAAATTACCTCAAACAAAGCCAGATTTCTGTCATAGTAATCACCTCCCTTGCCAGCCTCTATACTGTTCAGGAAAGGACTGTTTTCTTTATGGTTGCCATGACCTGTGAAGAGAAAAAGAAGCAGGTTTTGATAAGCAGAAGAATAGACTTTGTAACCTTGATAAATCCATAGGAAATAAACTTATTTGGTTAATTGAATATGTTTCTTTTTAATATCTCAAGTTATACAATGTCAGCAATATCAAAGGTGTTACTCTCAAGGTAGAATWATTTCTATTTCTACATCTCTGTTTCATTAAAATAGAATAAAAGTCACCTCAAAGTAAAATTTACAAGCAGGGCCAGAGCTGCAGTGCTATACCATGCCTTCATTCTCTAGTTACTCCTGCAACTGTTTCTTGGATAGAACAGTCACAAGCACCAGGACAGCTCCTGTGCATTTAGAAATCACTACTAATGGTGACAGCAACTTTTGAGCTSTATGTCCAACCCAATTAAATACATTTAGTAAGACTGAACACTTCAAAGACCAGATTCTGTCAAAAGAWTACAGATTAACAGCCCCCTCCTTTTTATTCCCAATTGCTGTTTTTCACTATGCCCGCTAATCCCAGACATTAAACACCCTCATACCTTTACCCTTACTGTGTTTTGAATATTTAAAAYGGGCATTCTTCAGGCTCCTCTTATACTTTTAAATTAAAACCAAATATCAGGCACATTAAAACCAGAGCATTCACATATGCAATGAACAATGTTTAAAAAAAGAGTTTTCTGTAGCAAGTAGTAACTTGAAAAAAAAAAAAAAAAAGCCAAGGGCACTATAGTTTAAAATAACCTCTCAGGGAAAGAAAAAAAAAACAAGATTAAATTGATTTTCATCTTCAAAAGTTCTTGGACCTATGTCTCCTCTTACCCTCTGCTCAACTAACAAATACTCTTTTCTTTTGTCTGCACCTCTTCCCTCCCTGCTCTTTCMGCCAATACAAATGAATGATTTCCAAGAGCATCTCCTTAAGAAATGATTAATCCAAGGAATACTTTTTTCTATTTACAAAAGAAGTAACCGCTATAGAAATTAAAAATTAAATAAAAATTATTATTTCAAATTAAAATACTGAAAGTTAAAATATTGTACACTGAATACATCAAAAGGAAGAGGTTAAACAGCTGAATTTTTGGGTGCATATTTTCAATTATTAAGGTAACCAATTCAACAAGGCCACACTAAATTATTTTAATATGGCTGAAGTGAAAATAACTCTGCATTTTGAAATTTGAATCAACTTACAAAATGAACCCAACAAGAAGAGTCCTCCCCTAGACAGCRATCAGCACATACTGCACTGTTAGAAAAGTAATCGTTATAAGCTRAAAAATTATGAGAACATTCAGTCCAACTCTCACTGAGAAGGGATGCAGAAAGCACACAATTTCCTGGAAACTCCTGACGGGTGCTTTGAACAAAACTGTTGGAAAGACAATATTCACAAAGAACAGAGGCATTTTTAAGCWCTGGAAGTAAGTACTTAGTTGCCCAAAAATACATGTAGAGAGCAGTCTGTGGTGTTCATGTGCCTACTGCTTTTCTCCCAGCTCTGACAATTGACCCCAAAATGGTAAAGAGCAGCTGCCTTGAACAAGTGGGCCCAGCTTATCTGCTGACCCCACCCACACACAAGAGATGCTCACATTGCTGTAATTGCAGAATTTTTTACACTTCTAGAAAAACATCAGTAAGCTTAACAACATAGCATCAAAATAAAATTATTACCAAGTTCAGCCAAGGTAAAAATCTGCAAAAACTGCTTGCTTGCTCTATTTGTTATGCCTATACAGGAATATATCAGATCAATTTTGCTGCAGTGTGTACTGCAGTCCCCCATCCTGTTGTGGTTCAAGTACATTTGCAATTTTTGCTGAGGAAATGGAGTTATCTGCCATATACCTTCCACTCATTAAATTGGACACAAATAATGGTGCAAATTATGACAACAACCGAAATAGTCTGCTTGATTCTTCAAGACTCTGCTGTCTGCAATATCTTCTCACCATTTCACTTATCAAACACACCAAGGTGATGAGCAACTTGGGTTTGTTTCCCCAATTACTATACAATACATAGGAAATCCTCTATACTAACCCTGGTGACTGAATGTTTCAAACATCAGACTGATTTTTTTAATCACTGAGTGATTTTTAAAGAAACTCTTTGCTGTCTTAGTTTTCYTTCTTCCATCAGGAACCCTAACTTTTCACTGTCTCAAGTCAGTACAATGGATCTTCTTTTCCTTGTAATGCTTACAGAAACTTTCAACCTTTTTATGTATAAAATCCCMCTGTTGCCAAGATAATTCATACAATCAAGCTCAGTTTTTTAAACAAAATGGTAATTGCTGTGCTCTTTCAAAATGCTCTCCTTACCATAATCCCCACAACCCTGAGTCTGACAAAGACGAGTGATTTAAGATGAATCCTTAACTTAACTAATATTTTTTAATTAATATTGTTAGATGCATCTTCATTTTACCATGAGTGAATTTTTCATAATTGGTCTCCTCAGAAGACCTCTCTCTCTCAAAGATCCTCCATCTTCTCTCTCAATCTCCATTTACATGTTCAAGCATCACTCAAACCCTTCCCACTGGACTCTCCTTCCAAATTTGAYCCCCTCACATGCTGGCTTTATACAGCATGCATAAAGGTCCCTTCACCCAGGAAACCCAAACTGAAYAGAAAATTCAGTAGAGCTAGTGGCTGGAAATATAGTATTGATTTTGCAATTGCCAGGGCACAATTTCCTCTTGATGGAAAAGTTCAGATGATAAAAGAAATCCAACTGGCTTTTTACCACATTCCCAGCACTGTCTCATTTATCCTGAAATAACACACAGATGAATTATTGCAGACAATGCAAAAATCAAAGTGAACTTTCCTGCTGATCTAATGAAGTGCCACCTTAAAGGCCCTCTCAAACATGACACTTTCAACAGGAAGTGAAGGAGTGTAAGTTTATTTGCAAGTTCTTCACAATGRCATCTTAGTTCCACTTCATCAATAACTAGAACCGGGCACTGCAGAGATGTGTGCTAACTCAAGATGATTACATTGCTAATTTAAATACAGCTAATTAAATGACAGCTAAAATCACTTTCACCATTGCTGCCTGTTCATTGCAATCTCCACTTTACAGACACATTCTAGATCATTTCCCTCACTTTTTCTCATTGTTTCCATTTCATGAATAAAACCTCCAGCAAACGACCATTTCCTCATCAAGAATCACAACTGTGCTTTGACAAAACAGACCAGACTGCAGCACAGGACAGAAACCACACTGCAAGAAAAAAAAAAACTGCCCAATATATTCTGTCTGCCAATGAGCAATAGCGGCAGCTTCAAAGAAACTTACTTGCATGGGAAGAACGTGTTATCTCCATCAGTTTGGGAAGAGGGCGGATGTGACCTCGGAAAGCTACTCTGGGGAATTCTTGCCCCAGCTTCACCCGAGGAGGGTTTGCATTCTGAAGCACGAAGTCTCCTGGGCAAGCACCATCCCGGGACATGCGCACAGTTTTCCACATTCTTAGTTACMAAGTCTTTGGTCCTGGCCAGTAGCTACGTGGTGTTAGTTTTCATCATGCAAGATTGCTTTGCAAGGAACATTTCTTAAAGAGGGAGCTAAATACTCTGCAACAGAGAATAATTTATTTGCCTTAGACCCTAATTAATCTCAAATTTTGAGGCATTCAAGCTGTATTCCAAGTAGGCTAATGTTTCCTCTTCACTTGTTTCATTGCTTCTCAGTCTTCATTATCTTTTGATAATTAAAGCAGTTTATTTCTGAATGCTACCAGCTCTCTTCCAAAGCAGATAATTCTATTTGCAGCCACCACTTCAACTCTACAGTTTATCAAAACAGGTCCAGATCCCTGAACATTCTAGAGCTCCCCTACTCAGATATTGGCACAGGTCTACAGAACAAGTTCCTCATCCTGTGGATTACCTGAGTTCCTTAAAACATCAAAGATGATCCATGGAACGAAATCTAAAAATCTCAAGTGTGCATACTCCCACACATGCAAACACACAACTCAGGAGACAGAACAAAAGCAATAAATGGATGCCCAAACTTTTGCTTCATAGCCAAGAAAAAGCACTGTGACTAAACTGTAGCAGACACTCTACAGACTGGTTTTATTTTGCTCCTCTCCAAAAGGTTAATGTTGTCTTTACTTAATAAATAAATAAATAAATAAATAAAGGATTAAGAACACTGAGGACAGTATTCATGTTACTGCTTTCCTCCTGGAAGAGGATTAGGCCAGACAGACACAGTTGCACTGCTTGAGCACACTGAATAGAAGTCTTTTGTGCAAGCCATTGTGTTTTCTTTAGTATCTCAGGGATGAAAACCAGAATTTAGAGAGAATTACAAACAAAAGACCTATATGAAAGTAACCAAAAGACAGATTAGTGTGGATAAATGAAAGCTGAACAATTAGGCACAGTGAGACCATTGTAAAGAAAAGACCAGGAAGCCTCACAATGATAAGGTCTACTCAGCCAGACTAAAATAACCATTGAGAAGCTGGCAAGAGCAGTTGCATGACTTGACCTGTCAAGGTTTTATTCTTCCCTGCTGCCAGTTTCTAAACTCCCTTACAAAAAAAATGCCACTCCCCTTCTTCATTACAATCAGGTAGAGAAGTAACAATTAGTACATCTTAAAAAAACTACAGATTTTCCCATCAGGATGTAACTTAGAGATGCTCACCTCCTTCAGTCGAAACTTTACCCACCTGGCAAGTTAAGACGTGCTGAAGGCACAGATGGACAGAGCCTGACCAGCTTTAGTCTGSCCCACACAGAAAACAGCAAAAGTGAACAGAAAATGCAATTAAGCCACTGCAAGGCTAAAACATTAAAGAAAATGCAAATTCTGAAAAGGGYTGAACTTTGATAAGAAACTTCTGCCCCTTTGCTTCTAGAGGCACATATCTGAGCTAATGCCAGCTGGCACAGGCACGAGCACCCTGCTCACAGCATCTCAGGGGAGCAGCCTTAGACATGCTCTGGAGACAGGAGAGCTGGACAAAGCTCCAGACATGGCTGTGACCTGTGAGCATGGCATACAGGGCTGCCAGAATCCTCCCTGCCTGAGGTAAAAGAATCTTAAGTGAGGGGGCTAAATTTCTTCAAATAATTTCAGTGCAAATCAGAGYACAAGTCAGAGTCGGAACTGAAATGCTCGGCTTGACAAAGAAACATGTTGGTTTATTTATTATTTATCCCTTTATAACTAACCAACAGCAGATATTTCCTCAAAAACCAGCCCACAGGATAGCTCAACACTCCTCCCCTCAATGCAGGGCAATTTCTGGAGCAGCATAATAGTTAATATCTCACTTGTAATTGTATTATGCATGTACAGACTCCTTTGTGTACACCACAGTAAAAAACACTGTGATGAAACAAACAGCCTGTCTAGCAGCTAACACCACATTTTGCTGTTATTCACACACTATTTCACAAGTATTACTGGCCACAAAGCCTGTGATAGCAAASGACACAAAGTGAGCCACCTTCATGCACAGGGAACACTACTTGATCTGAATGCATCTTTTGTTATAATTACCAAAAACACCCATTTATATTATATATTTTTATATATATATATATAATATATTTATTATATTTATATATTATATATTATTATATTTATATATTATATATTTTTTTATATATATATAATATATTATATATTTATAATATTTCATCTACCAGTAACACTGGAATCCAAGATTAGAAATCAGAGTTGATACCCAAGCAGGTGCTGTGGGTTTCCCTTAATATGAGCAATCTAAACATAAGGCAATCCCACACGCTCACTTCTCACTCAGAAAGAGAATGSTCAGTGAGCTGAACCCAGGAGTGCCTCTCCTGTACATGCACCTTGACATGCTTCAAATTACCTCTAAAGAGAGCCTAAACTAAATAAAAYCCTAATTTACAGATGGTTCAAGGTAGGCAAAATTTATCCCACTTCAGGAAGCAAGTTCGTTCTGTTCTGATTTATTTATGCTTTCTCAGCTTTTCATGTGTTAGTATGTTCTGCAAATTTCTACACTACTGGTAATTAAGATAGCATTTACTTTGGTTTTTGACCACAAAATCAAAACAGGTTTGCTACACTTTACTGTTCTCACGAGACCTAGAAGCAAATGAATACGCCCAACTTAGGTATTTGACTGAGGGGAAAAAAAAAAAAATAGAGAAACAATGGGATTGCTCCAAACAGAAATTATTGCACAATGAGGTTTTATTAGTCACATTATCTTGAGGGCATTTGCTCACAGCCTTATGGATAAAATTTTAATACAAAAAGCTGTCCGTGTCCATTTTTATCACACTTTGGGGTTTTRGTTTGTTTATAACACAGTTCTTGATAAGCACTTCCCAGATGTCAAGAAGGATAACGCTCACCCTGTACCTCCCAAAGGCTGTGAGATGTTCAGAGTGCTCTGCTCATCACCCACAGGCTGTCAAGACCTGCAGGTCTGAGATTGCTGAGAAACAGGAAAACCTCAACAATCAACTGGTATCTCCCCATTTCAGCAGCCAAGCACTCAAGAACACTGCTGAACTGTAACAAAACTGTCATTTTAGGATAACCTAAGAAATATGCAGATGACAATTTGATTTCAAATACATTCCARATCTGCTTTTATTCATGTGGCTCCTCACATGTGGCTGGACTAAACAAAACCCKCATTCATTCTCAGAACTGTTACAGAACATTTTTCTTAGTTCATTCACGAGGCTGTACCAAATAATTCAATGCACAATTATGCTTTTGCAAATATCATTACCTTGAAATTTCATTAACAGAAATCAGACATTGCTTCTTTTCTTAAATTACTCACTTTCAACAATTTAGCAAAAATCCTAATCCAGTGACAGCAGCAACCCAAAGTAAAGATAMGTTTAGCAATAATAAAAAAGACAGSCTATTACAAGTATTTGTTTCTCCATGGAAAACACACAACTAGTCAGAAACACAAAGTGTTTCTAAAATGAAAATTMTGGTTACAAGCTCATTTATGGCAGCAGAACAGGCAGCTGACATGACGGGATCTGATAATGAGGAATACTTATTTTCCCTTTARCTACATAGTCTGTATTATCCAAGCACTTTTTCACGAAAAAAACAGAAAGTCGTGATTTGACTTCCATATTTTCAAAACTGAAAACACTAATTTCTTTATTTTGCAGTAGCAAAAAGATAGAAGCAGCAAAGCAACATTCCAAGCTCAGAAAAAAAAAAAAAAACCAACATTTCTCAAAATGTTTTTAAAACTCCATTAAGTTCTTATTTTGAGGCTGGGCTGTTTTTGGTGTGGGTTTTCTTTTAAACTGAATTATTGTATTTACACCAGAAATAGAAGAAAGAGGAAATAAACAGCATTGCAGCTAGTTAGACAGAACTCATTCCCATTACACACCAGGCATTGCTAATGAGATAATGAACTGAAATCTGTTCATGCCACTTCACACAAGACCTTGGGCTACCAGCTCTTTTTCCCTGAAGGTGGCAGAAAGCACAAGCTGTAAAATGCCAGCTGACCCACTGTTTTATGAAAATAAAGGCCAAAGTCACACCAGATAAGAATCCACGCCACAATAAGGCTTGTGAGAGGAAGGCACAGCAGAATGAAAGACAGATCTTGCCCTGGATAGCTTTGAGATCCTCTGTACTTTAAACAGGCTCAAACTATCAGTTACACTGGCAACCCCAAATGCTCTCGCCTGCTCCAGACACAAATTTCCATCAGAAACTGCAGCTTAAAGGCCAAACTATTGACATTCATGGTTATTTTAATAATATATGCTGTTCATTCACTATTGTAACACGATTCTGCCATGTAATAACATTATTTACTTCCCCGCTAATTGACACTGTCAATATAGTTTCGAGTTTACTGCATTTTACCCAACTACTAAAGTGGGATTCTTAAGACTYATTACATACTACACTGCAGCATACATTTATCATCAGCAACAGCTATGGCACCTACARAAGTGACACAAAGCATACTTGTACCGAAAAATAAAACAAAAAGCTGTATTATTGATAATATATTCATTGCTCTGAACAGTTCAGAGTTCAAAAGATGGCATTTGCTTGTGCTCTGCTTGAAAGAAAAAGCCAAATCTTTCCCAGACAACAACCCATGCAACAGTTAGGCTGCACCACAGCACAAAATTAGGTGTACAAGAAGCACAGATCTTGGATTTACTAAATCTGGGATTTACACTAAATAAACATGAGTCAAGTTACCATCAGACTTCTACTGTACTTTGCAAAACTAGATTAGAGAACAGTCTCACCAATCAAGTTGGCTGATCCTTCACAACTCACAGGATTTAATAATTTCATAATCCTGTGTTTCAGAAAGCACTGTGACTTTATTCTTGAGTCAAGATACACTGATGGTCTCAGAACACTACAATTCTTTGTAGGTGCTAATATCAACATAAAGTACTTACCCTTTAGCAATAGCTCTTTGACATTTTCAGTGACGTGGTTTACCATTATTCTTCTTCCTGCTCTTAGCACATGCTTTAGTAAATGCCTCCTCTGTGAAGTCCTGAGGATTGGACAGCTTTAATAATATTGCATTCCCAAGWGAACTTTTTCTACCTGCTCTGAGAAAGCGCTGGCTGCAATGTTCAATCTGACTGATCTCTTCCAGGAAACAAATTTTTACAGAAAGCTAAGCTGACACTGATATAATCCCAGCATTATAATCCTTTCAACACCAAGAAATTATACAAATATCAGGATCTTAGAGAAAATGCTACTTGTCAAATCCAAACCCAGGCACATTTAAGAGGCACACTGCCTGTTGTTTGCACACTCACTCAGAAAAGTGTGCCACAAATCTGCCACTGCTGAGTGTGGAACCAGCGTTTTAAACCTGCTAATGCCACAAAAAGTGTAGCTCAGTGACGTTGGCCCTGCAGGCATTTCAGCTTTCAAGAGAATACAGGGATCTATTTCTTTCCATCTTCAATACGTTAGAATATGRTGACCCATTAATGGATGAACCATAYGCAAGATCACAAAAAAAAAAAAAGGYWACAGGATGAAATGGGAAGTTTATATAAAATACACAAGGAAATATTAACTTAATGATTCTAAGCACACCATAATTAACAGAACCCTCTTCATTCTGCCCACTCACAAGGAGGTCTTCTGGATACCAGCACAGACCCCACTGAGATTTATCTATATGATGAGGGAGGTGCAGTCACTGGGAATACCTGTGCAATTAAAGACACCAAGTCACTTTTGAGAAATTGGATTTAGGAACTCACTTCACTTAGAAGCTTTCATAATATAACTTGTCATTGCCAGATGAGAAAAAAACCACTATAAAAACAACCTTTGTATTTCRCTGTAATCCACTTCAGAGGTTCTTTCATGTGGAACGACTCCAAACCATTTCTCACAACTGTTCTCCTCGAAACTCCATCCCTTCACACGCATGAGGGCACCTCAGATACAGCACATCCTCTATCAAAATATAGGGAGCAGCATTCTGGCGTTTTCCCCACCTCAGGAAAAGCCTCTTATCTTGCTATGAAACAKTCTCACTTTCTCTGAAAGACTGCAATATTCATCCATGAGACCAGCATGCAGATTCCATGCAATATTCAATTCAAAGTCACCTTTCTCTCTGATACAAAACACAGAAAATTGTTTTCAGCCTTATACATGTTCAGCTGCCCATGGCTTCAAGTTATAAAAGAGAGAATAACAAAAAAAAAGGTCCAAAAGACACACACTACAATTTTGGACATACCTGCTCTCTCCTCCAGCTCAACATAGGCCAAAGAAACAATTGTACAGGCACAAACCATGGAGGGAGAGAAGATGGGAACAGTAAAAAAGCCAGTATTGCCACCAGCTCAACAAACTTCCTACAGGGAACAAGTGGAAAGAAATAAGGTAAGATCTAGGATGCTAAATATGCTCCAGACATGCAGAAAATAAAAAGAGGTTTAATTACTTTGTTTCAATGTATGTACATTTTATGCATTGCATACTACACAATGTACATTCACAGACATCTACTATCCATGGAAGTAGGTAGACAGGAGAAAGACATTGGTAACCCATTACAGCTTACTGTGAAACCCTGAATGTCATCAGTTTTCAGTCAGTTAACTCATACAGAAAGTGCTGAACATGAGATATTTCTTACATTTGAGAAGTACTGTGTTCCGTGTGAAAACAAAGGTCATGAGAGACTTTTTTTTTTAAGCCAAGGAAAAAAGAAAGGGAGGAGAGTGTTTTAAGGAGGGTGGGGGGAGTTAAGCCTGTGTATGTCCAAGGCTGAAATCCAAGGATGACCTTTCAGTAGGAAAGGGTACAAACAGCCAAAACTCACTGTAGCTCTGGTCATAGTACTTACAGAAAGTACAAGCCAGCATGAGACTTCTCCAAGCAATACGAGTCACTCCTTCCCACTGCACTGAACATTGAGGAGGGTGGAGAGAGCTCTGAAACTGCACATGATAAACAACAAACCACTGTACTTCTAAAATACACACATTTTAACACACATTTACAAAGAGCCCACAAGTCTTCCAAAACAGCACAACACATTTCACACAGTGCAACACAGCACAGACCAAGATAAAGTCCAATATCTGGAGCAGCCACGTTATCATCATTTTACAAAAGGTTTGTCTGTTTTGTTCCTGGAACACAGAGACACATGAAAAGTGAGTGGTTCGTTGGCCTAGGCAAAGAAGCCAAGATATAAGCTCCATGTGGGAACTGAAGCAAGGGCTGGCTTGTGGTGCTGGGCCCCAGTACAGGAGCAGAACACAAACAGGAATCAAGGGAAAGGAAGGGATCCTTCTGAGGGGAGATGGTCAGGAGGTACTGCTGCCAAACACTTCACATTGCAAAATCACAGCCTGGACAGTTCAAACCTTAGCACAGCAAAGCCAAAAATATACAGGAGCAGTATATCCTGCTATCAGACCTGCAAGACTATTAACAAACTTCTACCTTTGTGTCAGCTCCRGACACCAACAGATACCACAGCAAGTAGTAGAAAAAGCAAGAGCAATTTATTTAGAAGATGATCAGGAAGACAAAGCTCCTGAATGCAAAGGYAGAAGGCAGAGGAGAAACAATAATGTTCTGTCTTCCACCAGAGACAGCAGCAGCTCTGCCATCCTCTTGAATTACTCCTAGTCCTGACTCAGAGCTGACCTCCTACATGGAAATCCAGAGGTGGACTTTGCACACAGTAACTAAGCTCAGGGCTACTCAGCCTGCAAGGAGAGTGCTGTCATAAAACAAAGTAGCATTGCTATAGATAATTTTATGGAAAACAATTATACTCCAGGGCATAAAAACGGTGTTTTACTGCAGCAATCAGCAATTTAAAGTATGCAAGAGCAAGTCTCAACAAGTTTGCCCTTCTTAAYTCAGCAAATGAGCAGCTTCTAATGGCACACCATAAAAACCTTTTTTTCCTTTTGACATGGAAGTGAAAGTCAGAAGTTTGTATGGTCTAACCTGCTTCATGATAAGAGGGTGAATGCAGTGACTGAATGATGTTCTAAATCCCTCAGMCAAACAGAAGAAATTGCTGGCTACTGGGAGGAGATGAAAATGAAGGTTGGTAATTAGACTGTAGGGAACAAAACCACGTAAYTTTGTTGAGGTATAATTACCTCGAACCTATCCATAGCACAGCCYCTGCCCTCCACAGCTCTGCGTCACCACTCCTGTGCCAGGATCWCTTACACAACCCCTGGCACATCCCTGTGAGCAGCCCCAAGAGCAGCTCAGGGCTTTGATTCTCATTGCCCCAGAAATCGATGGATTCCATCCTCATGACAGCACCGACCACGCGCCGATCGATGAGAGCTGGGCTGCCAGGACACTGCAGGTCACTGGGGTGGGGCAGAGAAAGGGGAAAATKGAGCATTCTGGATTCAAGAGGATGGACCTGTGGGCCAAAAATCTAGGAGACATCAGACAAACCCAAAATGTGTAAGTTTAGAAATGCTGGCACACCACGCCTTACACAAAGCAACTCCCTGTGACCATCAGTAGAGGTGGATGATGATCATCCCTTCAACAGCATCAGCCACCTCCTCCCTCACCCAGCCCTGCCTGGCACTGGCTTCTCATCTTCTGCTCAGCAAAATGCCATTTCATTTACATTTCCAACAAGTCCAAAGCTGCCTCCAGTCAGCAAAGCATAACTGCCAAGTTATCAAACTTCCCATTCATCCATAAGCTAATTGAGTAAAAGCTTTTTGGGGGCAATTAGCACTTTATTCTGCATGTCAAATTCCATCTCTCTGTCCTACAGAGTACAAAGAAGATCAAAAGATGATTAAGAACTCCACCAGGTACCTTTAACAGAAAAAAAAAAATTGAAAAAATGTATTCCCAGAAGTGTTCAAACTTATACCTCTGCTGCTCAGACATGAATTAAGACTGCTGGAAAGCAAACAACCTTCTTTTCCAGGCCGTACACAAAATCTAAAGCCCTACTAAAAGCCTGTTAGGAAAAAATGCCACTCCATTATCTGCAGGAACTTCTTTTTATGGTTCAGAAGTGACAGTTTGAAACATGTGAAACAGTGTTTAAAATAAAAGCTATTGGGGACAAATAGGCAGTAAACAGGCTACAAAATAACCTCCAGACACAGTTGCAAATATATATATGTATACATATACAGTTACAGTATATAAAATGCTGTCATATTCAAAATCCAGAGAGGTTTACCCTACATCCAGTATAAGAGYTGTATTTTTCCTGGCTGTGTAGACTTCTTAAATTTAAATACAGATATATTAACTGTGAAACATTTGAGTCCGTGAAAAGACTAATATTTTCTGTGTATGTATTTCATTATTTTTGTTTGCTCAAAACAAAGATCTAGTTTGCTTGGCAATGGCTACAGCAGCCACTGTGAAAGATGCACAGTCCTCCATGCATGACAAAATCCAAGTATGCTGAAAGAAATCATCCAAAGCAGCTCAACTGAAAGGACAAGAACAGTGCTWCTCATTGCTAAGGGAATCACTTGGCAGCATTTAAACAGTTGCCTATTGAAAACTAATAATTAAGAAAGAGGTTTTACTAAATGAAACAAAAAATATACTGAAACTTTATTATCTGAGAAAAAAAAAAATCAGCTTAGTACAATTAAGAGATCCAAAATTTCCAATTCAAAGGTTATTGAACACAAAGGAAACACCCCTAAATTGWAATTCAAATAGACTTTAAACCATGTCTTAGAATGGTGCATTTTTTTCTCTTTAATTGAGGTCACAGAACAAAGAATTTAAAGAACAACCTTGAACCAGCAAGCGGAAGACACAGACCCTTTGACCAAAGAAATCTTGTTCCACACATTGGWGCTAATAGCCATTTTTCTGTAATTTAAAGCAGTCTGCTCTTATTTGTTCCATCTCAAWCAAAACCAGACACAAATCCTTAACTCATCTTGGAAAGGGAAACTCACCAAGAGCAGCTTTGCTCTCCCTGTGGCACTGGGTATTTCCCACCCTGTTCCTGAACTTACAAACAGGGCAGTGATCACCAACTCTGATCTTCCTCAAGGTGGTTGTAGCCACACTCAGCCAACAGCATTTGCTATGTTTGTCTGCATTTCCTGGTCAGTGAGACTGCAAACCACCTTAGCCTTCATTCTACACAGAACTTTAGAGAAAAAGCCAAATTTAAATTTTACACTGAAAAGCATGCAAAAATTCATGCTTTAAATTTTGGTGCAGCAGGGAAAAGAAAGCAGATGCCACTRTTTTCTTTGAGGAAGTGAAAGACTGAAGAAATTTGTAAGGGGAAATTAAATGACACASAGAGATCAATTTTATACATGAGAGAGAGATGTAATAYAAAYACAAGACACCCAAAGCTGTACTTAAAAATCAGCATTATTAAAATATTCCCAAACTTAGTCTCAACTCAAGTTTGAAATGGCTGCTTAGCAAGCATTGGCAGAGAGAATTAGATAGAAAAYCCATGTCTTTTCATGTACAACTGCTCAGCCTTCTAATGCAGGTGTTCTCCAAAACACAAAAAAAAAAAAAAAATCTGCAGCTGCAGAATACCAACAGAGGGTTGTTTGGGTTTTTTTAAAAATCTTCTCTCAGTTTTTTGCAACACACAGACCCACACACACACACACGGGTGCAGGAGCTGCTTTCACATCACTCAGACATATCACGGAGATTCTTCCCAGAGCTTTCTCAAATAACTGAAATACCACAGAACCCACAAAAAGGCCCATGTTTTCCTATATTTAGCTAAGTCTCCTGTTCACCAGCAGCTGGCACCACAATCCCCTTGGTACTGGACAGCTGCAACCTCTCCAGCTCTGTCCTAATCACTGCACAAATTASAAGTATGAGACATGCTTAGCAAAAGTAGCAGTTTATGCAGCAACAAGAACTTTTTTGTTTTCCCAGACAGGCATTTTAACAAATTAAACCTTACTACACTACAAGCTGATAAAAGAAACTAGAGATAACAACCACGGACTCCAGGAAAATGAACTTCTCAGRAAAACACCTTTGCTTACAGGGTATAAAGCAAGTATATACCACCTCCTTCACCCACCCAATTATTACAAACAGCTGATTAGGTCACAAARCACTTTTCCACTCTCATTTTTCACATGCCAACTCTTATCTTTCCTTATCTGAAGCAAGAGTCCACTTCTCTAAGCACCTGTATTGTTGAGAAAAGCATTCTGGAATTTAGCACTGCAATCAGTGCTATGCTAATTGCTGATTGCTCAAACAGAAAGAAAAGAAAAATAAAAGAGAAAAAAGGAAAGAAAATGAGAAAACTCTAACAAAAAATACCTCCCAGGACTTCTAAAGTATGACCCTGCTGCTAAGACCCCTTTCAGGATCTGCACTGAAAACCATAACCATTGTTGTAAATCCCACAAGTACCCTTTATGAAACAGAAACAAACAAGTATTTAGCACTGACAGGACACCTTTAATATCTCCAATACCACGCTTTTCAGAGAGGGGAAACCAGATGCCAGCAGAAGAAAAACCCTTCCTCATCAAAGTGCAACTACATTGAGTAAGATGCAGCCTCCACTCCATTTTCAGCAAGAGAATAGTTAACAAATCACCAGAAGAGTGATTTCACTGACATCAGTATTGCTGCTCTCAGGTTACTTTCTTTTCTCTGAAACAATTCAGAGGTTCTGCCTCAACTCCACCCAGGCTGCCTCCTCTGTGACTCCTTTCTGCAGTTTTGAGGCTTGACACAAAAAAAAACTGAAGACGCTTGTGCTCCAGAGGTTATGCAAAAATATTCCACTATGACCACCATAAGAGTGTCATTTACACACGCTGCTGCCAGCAGAGGTTCTTAAGGTAACTTAAATGCTAYTTAGACATGTTTCTGTTGGTCCTATTTAACTGTAGTGTCTAATTTATTACATGACTAATTTTATCTTATCTCTGGACTTTGCCAAAACACCTACATGTAGGAATTAAGCACTTTGAACAAGAATTTTTGAATGATTTATGTGTCCCCATTAAAAGCATCTTCAGACACATTTTAAGGGAGCTTAGCTTCAAGTCTTGCAAGCAACTGAAAAGCTTTACTAAGTTACCACATACTAAAGCAGAGAACCAGGAAGACACTCAGAGTCAAAGTTTCCTCTTCTCTCTCACTCCAGAGCTGGACCCACATCTCCAACTGAGCTCACTGCACATGAGCAGCACAATCTGCTGCTGCAAGTGAGCAATGAACACACTGACAGATTACAGAATGTAAACTTGAGGTAAAGGTCTCAAGTCTAGTGAGAGAACTCYGGGCTTGGAGGAAGCCATGTGGTAACTGGAACATAAGCAGAGCAATTCCTTGGCAAAAACCAAGGGTGGCAGCTGACCAAAGCTGGTTAGTGACACCAAGCTGATTAGTGTCTCATTCCCAAACAAAAGTCAAGGGAAGATAAATAACTTCCCACAGGACACATGACATTGCAACACTTGGGTTAACTGAGTGCACAATCACTGTAGAGCTGAGATTCCTATTACAGCAAAGTATATTTGATTTTTAAACACTATTCAGACCCCACTGTCCCTCTTTTTGCCCTGTGTACCCAACCTAACATGCTGGCTTTATTTCAAAGACTGAGGGGATGCCAAATTCACATTTCTCATCCCTGACGATCCATAAAGAAGGGCTCACGTGTTTATCATAGGATCACAGGATAATTCTTTGTACTTCTTTTTCTAAATGAAAGATGTCAAAGTCTATTACAAGCAGTGGCAGTCAGTGGAACCTACTTAGAAATAAAAGGCTGATTTTATTATAAGTAAGCACTGGAGCTCTATGACAAGGCTAAATTATTGCACACTGACTAATGTCTTCTTAGGAAAGGGTTGACAAGAAATTCTGTGGCAGAATGGCTTCATGTCTGTAGAGTTTAGATTACACCCTATCACTTGATGTCCTAAAAAAAGCAAAATTTAGGAGAAAAAAAACCTTCAAAAACAGAGATATGACAAAGCCTGGGGTGGAAATATCAAACTGAAAAATGAATCCATCAGAATCATAAGCAAYAGCCCAAGATATTGTGCAAGGAGGACTGGAGAACACAGCCACTACTCTGCAGACTGTTAGAGAGCAGCTATAAACAGTTACAGTGACCACACTCTGGAAGGGCCCTGTCATTACTGAGTCACCTCAACCCATCCAGTCACACTCAGCAACCCCAACAAGTCTCGAAATCAGGTTCTGAACAGCAAGGCTGACAAAACAAAATCTTCCCAGCAGAAGGTTCACCACAATAACCAGTTTCTCACACTGACTGTGGCAGAGCCAGCTGATGGCACAGAAAGTCTGGACCGTGGGCACTGTGTGAATCCATGCAGGGCCAGGATCAACTGTGTGCTCTTGGGTGAGGCCACACCCCCAAACTTAAACTCTGCACTCAGGTGGAACCGTTTAGCTCATCTGGAATCAGAGGCATTAACAACCCCAACAAACCCCTCCATGAGCCCTATAATCACTGCCACAGAAGGCTCTGGAGGGTCCCTCTCTTCCCTCCAGCCTGCAGGCTCCAGCCAGTGCTGAACAGCTCTGAGAAGAGGAATTTCCACCTCTGCTGTGTTATATCATCAACACCCCTCCCATATGAGAGGCCAGGGYTCCCTGCACAGGATGTACAGACCAGCACCAAAACCGAAAGGAGTAACACAAGAGAGCTCAGATTCCCCTYTACAGAGCAACAAACCCAAGAAACMCAGGAAAAAAACAGAAAAGCCTAGTGGGGAAGAACATGCTTGTCAGCACAGGTAGGCAAGACACATATCTTTATATGCACACCCTGAGGATATGAAACAATACTTAATTACTGTGAAAGTAAATTAAAAAATAGAAGGCAGTTAGAGTTCAAACAGAAACAGAACTAACTACCATATATTAGTACAGAAATTACTAGATATTTATCAGCTTTAAAATAAAGAGACTCAGCTAACTTCCAGCAGCGTGGCTGTGCACTGCAGCTGGGACAGCAGCACGTTAAGAGACCACAAGTGGCCAGAGACTGATGGACTGTGACAGGGAGCAGAGCGGATATCCTGCAGTGTGCAGCTTGCACAGAGCCTACAGACAGTCTCATACCCAAATAAGAGGTGGCTTGAGTCGACCTTCCTTTATCCACCACGGCAGCAGCTCCCACGAGCCACACTTACCAACCCATGGCCAAAGCTAGCTACTGGAAAAAGCATTCCAGGAGGTCTCCACCTCGACCTGCTGAGATGGGTAAAAAACACCTGTTACTTTCACACACACATGGACTATATGGTAAGTAGCCTGAGAGTAAAAYAGACCTATTTTACAAAACAAATTAAAGTCCCTGCACAGCCTAAGGGTTAGTGCCTCAAATTGTYTGTGGTAATAGACAGCCTGGGAAAAGCATCTACCTTTCATCATCCTAAAATACCCACACTAGGCATGGAAAGAACGGGCATTAGGGCTATGTAAGCTACTTGGTACATGAAATGTGAAATTTCTTTGAAAAGTACACAAAGAAAGAAAAGAAAAACCCTTTTAGTGCACACATATTGGAGATTGAAGCATATATTCTCAGAGAAATGAGCAAGGTAACAAGGCAGGAAATGAACTTTGTTCTTATGACAGTTGAATATCACTGAGCAAAATAACCCTGTTGCCTTCCTTAAGCACAGGCCTGAGCAGAGCAGGCTSCCTTCAGGGATTAGAGTATATTCAACGTTTGCAGTCTGAAAAGTTGACTGCACAGGCAAAGAAGAACAGGTCAGGTGTTTACTGCTTTGTCTTTTGTTGCCTAGAGTCACGCATGATTCACAGAGGGTAAGTCAGATCCACCAGATGAGCCCATGGGAAGATCCTCTTCCTAAAGGTTACAGAAAGCTAAACATAACCAAGGCAGAAGAAAAAAAAACAGACTGCACCAAGAGCTAAAACAACCTTGTACCAGAACTACACTGTTGTCCAAGTCTGAGTGCCCTTCACATTCCCACTAGAAACACTCAGTGTATTTAAAGTGATTTATATCTARAAGTCACAGCAAAACACCAAGACAGGCTGAGCACTGATATTAGCTGCCTAGTTAGAGAATGTACTTCTCACCACCCAAAATCCCCTCCTACTTACGTGATCTTCTTCTGTAACTAGAATAAATTAACCCCTAAAAAAAAGCAGCTCTGCCTGGCAGGAGCAGTTGTGAGAGCCTCACAGGCACAAAGCACTTGCTGTAGTATTCAAGGGCCCGGTTTGCGGGAGAGAGCCCTTGCTGGGCAGCCGCCTTTTTTAAGATGCAATAAACAAGTAAAGCAGCCACCCAAGATTCGGCTAATTTAACTGAATTCTCTATCACCCGCTTATTTTGGCAGTGGAGCACCGAAAACATCTGAGGCTATCTCCACGTTCTGTTATCACCTCAGGAGACGGCAGCCTGCGGGAGCACCGATAAGAGCCGAASCCCTCGGCGGCCCCGCTGCCCGCTATCAGCGAGCGGCCGGGGGGGCGGGGGGAACCCCAGGCTGTCTCCCAGGCGCTCCGGGGAACCCCGCGGCCGGGGCATCCCCGGGACAGCCGRGCGGGCTGCGCCGCCACCGCTCGGCCCGGCCCGGCCCGCCGGGCTGACACGGGCGATAGCGCAGCCCCGGTGCGGGGACAGCTCCGCGTCCCGGCCCTGGCAACAGCGGAGCCGCCGCCGCCGCCCGGCACACGCGGGGGCTCCTCCTCCGGGCGCGGCGCCCCGAGCCACCCCCGGCAGCCGCCGGCGCCCCCGCCTTTGTCTCCGCCGCGGCCGGCGGCAGCGGGGCGGGGAGCCGGGCTCGCCCGAGCCCCCGGAGCGTGGGCACCGCCGCCCCCCGCCCCGGCCGTGCCCGCTCACCGTCCGAGCTGACGGTGTCGTAGGAGTCGCCGGGGGCGGGCGCCGCGGCCGGCTCCCGGTAGTCCACCCAGCTGAGCCCTTCTACGCTGTCGTACTCGGCGCGGGGCTTGTCCTCCACCGGCACCACGGTGAAGTGCGGCATGGCTGGCGGGGCGGAGAGGGCTCCCCGCGGCACCGCGGCGAGGCAGGCGGGACGCGGCGCGGAGCCGGCGGCGCATTCCTGCCCCGTGCGGTCACTTCCTCTCAGGAAACCGCGCTCCTCAACTCCACCCATTCCAGTGCGAGCGCCGGGGCGGTGCGGATCCCGCCGCCCCCGGGGCCGCCGGGCGAGGAGCGGGCGCGGGGGCGGGGGTCGCTCCGCCGGGCGGCCGCGCTCAGCAGCGGGGGCGCGGAGGAGGGGCCGGAGGCRGCGAGGCGGCGAGGGGAAGGGGGAGCCTTCCTCCTGCATTCATCGTGACAGGAGCCGGGCCCGGGGGCGGCGGGAGCGGGGCGGGGCGGGGCGGGCGCCCTCCGCCCGCCGCCCTCCCTTGCGGGCTCTGCCGGGCCGCCTCGGGGAGGAAATTTCCCCTCCGCCGTGCCCCGGGCCCCCTCCCCCGCCGCCGCCATTTGCTGGGCAGGAATGATGCGCGGAGAGCGGCAGCGGGGATGGGGGGGGCCAGCCCCGGAGATGGGGCCGGTCGGTCCCCGGAGGGGCCGGGTGCTGCGGGACMAGCATCAGCAATGAGCCGCGGGCAKGGGGCCCGGGAGCTGCCGGGAGGGGCAGTGACAGCGCCAGTCACGGATGTCACGGCTCGCAGCAGCGGTTCCAGCCCGGCGCGGGGCCGGCGGAACGGGCGGAAGGCGCACACCGGAGCCGGGCGTGTGCCCGGTGCCGGTACCGGGCCATGTGCAGCTCTCCCCGCTTCCYGTGCCTGCGGTGGCAGCGCCGCCCTTTCCCCTGCGCTCCCTCTCGGCTCTGGCGGCAC
The DNA here is from genome assembly GCF_030028575.1 of Malurus melanocephalus. Lineage (NCBI taxonomy): Eukaryota > Metazoa > Chordata > Aves > Passeriformes > Maluridae > Malurus > Malurus melanocephalus. Next base: position 1,304,196 of record NW_026623272.1, on the reverse strand, counting down.
AAAACCCTCAGCAGGGACGTGGGAAGCGGAACGAGCCCACRGGAAGCGGGGACATGGCAGCGCTGGAGGCGTGGGGGAGCGCGGGGCGCGGCGCTGCCCTGGCACACTGCGAGCCGGGGGTGCTGGAGCTCCGTGCAAAGCGCACAGTTGCTAAGGCAGCACACAGCGGCCCCATAGGACCGTGGCCCCATGGACAGGGGCCGCAGAGCCGCGGGACATTGTTCGGCCCCACTCACGGAAGCAGAGCGGTGCCATCCCTCCGTAAAGGGAGCGCGCCAGCCGCCCGCCCGCCCTCTTGTCCACGAGGGAGCAAAATTCGATTTTGCCTTCACATTTGAGAAAGCTGGCGCCAGAGATGGGTCTCTTGGCCTTCAATTCGGTCATGGTARCCTTCACATGGAGTTTAACCGTGAATTAGTAGTTTATAATGTTATTTATTGTCTAATTTATTGTTATTTATTTATTTGTGTTTGAAAGGTGGCCTTGACAGTAGAAGGATCTCTTTTAATGTGTTTTGCAATCATCAGGGAAAAAAACTCTAGAAAACACTTCATGTCTTTTGGTGTGGACTGTCAACTCAAAGTAGTTCTGTAGATTTCTGTAAACTAAAATTTCCCTAATCCACAAATCAATGTACGGTGACAAGACATTCCAGCATGGATGTAAGGTTGTTTTCAGATTATGCAGGAGTCTACAGGAGGATACAAAGCTCAGAGCAGAGGAAGGGCTGAGACTGGACCTTTCCTGTGCTCAGAGCCACCTTATCCCCAGCTTTCTGAGTATATCCTGTCTTTTTGACAAAGAAACCCCCAGGTTTTGTAATGAGCAGAAAAAACACAAATATGAGGCAGAACACTTTGTTCACAAAAACTGAGTAATAAGTCTACTTTTAATTAGATGGTGTTTGAAATAAGCGTGAAGGATCCATGCTGTGGAGCGACTGCTGCCAAGGGGGTACAGGTCTCTCAGTTCACTTAACACAAAGTTGCTGGTAGACCACCTCTGGGGAAAGTCAGAGCAATTACTCCTCTTGTATTGATCAGRCAGGTGGAAAGACTTCTAAGACTCCTATGCTTTCATCTAACCTACATTTTACATTTGTCTCTTTGCTCTGTTGGGGGAAACAACAAGGATCTTCATGCAGCCACGCATATCTAAGTAACAGCTTTACCAGTTTTGGAGGAGATTGGAAAATACCCCAGAATTTCCTCTACTGAAAACTCCTAGTGTCTTGAAGACCTAGGGTGAGATTTTTTTTTCCCAGTAACCCTAAAATAAGCACRTTTGTAAATGTCATCCCCTGAGATCTGCAAAGTTTTCCTTGCAATTTCTATGGGCAAACAATATTTTTTTCCCCTTAGAGGAAAGTAGAACAATGGGCCAAAAGGTAGTATTTTTTGTTTTACCATCTATGGTCGAATTACCATTGTGGTTTCATTGGTGCTCATAAAAGGTATGACCTAACAAGCTAAACCCCAAGAAAACAGGAAATTAATTGATAGGGGACAAATAGTTTTACATAGAAAAGGGGTGCTTCCTTCTTATTGCACTTTTGAAAGTGAATGTGGCAAGGMGACACTATTCTTTAGGCAACAAAAATGCATCTATGCCATCACAAAACATTTTAATGTCATAAATTCAGTGTAACCCATGAGCAGTAACCGTCTTTTTAAAAAGGGAGGCTAAYGCACATCCACCAGCAACTCCCTTCTCTGGAATGGAAACTGTATCCAAATGTCTTAGSAGAGAATTGAGCCCTAGGAAACCATTCAAGTCTATTGAAGCAAAAATATTTCTTTTGTCCAAGTACAATGGTTCTTTGCTGGATTGTGGAAAGACCATATTTAAAGCCAAGAAGTTATCTACCCACATCAGCTTTGTTTAGCATCTGATTTGTAAGAGAACACAATTTCAACCTGGATGATTAGCATTTTTTTCGGAGGCTAATAAGTGATTGTTACACCCCGTAGTGTGAGTGGCCATTGAAARCTCAAAGGTTGATATGAATATGGTGCTGGAATGAAACTGGATGATCTACAATACTACAGCCTGAGACAACATTGCTATCCTCTCATTAAATAACAAGAGTGAAAATAACTTGTTTTTTTACAAAGCTAACTGGAATTTGGGATTATGGTTTCTTATCGGTACAGACAGGTCAGTGAAAACAAAAAGCAGAGACAATAATTTTAATGTCCTCCTTTTTTTTCCATCTCTCTCCACACCCTACTCCAATATCAACAGAAAAACTGCACTTCTAAGAAATAGTCTGGTGGTTTCACAGGAAAAATGATGAGTTCAGCTCAGCAGAATCTAGGCTTATTAGAAAAGGTCTGTATTTTCAGTACTTTAGTGTGCATTTAAAGCATCAGTGAAATCAGCAGCCAAGAAATCAGCAAATCCATCATCTGCCCTCTGATAAACAACCAAGAACTGCTTTTTAAATTGTTGTTTACTGCAAATTATATAATCAAAGACACARTTCAGGTCTTAATTAGTAAGCCACTGAGTATTTCCCAACTACCTTTAAGCAGGTAAAGCTTCCAGCTGAAAGAAAGGTCGGTACACTTCCACAGTGGACAACTGTATTGATCAACTTACAGAGAAGACTGTATGAGAAACTGTGAGTCTTCCWGAAGGGTAGTTTGATACTGCTGTAGAGCCTGACATAAATCCTCAGGGCAGGCAAGTGARGTCAAGTTTGCCTTGAACAGTTATAATTGCAGGTGGCACCTCTGAGCATTAAAAAGAGGAGCTTGAGTTTTACAGCCCAGCATGAGATAGTGGCTGCACACATCCTCAGGCTGGGCTGACCTGWGCAGGGAATTTCATCCCTCCCCTGGCAGACAGAGCTCAGAGGGTCCCTTGTGTTGCTCATCCAGCCATCCTGGGAGAAAGTGAGCCCAGAGCTGCTACCAGGGTGAGTAATTACTTATGAGGATTCAGCCCTCACAAGGGTATGTGGGACACACGTTGAAAGGGCTTGGGACATGAGCTCTGGACTGTTGTTAGCTTCTGGACTTGCAACATGTGATGTTAACCTCAATCAAACAACAAAATGCAACATCATTTCAGCTCCTTCTCAAAGCATGTGATTTGCCAATTAAGGGTAGGAAGACTCAGCATATGAAACTGTGTTTGAGGACAGCTTTTCTTATCTTCCCTTCTTCCTGAATTTCATGGGGAGATGTCTAATTTTAAATAGCTTATTTTTTTCTGACTAGGAGAATCAGGCCAAGCCAAAAGTATCCTCTGTAAAAATAAATAAGTCATAACATTGCAACTCAGATAATTTATTATATTAATCTCTAAAATTGTGTTGCCCCTAACATTATTTTGGTGTGCTCTATAATAACATGATGCCTCAAAAGCTTAGTAGGAAGTTTAAATTAATTTTCTGTAAATTAAGCTTTGAAATATCTCATTGGTGGAGTTACCTGCTGAGTTTCTGCTGTCRTTGTTGTCTATAATGTTTATGTCCCCAGGGAGAATACATGTCCTGCTCTAAAGTGTATGCACAGGATGCACTGCCCTAGCAGCCTGAGGGATAACATCCATTACTCTGTTTTTCCAAAATAYCTAAAACTTCTTGAGTAAAATATCTGTATTCTGATACTTTAGGTAATAATCCTATTGCATCTCTSTTAGCAGAGCAGTGTAATGATTCATCTTTGTCAGTGGGACAACCAATGAAATTATGCTTTAAAACCATGGGAGATTTCTAAACGAAATCTGTATCTTCTCATATAGACAGGAGAAGGGTTTATGAAATATCCTGGATCATACAGTTAGTAGCAGGGTAGTGACCCAGAAAAGAAAACACATTGTGCTGGAACAGAAATAAGGTGGTTGGCCAAAGAAGAGGTTAGCAGATTTATGGAAAATACAGATATAACAGTATAATAATCTGTGAAACTGGAAACCTGCTCAGTTAGCTGCCATACAATTGTGGGRAAAGCTCTGATATCTGGAAGTATCAAGTTGGTTGAAGCCAATCTTTTTCTACAAAGCGTAGAGATATTTAAAACTATGTAAAGAGAAAGGCTGGGATACACACAGCAGGGAGTCTGTCACTGTTATTTGTTGTTTTGAAAGATTTTTCCCACCAGAGTGGAACTTGGGTGACCAATAGCCAAGAGCTGACCATCAGAAATAAAATAACAAAACAAAATTCGCCACTGCCAAGGTACACTGTCCCTGGACATCAGGCTTGGCAGGAATTCTGCAAGTTCATGGCCAGCATTTCAGCAGAGTGAACTTTGGTTTTCAGCACATTCCACACCCGAGGACCAGCCTTGTGGACAGAGCAGGCAGGAATTGGCAGCCTGGCTGTAAAGGTTTGTCCTCACTGAGAGCAGGACCCAGTTCCCATGATGAGGACAGGCAGTGGCTGGAAYAGATCCTTTGGAGAGAACCACGACATCCATGCAGTGAATGCTTGAGAGAAATGCAATATCCAATTCCCCACAGGCCATTTCCAGGAGAGAAGCAAGCCCGGGAAAAACCACTTTGTATAGAGCTCTTCTGCTAAAGACTTTCAGACAGCTGAAAACTTTGCTGTTCTKCTGGAAAGCATATCACAGCTTAAACATTAAGAGACCACAAGAGGACACTATGGTGCCACTTACCTTCAAAATTTATTTACTTTAAGGAACTTCTGCTTCACTTGTAAAATTACTGATAACATTTTTGATACACACAATAGCCATCTCTACAAAGATACCTTAATCTCATTTTTAGAAACTGAAAAATTACRTAGTCTTTGAGATACCTTTTTTTTCTACTCACCCAGGTTCTGTACATTCAAATAAGAAGAACTGTATMAAGGTTTTCTACAACAAACTTGTTATTAAACATGGCAGCGTAATAATTTATAGTGTAGAATTAAGATGATGGAAAAAATACTACTCAGGGTTTTGGTGTGGTTTTTCCTTTTATCCTTTTTTGAAGAGATCAATTTTCAGATSGGTTACATTTTAAGCATGGGTAAATTTGTCATGGTATATTAATTTTTAATAAAGGGCTCAGAGAATAAACTGAGCACAGGCCTAGACAAGATTCTTGAGATGCTGAGTTTAGCTACAGGAGGAAACTCAGGAATATTAATACAAATGGACTTTTCAAAGCTGTATTAAACTTTTTTCAAATCTTTGTACTCCAGAAAAAGGAACCTTCTTTTGAATTGTCAGATGAAACCTGTTTTAGCTTCAGTTTTAATCTTACTTATTTTGATCTTTGTTTTGGTTCTCAGCAACAAACCTCAGGGGAACTWGAATTCTTGTTTCCTGGGCTTTATGCTTTCCTTTCATAGCAGAATTGACGAAATTAATGTTTTATGAAAACAAATAGACCAGGTGCTGAGAAAGGGCCTCAGAGGAAAATGCCCATTATACAGAGGAAAGAATCATCTTAATGGAGTTCAAAAAACAATTTGGGGAGAAGCAACAGCAAAAAAAAAGAGCAAAATTGARTGCCCTCATTTGAGTTCTGATTGTTGAGGCCCGAGCCTTGATTAGAAGCAGCAACGTTTGTCTGTTGTAAGATAAATGCTCGGCTTTGTTTACTTAGGTTGTATTTTTTTTCCCCTCCACTATTTGTTGTCTCATGACAGAAGCAACTGAACCAAGTCCAGTACTTCTCTGAGGTCACAGTTTTTGGAAAGAGGGGTTGGTTGTTGCTTTTGCTTTGAAAAAAATAAAAAGTCATAATGAAGTTATAAATAAACGTGAAGGTTAGTGAAAGCTTTTCCATTTCTCTGGTTTCAAAAGAAAAAAAAAAAGATAATTATGATAACATCAAAGAACAATTCCCATGTCAAGTTGTTGTAGATGTAAGGCTTGTAGATAAGATAGCAAGGAAAAAAATCAAGACTACTTAAAAAACAAAGAAAGAAAGAAAAGAAAAGAAAAAGATAATTCTTGTACCACTGAATCAAGCCTTCCAGAACAGTCCAAGCAGGGTTGTCCAAGATCACAGTCTGTTCTGAAAACAGTTCAGCAGATCAACCAAAATACTGCTCTGGTCTGCAAATTAAATCCACGAAGTCTTATGATCAAATGAGTCTTACGAGCCACTATTAGTGGGAAGACTTTCCTGGTTATTTAATGGTTTTGTAGTTTAAACATGTTRCATTTGCAGAATTTGAAGCAATTTGATCATTTCCATATGGATAAATCCAAAGCAGAGTAAACAGAACCTCTCTTTTCAACAGCAAATGGAAGAAATCCAAGTTGCAGTCTCACTCTGCTTTTTCACTCCTCCCCTAACACTGAGCATGGTTAACCCAATCACTGACATGATCAGCAGGAAACTCATCCCTTGAAAGAGGAAAACAGTTGATAGCTAGAGCAGCTTCCTGAGCAGCTTGCACAATGAGCAGGGCTGTCTCAGGGACTGGGGAGGCCAAGGAACAGAGCAGCAGCAGCCAGAGCTGGCACTGGCACGGGCTGCTGTGGCACTGCTCCTCGCTCAGAGTGCAGGGATACCCGGCTTTCAAACCTGCTTTTCCGTGTAAAAGCAAACAAAGTTAATCAATTTGTATTCCTATAGGTGGATAGACTTTATGCACAATGTTTGCTGATGCTGAAACAGAGAAATGTGCTGGTGTGSTGCTGGAGCAGCTCAGTGACACGCAAGAAGGAATGCAGATGTGAAGCACTGGCACAGCTGGGTGGTCTCTGTGCAGTGTAAAATCTGCAGGAGTCCTTCCACAGCCCAAACARGGCACCTGCTGGTGCAAGCTGGATTCAGGAACCAAACTACTCAGATTTTAGATAACAGRGCTGTCACGTGTGTCAGAGCAGCAKCAGWCTTTGGAGGTTTGGTTTCTAGCATCAGCACTTGCCCAGATGAGGCAACTGGGAGCTGAAGTGATTTATTTCTGTTGATGCTGCAGCCCGTTAGTCTGAAAAAGGATAGTACTGGGGGAAGGGCCTGGCGTCAACCTCTTAGAATCAAATCAATAGTCTGCATCAATATTATGCCTGCAGTTTTTGGCTTTTCATATCACACATGTAGAAGTGAGAGCCTTCAATTAAAATGTCTTCAACTTTGGGTCTTTTGAAGATCAGCCTTCACAGTAGATAGATTTTGAGATTTACAGAAATAGAAATATTTCCAGAATTCATATTAGCATAGCTCATTATTTAGAAGAGGTAAGTCATAACTTGTTTTCTTCCATTTGGCAGCCAAGAAAGCTTATTACAAAGTTTGTATCTCTCAGTTAKATCTGGTACTTCACTGATACCAGCAGCCATAATAGAATTGTCAGCTGAACTTGAATGCATTTGAATTWCCAATGCAAATGGCTGTTATTAATTGGGGCAGGGCAAAGGCATTCAATTGCAGCATGAATCATGCTCCCATTGGGAGGCAGAAAACACAGTGGAATGGTTTTATGCTTGAGCTGTTACAAATGCAGGGTTGTGACCATGACCATGAGTCGCTGTCGGGGCTGGCGACACTGGCACCAGAGTGAAGGGTCACTGGCTTTTCTGAGAGAAATCACAGCAGAATCTTACATGACTTTACTTTTGAAATTAATTTCTTATGAGATGCCTTTCTACCGTGTTTCAAGCTGTGTGATCATTTTTGATCATTTAAGAAAAATAAATTAGCTGCATCTATTAAATAAKCTGGATAACATGTGCATGACCAGTGCACAAGATTCCATGTGTTGATTTTGCCTTCTGATTTTGTTTCACACAAGCAGCTGGTTTGAAGCTGAATTAACATTGTAACTGGTAGTGGAAAAGGGGCTTCTAGATCTTCTCATATCTGTGGGAAGTGCTGTGAGGCAGAGGTTATCCTAACCCTGTGCAGGTGACCCGGCTGGTTCCCCATCTGCCTTGCTCTCCTTGCCTTGACAGCCCGAGAGGGGAATTGCTGCAGGGAACTCTGTCATCATGAACTCACTGCACTGCCTGATCCCTTTCCATGGGCACTGCTTGGACAGGCCCAGCAGTGTCTGAGTTTAGATGGGGCTGACTGCCTGCATCCAGGATGCTCTAGGATTAAACCTACTTGAATTTGTCCTGCCTGCCATGGAAAGGACARCCCTTCCCTCTGATATCAACCCAGAGTCCTCATGACACCCCAGCCTTCTTTCTGCCACAGGGCTGCATTGTTTTGTGAGATTACACCAGTGTCCTTACACAATTTAAAACAATATTTTATTGAAATTTCATGTCTATGTTTTGCCACAAGATTACAAATTGCTTATTTGCACAAGCAGTCAACAAATAAGYGCAACACATTATAGATAAGACAAGTCATATCAAAGTATTATCTCTGTCTTTAATAAAAAGAATATATGTATTTCATCCATGCTATAGTATGGGAAWATAAAAAAGTAAAAATTAGCAGTAGTAAAGTGAACACAGTATAAAGAAAACAGCTGGAAGGAATAAATTCAAGAATGYAATGGAACAACCATCAGAGTACTAGTTCTGAGAAAAGAGACCATGGGTGACAATTTTGCAATGGCTTATGACCCTATTAGAAGAAGCAGTGATGGGAAACAAACCCTATTGGGTTTTCCTATGGGAAATTTGCCCTATTGAATTCATCAATTTACCAGCAAAACATGTTCTGATGCCAGTCAAGCAAAATCAGGGTGGCCAGACTTCTGAGTCTGKGCAGTAATTCCCTTTTCTACATGCATAACCAGAATCAGTATTTATTGAGAAGCTATTCTTAAAAACTTGGCTTGTATGCAGCTAGATTGTTCTACATGACTTGTGAAGAATTTGGTAACGTACAGGAGTATAATTAGAATATATTTATCAAGAACATCTTATCGAAAGATGTTAATGAAGCTTAATTTTGAAACTATAAAAGAACAGGGTCCTTCCAGAAACCCTGTTTGTATGCAGAATGCAGAAATGGATGGTGGGAACAGTCTCAAATGCCTCTAGAAAAACATTCTCTTGCTGTTTTTCCATTCTATTCATGCCCAGCCTTCTCTTACAGCTATTAAATACTTTGTGTGTTCACAAATACTTCCCTTAGATCAATTACAGGGCTTTTAGTCTACACTAAGGCTAAGTTCTCTAGATGTCATTATCAGTAAATAAAAATCAGTATCATAAAATTAACAGCAAGTATCGTGGGAATGCATTTACCAGCAAACACTGGGAACTGACCCCTCAAAGATGTTGTGCTGCCATCTTATAATTTCATCATGAATCTCGGTATATTTGACTKAAATGTCTATTTTGAGCCTCAGAARAGCAGGTCTATCTCAGTCCATGCTYTTCTCTACAACAGTGGYTTCTAACCTCACAYACCTTGTGTATTTCAAAATGCATTTCAAAGGCCAAAACTGCAGATTTATAATAAAAAGGGCTCTGTCTAATCTCATGTCTATGTCCATTGGCCATGGTCTGATTTTAGCCAGATAGAATAAAAATAAAATAATAAAACATGTTACTGATAAGGATAATTGTTTAAATCTCAAAAGATTTCTACAACCCTCTTGTAAGTCAGAATTCCTGCTTTGTCCTGGCTTATTCTTGCTCCCATCCTCGTGAATATACTGCAAACAGCTGTCCCCAAATTATAGAAAACTATATACAATGTGGCCTGGTCACCTGCACCTGAATGCAAGAGGTCTACCTCCACCCTTCAGTAACTGTCCAGTTGACCACAGTCCTGGTCAGGATTCAAAAATAAGRTTTAGTACTTCAGGATGGGTCTCTAAAGCAGTGGGAGGCAAGCAGCCCAAACTGGAATAGGCTTGTCATTGATTTTGTCATCTTAAAAATCAGAACAAAACCCCAAGGAAACCAAAAAAGCACTCTTCTCCATAGGGCAGCCATCAACTATTGAYGAAAGTTGTATGATTTAACAAGAAGTAATATTTGAAAATGCATTGGACAGATGTCTTAATCACAATCTCTAGTTCTTGTGTGGAACTGCTGGTTCTGGACTCCAGTATTTATGCCACAATACCAATAATAAAACTATGCATCAAGTATTATAGAATATACTTTTTCTCTTTTAACAGTGTTGGTCCTGGTCTAGCSGAGATGCTACAGAATTTATCACTTCAAATTCTAAATGCTTTCGCTACATCATTTATAGTTTACATGAATTTTCAAGTATGCAGGTGAATTTATAGAAATTACATTTAAAATTAATTATAGTTTTCCATTAACAAAACACAAAAAGAGAAGTAGTTGCATTGCAGAGTACTCRATAAATCTCTCTCTAGACTCCACAGATGTTATGATACATAATACAGCATTAAACATGGTGCAATGGTCAGACTGAAGGGCTGTGCCACAGAAGGAAATCCAAAGGATGTGGCTGGCTGAGGCTGAGCCTTACGTAGGTCTAGGCGACAGGAATGTTGTACTTCTGGCAGAATTTCACTTTCACCTACGTCCGTTACTCCAAAAATGTTCCGCACCTACAAAAATTCAAAAGGTTGTCCCTGAAAGCCCGACTGGCACAACAGCAAAAGCTTTATGCGGCTGGTAAATTCAATGCTATTTCAAGTTACCCAACTCAAATTTTATTGCAAAACCACATTTGAACATGAGGAAATCAATATTGTGCTGATTGCATTCCTATGAAACACTTCCCAGAACTCAGCACGGATGTTACAGGCAAGAGTCACAGGTCTGACTGCTCTTATTCTTGGTTCTCTACATATGGAGCAAACAAACTCATGAGCCTTCTCCCCTGAAGTGAGCTCACACCCTCAAGACAGAGCTTCAACATCTCTAATTTAGAAGGGAAAAAATATTATTAAATCCCACTGATTGGTTAGGTGTGATGAATTTGAGCCTCTTCATGATGTCAATCTGCCACATGATGAGGCCAGCATTAGGTAGGTATTTTGACAGATTAACTGGAATAGAGCAAATTTCCCTGCTTTCTGTTCATCCAACAAGCCAGAAAAAGACAAGCAGAAGAAAAGTGAGTGAAGACAGTRAAAAGACAGTGAAATATATGTTGTCTATAATGCTTTGTGTATAGTATCTACTTAGTTATGCCTGTGAATAAATACAGTAGGAGGCAAGCAGCTGGAAGTTTCAACAGAAGCATTTGTAAAAGTTACCACTGAGGGGGCTCTACTCTTGTACAGTCTCCTTCCCTCCTCTCTTCTCATCCTTCTGGATTAACTTCTACCATTTATGTCTGAAACTCATTGGGATCTTGTTGTGTTTATGGCTGGTGAGCGATCTGGTCATGGCAGARGCCTCTTGAATAGCAGCCCAATCCCATGACAAGAATTAAATTGATTTGCAGGAGTCAACATTCCTTCCTGCCCAGTGAACACAGCCAGRCTGTGATCTGGTGCATCCGCAGTTTCTCCAAACCATGAAGTGATTCCATTTAGAASTCACTGATGTGTGCTTATCAGATTACTGCAGAGAGAAAAAGTYACAAAGAGCTTTGTCTGCTCTCTCTCTCATTTTCCCTTATTCTGTTAACGCTCTCTTGCCATCTTGGTTTCTTTCCCAGCATTTGGAATTACTGAATTAGGTGCTTACATTCCCTCATATCTCTCTCAYTGAATAAAAAAGAAACCYCAAAATAAAACACAAAAAAMCAAAAAATAAACCACGAAACACCCAAAAATAAACAAYGAAGCACCAACAGTTCYTCTTTCCCTCTTAGTAAGAATCAAGATTCCATTTGGGATTTTAATCTTACCTTTTCCACTTCCCTGAAGACACGGAGAAAGTTTTCCCTGAGGACCCCTTTCAGTTCAGTTTCATTCCATCCTCTTCTAAGAAGTTCCTCTATCAATGAAGGGTATTTAGAGACATCTTCCAATCCCTCAGGGAAGCTGTTGATAAGAGTCACACAAGAACACTCAACACACATCACTGAAAAATTGAAGAAAAATACTTTTAATTAGTCTTTTGCTCATATTGATATTGGAGTGAGCTCACTATGGACCCAGTTCTTCCTCTGAGAACTCAGCTGYCAAACAGAAACAGGACTGGGACACAACAAAAGGCTTTTTCTTCATCTAGGACCCAATAAACAGAACACAAATGGAATGAAATTGCACTTCTATACAGGCAAAACAACAGGATTGGGGGATATTAGAACAAAAGAGGAAAAGAATAACCAAAAATTCATGCATACGTTAGTCCACACTTTCCATCTGGCCTTTAGAGTAAGAGGAAACAGCTGCATCACAGATGAAGTTGGCACAATCCMCTCGTGTAACTGAGAACAAAAGGAAACCTGCAAACTCATGATGAGCTCTGGAGCTGCAGACAATTTTGTGAGCTCTTTTGTTTGCAAAGTATTTTTTCCAAAAAAATGTAATTAGAATATTAATATTGGTTTGAATTAACCCAATTGTTTAGGCAGTGGAAAGAAACCTATCTGGAGCCTTCCACTGAAGAATTAAAATAAGCAAAACTGTGGAGGGCCAGACAAAACTGATCTATGTCTTATGCTAATTCCTGTCAGAATAAGAATAATAAGAAATAAGAACCTGCAAAACCTGCATTAAACAGCTGTTTTCAATGGTATGTCCATGAGACTTTGACATGGTTTTGATTTTTTTTTCCTGTTCCATGAAAGTATGATGATAACCATCATCTCAAGAAATCTGTGACATTGCTTCCAGGAATTAAGATCTTAACGCCACCACCAATCTAACCGATGGTCTTTGAGAAAATGCATCTGATAAAATGTGTTCTTTTGCAGCAAACTCTGTTTTTATTTTGAACATTATAGTTTCAGAACTATCATGTCTTGGAACATGATACAATGGCTTTGTATTTGTATTTTACAGATGAGAGCCTGACTCTGACTTTCATTCCCAAGCAAGTCTGACTCCAGGAGAAAAACAAAAAAGAAAAAGGAGATGACRATTAAACAGAAAGATAAAAAGCAAAAAAAAGTTCAGGGTTACAGCTGCAAATGCCACCTAATCTGCATTTATTTCCTGTGCTGTAACAGCAGTAGCCCAAGAGTGAGGAGAAGTTCTGTGGTGGCTCTTCTAGCCCCAAGCACTTCCCAAGCCTCAAAAGCAGGAGTAGTTTCAAAGTATCAAAACACTTCATGCTGCCCTCGAGGACAGTGGAGGAAGGGGTTTTTCAGCCTCTCTCTAGGCTGAACCATTTACCACATAAAGGTTGAGGCAGCATTTCTGTCATTCATTTGTGGCTTTTGGAGAAAAAGAGCCTCTATCACTGGTTTTGTATGCACAAACCATCATCTAGAAAAGAYGATTGCAGAGTGCACGAGGATCCATTTCTGCATTTGCAGCACTGCTTCATACAGTTCTAAAAAGAAATGATTGTGCCCTTTTAAATTAATCAAAACCTGCAAAATTTAAGAAGCACATGTRATGTATGTCCACCTTTACCAACCTGTTTGCTCCATCATAGTCACCACCAATTCCTATCGATTCTGAGCCTGCTATTTTCTTTATATGGTCAAAATGATCTGAAAATAAATACCAAAGAAAACAACATCTGAGCATCCAGCAAAAAAGAAATATTACAGTTTGCACATATTGCCACTAGGAGACAGATCTCCTTAATTGTTCTTAATCAAATCCATTCTTAAAAAGTCAAAGGACACCCCATCAGGCAGCAATCTTCAAAACAACAGCTACACTGATTAAATGCAAATGAGGAAAGAGACATGATCATCACAGCACATTAATTCCTAACAAGCAGCCCAATTATACCAATCAAATTTTCATTATCCATTACATATCTATGTTTTCCACTCTTAATTATAAAGGCTTAAGGTGTTCTCCAGAAAGTAATGACTACTTTGGGATTAATGGTTGTTGGCTCCATTTGTGAGCATCGTGTCCTYCAGCTACACCCACACACCTTGTACCTCTTGTTATTGTTTAATGACCCTAAACTCAAAAAATACCTAGGGCTGGGCTGAGGTGTGGATGCAATAATCAAGCAGTACCATTTGCATGACCTTGAAAATGATGCATGCAYCAAGAAATTAGTAGAATCTATATGAATTCATAGAACCCACAAAAACTACAATATATTGACATCAAACCTGCAAGGGTAGAAACATTAACAGACTTCCTGCCACAGGCCAGTACGTCTGCGTTGAAAGTCACCATGATAATTCCCTTRTTCATCTTCTGAAAGATAGGAAGAGACAGGTGATGGGTGAACAGTCGTGTCCTGCAGACTTTGTGGGCGTCATGTACTGAACCTTCTACACCCATCCATCAGTGAGAACAGCAACACTGYGGTGGCAACACAATGCTTTCCTCCCTGTCCTTTCCCTGGGTTCATTTTACTTCATGTGGATTGAATCAGCAGAAGTGCCGTGACTACATCAAATAAACTGAACCAGAATTTCCAAGTATTGGCAAACACATTGTTTTTGTAGTCAAAGACTAAACATAACCCAAAGAAAATGTCTCAGAAGCAAATGTAAGCTGCTGCTCAGGGATCTGCTTCTAAATCAAATTCAGAGATGAGGAGGTGGAAAGAAAACASCATGATCTGAATGCAGAGGTTTGCTGCAGCCTAGGCAAACATTGTCGTTAAAACAAAAAACAAAAACCCCAAGAAGCAAAACCAACAAATTCCTTCCTCCAAAAGACAAACCCAAGGACCTTATCACTCACCAGTTGCTGGAGGATATCATCAGGAACATTTCTTGAGTGATTACAAACAGCAAATGCTGACGAGTGGCTGAAAATTACTGGTGCTTTTGAGATATTGAGTGCAGCTTTTACTGTGGAATATGAGGTATGAGATAAATCTATCAGCATACCCAGGCGATTCATCTCCTTTACCACTTCCTAAAAAAGATGTACAGACAACAGTGTCAGTATTAAATTTCCTGAAAGGAAGCTGTTAATTGATATATGTAAACAGATAGATTAATTCTGCAGCTGTCAGCTACTCATAAACATGCTGTGCCTGTATTGGTTTCTATGTACCTATCAATTTAATTGTASTTTATTCACTTCAGATTAGCTAGCACACCACCAAACTTAGAAATGCTCAAAACTTAGAAAACTTAGTCAATCTGAAATAAGTAATTTGAAGTGTTATTCACATCCCACTGTTTGCCCATATGAATTCATATATCTAATCTGGTTGTATTTCAATCTAGCACTTCTTTTACCTTAAGAAACATCACAGGGAATTTGGTTTGACTAAATCCTGATCACCTCCTAACCATCAAGAACTTCCAGTAATTAATTTTTAATKAGACTTTGCATTGAGAAGATATGGCCARGAGTTGTTAGTTGCATGACAGATTRCCCARATTAGCATTGAAAGAGATCCTTACTTGGCCAAATGCAGTCAGACCAGTAACACTAGGATAAAAGTTGTGTATTCCTTTAGATGATGATTCAGACCTTAAAAAGGGGAGTGAGGGAGGAGAAACATCATRTTATTCTGGAGAACACAGTATCAGCAGCTGAAACCTCTTACACTACACACAATAAAAATTATTACCATGTCACATAGCCAAATGTGGGGATGATGAGCTACATAACATGTATCTTGCTCAGACAGTGCTTTTTAAGTTCATAACTGTTTTCAGTTCACTAATGTTGATGTTTGTGAAGGAATTTAAGACAGGCAGAGAGGTGATTGTCAGCAATTTTCTGTTTACACAAAGTTCCATGAGAGAGCAGAGACACTGCAATGGCAGTTCCCTGTGCAGTCCCATGCACAGAATTGCCCTTTCCCTCAGTCAGTGCAAGAAGGTATTTTGTCAGTCCAGCAGAGAGAAGTTGCTAAGATTCTGATACAGGATCTCAATACCCATCTCTGTGAGCTCCACACAGGCCCTGAGCTTTCGAGCTGGCCAGAGGGGACAGTGTTGGAGGCTGCTGACTGCTGAGTYCTTGCACAGCATTTACCCTCTTTTATCTACATCATGTGCATTTTCAATACTTCTCTTTTAGTCAGTTTTGATCTGTGTCACTTTCCTAATATAGCAAAGGAGGTAGCAATTTTACCATCTTTGTGCTCTTAAACAGTTTAAAAGTGTCGAAATTGTGAGCATAATAAGCACTACAAAACAGATACAGTCTCCCACTCTACAYGTGGCAAATGATTTATCCCCAAAACCTATCACCTTGACTTGGTTCAAAGTCTTATCAAGTTTGTGTCTGAATCCATATTTCTCCCATCATGCAGCTGCCACTGCTTTGCAAAGCAGAGTCACACAAAAACATGCTCATGAGTTACCAAGGRGTGTTGCAGGAATGTGTTAAAGTCATGTAGCGAACACCCAAGTCATAGTACATCCTCAGTGTTGCCAAACTGCTGTCAATGGAGTGGCCACCTTCTACTCCAATCAAACATGCAATCCTTCTGCTGTCAGAGATACCTGRAAAACACAAGGGAAGGTAATTCCAAGGTAATTCCAAAGTAATTCCATGACAGATAAGAAGCCAGCTCAACCGAGCAGCAATTTTTTGTGTAAATTATAAGCACTAATACATATAATTTCACAGAATAGGAGCTTACAAAATACATATTTATATGGGAGTTTTTCCCATGACTGCAGTGGCCCAGGACTGTGCACAGTCAGTGGCTGTGGTTCAGAGGAAAATTTAGTTACTCATTAAAGCAGAATAACTTGCCTGCTTTCATCCCCCTGCACATACCTCCTGCAATCACATTTTTTTAAATTATTTTGCAGGAAGGAGCCTCACCTTGGGAAGTCACCACAAGTTCCAGCTCTTCATAGCTGTTACACATCCTCTTGACAGCATCGATCTGCTCTAAGGTCAGGCGCACAGCATCCTTGTTCTGAGCGCTGCAAAGAACATACACTGACCAAAACTGAAAGAGACATTGACAAGTAAACCAGATAACTTGTGTTTTGACTTGGAAACTTTCATWTGCTCATAGTTCAGGAGCACAGACCAAAATAACTTCCTGCAGTTTGCAAGGGAGTTGCCTCTACAGCTTTTCCCCCAGAGAAATGTTAAGATGCAAGGCAAGAGCACCCACTCCAGACATGGTTAAAGCCTCCTGACCCACTCAGCTACACCACAGTCCATGCAGAAAAGCAGATGTAATCTTCCTTTAAATTATATATCACAAAACAAATGCTCCTGTTTTGACTAAATGTAGCTGAATTATAAAACCCAAACTTTTGAAACACAAATGTTATGAAACTATGTCTGTGGCTTTTCAGTTTTATTATTTTTTTCTTTTTTTGACATAACGAAATAAAATCAGGGGTAGGAGTATTTTTGTGATTGAGAAGGAAGCAAATGTAAATATATGGTCTCAGACTCACCGCCGTGGCAGTACATACCTGAGCTCCCACATAACCAGCCTGAAGTTTTGCAAGGTTTGTGTGGGTCTGGTTGAGTTCTCTTAAATTGACTCTACTGAGTCTATTTTGGTAAAGTATTCTCAGCTGCAGTACCAAGTCATTGTGGCTAGAATGGAAAACAGATAGGTCTTGTGACAGAAATAAGTTGTTATCTTTCTAACCCAAATGTAATTTCTTCCAATGTTCACAGTCCCTTAAACCATTAATTGCCAATAATCCTTGCAGCAATAGATGCCTGAAAGTCTCCCTTCTTTTCTGCCTTTTCTGCCTTTTCTGCTCCTCTTTTCCAGCCAGCAGGTTGGGGGTGTACAATGAATTGGGAGAGGACAGCTGGCCCCAGGATATTCCAGACCATATGGGTCATGCTCAGCACATAAAGTTGGGCAGAAGAAGAAAGGCATGGGACATTCAGAGTAATGATGTTTGTCTTTGCAAGAAAACATCATCTGTGATTGCTGAACACCTTAGTCATGGGAAAGTGGTGAATAAAATCCTTATTTTGCTTTGTGTGTGTCTTTTGYTTTCCTTATTAAACTGCCTTTATCTCAACCCACRAGTTTTCTCACTTCTCTGATTCTCTCCCACATCCCACCAGAGAGATAAGTGAGCAAGAGCTGTGTGAGGCTCTGTTGTCAGTTGGGGTTAAACCGTGGCACCCAACCAGAAACCCACCGTGGTGTTTAGAGTAACAGAATCCTACATTAAATATCCTCTGAAGCCAAATTCCTTCCCCATACATCACTGCAACAGTAGCTCACTGCTGTATTCTCATAGTCCGTGTCTCTGCTAATCTAAACACGTTCAGCATTCCCTCCTCTCTAGCCAGGACTCACAAAGAGGGAGCATTGAACATATTTCATATACCCATCGATTAAACGTGCATCTTGCATCAGCTCTATGGCTCTTTCTCTCATTGATTTCTCACAGCTGAATGGCACCGTGTCAGAAAAGAGCAGCAACAGCCACAGCAACTTTGCTGGATTTCTCTTCATTTCCATTTTTGCCACAATTGTTCRCTGATGACGATGAAACAGCAGAATTTCCAGACTGAAGTGGTTGTAGCATTAATAGTACAGGAAGCTGAATGTCTCTCCTTCTTATAAGGCTCGCATGAATTCTGACAGAGAAAAGAAAAAAAAAACAAAGAAATAATGGTAAACAGAAGGGAAAGTATCATTGGAATCTCTGAAACTGCCAAAATTTTAGGATTTTAATGTCTCTGCCTATTGTGCTCTTGCACATCTGACCACTCCTTAAAGGCTGCTGCTGCCACCAACTCACTGCTGAAGAGAACCAACTGCTCAGGCAGAGCTGGCAGCCTGAGCCTGACACACCCTGCCCTCACACCTCCCAAAAAGCAAAACAGCTCAAGAAGATTGTTTATTATATTGACTGGCCTGTTYTCTTTATGTGGGAAACCTCACACTGAAACGAGCACTATCCTGTTTTCTGAGAAAGTCCAAAAATGAGCTGCTACTGAGTGCCTTGCCTTCCTAAAACACACAGAACTCCAGATCGTTGTCAGAGGAAAATTGTTGAAATCCAACAATTTTTCAAACCTTAGCAAGCACAATATGTGCCCAACTTAAAAAGGGTCACTTCATGAGGAAATGTGTGTGACAACAGCTTCGAGAGTAACAGAGCACCTCCTGCCCTTTTTTAAATGCAGTACTCRAACACTTGGACAACAGTCAAAAACATTTTTGCAAAGAGATTAGAAATAACTCCTTCTCCATGTAAAGCAAATGTAAGATCTACCAGGAGGTAAAAATACCTTTCCAGATGAAAGACTGGGTTCGCCTACACCCCACCCAGAGTTATTGGCAGCATTGCCCATCAAGCTGAGAAGCACTCGCTGCCAAACTGGAGGCACATGCCCTCACGGGACAGAGGGATGATGCAGCAGCATGGCCACAGCTGCCAAATAAGGATGCAACAAGGGGGCTTTGCTCTTTTAAAATAGATGGATTTTAAAGGAATTTTCAYAGTAGAAAAAGGAAGTTTTTCTGTGTGCTTCTGTCATTTACCATCTTTGGAAATRTGGGCAAGCTGCCTGCCCCCTCCTCTCCTTTCCAGCAGGAAAGACCGGATCTCAGTGCAGAAGATTCAGTAAACAGCTGCTATTTAAGTGAAGCAAATCTCAGTTAGGAACGGCATTCCTTTCATTCTATTTGCAGTCCTTATTTTCCATTTTATTTTTCATTAAGACACTTAACAGCCATTACATTATTCCTCAAATCTGTTGAATAATTGTGCCAAATCAAATATACAAAATGCATTGAAATAGATYCTGTTGCTCAAAATAGTAACATATCCTGAGAAATGAAGAAGGTTCATCCCCTCCACAGTCCAGTTATGCTGGGATCTCATGTRGATAATCCTAGTGCTGCTCTGAATTACCTGCTTCAGATCATGGCAGCAGCTTTTTTGCAACAGACAACACAAGGTGACCAGAACCTTCCTTACTGACTACTGACAAAAGTATGAATTCTCCCTTTTCTTTAAATAATAATTTAGCATAATCAGTAAAACATAAATCGCAAACATACTTGCAGGAGCAGAACACATGCCCCATACTAAGAATCTTTTTTAGAAAAGATTGATCTCTGAAATTCAGGGTAGTCTTTCAAATTTTTTGTCAGTTTTTCTTGAAATTCCTTCTGCCATCACYAGCACTAAATCGTGATTCCTGATTCCTGACATGTCAGGTTCACCTCTTCTGCCTGGGAACTCCCTTAGCGCTGTGTTACAGTGCGTGATTTCCAAACTGCTCTTCCTTCCCTGCCTATGCAAAGATGCAATGAAGCTCCACCAAGTTCCACCAAGCAGTGAGAAAAYACCGTGCTTATTGCTTGAAACAGGGGTGGAGGGGAATAAACACAGTGATGTTTGGAAGGCATTTCAGGRCAGCTCATCCCAAACCTCCTGGGGAAAAGGAATCCTCTAGAGGCCGTGACAGTGCTTCCATACACACAGAACGGGGGCTGCCCACGTTTTTCCAATCTAAAGAGAGCASTTTGTGTTATTCTGGTCATGCAAATCACACGTTTTGAGGAACTGTGATTCCTAGAAACACAACCATTTTCAAAAAACTTCCCCAACAGCAGTGCAGTCTCAGAATAGCAGCTCTTCTTCCATAAATACACATCAGACATACACATGCACTGTGAGACCCAAAAACTTTAGTGGAACAGCACTTCAAGAGAAGTGTAAAGATTAGAGAGCAATCAGAAATGTTTTCTTTTCTGCTCTGTGGCAACCATAGAGATTTCCCTCAAATGTCAAAGCACAAATGCAGACTTAACCTTTTACCATAAATGCAGACTTTGTCACAACAGGGAAAAAAGTCCTTGTATCTCTAATCTAGAAAATGTTAAATTTGTTTATGGCAGCTCAGCATGCAAAATGTTAAAGAGAGAAGGTCAAAAAACTGCCAAAGCAGCAAAGTTCTGATAAGTTAGTACCGCAAATGCAAATTAGATTCTGTAGGCATGTTTTTGGTTGAAAATCCCTCAAGCCCAAGTACAGGACAGATCTGCAGCCTGAATCTGTAGAACTCAGATCCTGACAAAATTACTCTAAAGGAAAAACTAAGGTTTTATAGCTTATTTTCTGCTCTGTCCTCATATACATATAGAAGTCCATATAATYTGTCAGTTCAAAATGCTTATTGGGAAAGTAGTAAACCTTGTTCACACAATAAAACTGTTCTGATGCTCCAAAAAGACTGATACATATTGTAGGTTTTGGTCCAAATATTTACTAYTTTTTCATTAAGTCAACAACACTTTTCAGGAAGATTTTTAAGCAAGAACTATACCAATGTGTTCTTCAAGTGGTTTGACTGCTGAAACAAATTATTCTTATCTATACATTACGAAATCTCTATTCTCCATTTGTATGTGTACAAAAATGCAATTCTTCGTGGCTATAAGAATTTTCAATAGATTTGCCATATCAAAGCATCTTCTCAGTTTCATGCAAAATATTCTTTATACTTTGACAGTGAGAGTCACTTGCCTTTGAAACTGTTTAGGTTAAAAAAAAAAGACACATAATTATATCATCATTCAGAGATCACCTATTGAAACTCAAAGGAGTATTGCAAGCACTACACAAAATTAAGAACATGGTATATTTGCACCCCTGTTTAAACAACATTTAAAATACGAAACCCACACAGCTTTTCCCCATGCTAACTGAGCAGAGCTGAGAAGTGGAAGTTGACATGAGATTTATAACTTTTCATTTGTTTATCTAAAGCAGTTACCTTCTTCAGATAATGCAGCCGAGTCKAAATCCGCATTCAGCTGTGTTGGATACAACAGCTAAATCTTGGCACCAGACCTGCCTGGCATCACAGCAGCAAGCGAGGAACACCCTCTGCTTCTTCAGCTCGTGTCACAGGCAGCACACACAGCAGGCATTTGGAAATTGCCACTCTGTGAGATGCAAGGTCTGTGAGTGAGCTTTCAGCTCAGTTACACCCACGTGGCGGCCCCAAGCCTTTCACTGTGCCTTGCTGAAAACCCAGTATTTCCTCCCTCTCGTGGCAGCCTGGCTGTGCAGTTCACAGAGCATCCCCTCCCTAGCAGCTGATGGGTTCAAATTGCTGCTTGTCTTGTTCAGAAACAGGTGCCTCTCACCCCAGGATAATTCAGGAAGGGATTTCTGGTGGGATGTTATCTAGTCCAGCCACYGGGTCCCAGGTGAGGTAACCCCAAAGGCAGATGAGGTTTCTCAGGCACCCATCCAGTGGACGTTTTGATCTCTTCGATGAAAAAGATTCTGCAAACTTTCCAGCCCCCTATTCCAGCTCTTGCTTATTCACATCGACTAAACTTAAGCCAATAAATGTCTCTGATCTGATTTCCACCTCAAACTGTGTCCTTATGCTCCAGAAAAGCCAAGTTCACCAACTCCCTGTTCATCAACAGTTTTTGCTGAGCCACTAAGCACCATCTTGAGCTTTTAAGAGCTCACCTCTTCGCAGGGTGAGAAYATAACTGATTTTTAAAGCTGCTAAAAGCCGAATGCTTAACTTGGTTCTTCTAGGTTTCTTCTATGATTTTATTCCAGTAGCCCTGGATTAGTGTAGGCAGCTGTCAGTGTATTATAATTCATACAATGGTGGCATTTGTGATGTGCATCCTTCCTGCAGAGTTCATCTGGCAGGACTGGTGTCTTAATAAATGTCCCAAGAGCTCTCTTTATTGTTCAGAGTGTTGCCACACAGCTGTCTGTCCCTGATAACAGCTATCCCTGTGTTTGTATCATGTTCTATTCACCTCACACATATTTTGCAGCAAACTGAGAAGCTATAAAATAACTGCAGCACTTTCACTGCAATCAGCTGCTGTCAGGAGACAGAGGGATAACATAATGTGTTGGAACTACATTTCATGCAAGGAAGGSTTGTTCCAGCCCAGGGCACCTTCATTAATTTCAGTGCCTACACATCCAAACCACTTGTGTTCTTGGCACTGGCACAGATTAAACCACACGTGACTACAGGTGGGAAAGCTGGGCTTTGTACGTGCAGGTGCCTCTTGCAGCAGGCACTTTTAACTGTAATTTGRTTTTTCATAAAATTCTTCTATTCTACCAGCTCCAGGCATCCACTACACTACATAGTAGCACCTCAGCATTTGCCATGGATATTGTTTTGTGTATGAATCAGCTTTAAAACCCCGTTGCAATGGCTTAGGGACCAGCCACATTGACATGGTATTCTGGGTCCTCTTATCAAGTATTYGAACTTGCTGTCTTGCTTCTGTCAATTTGGCATTTCTTGAGTGCACTTACCAGTGTTTTAATTAGAAACTGTTACAACAAGTTGGGAAGAGGAAATCCTGCATACCAGGATTTCTGTTTGCATAAAAATGGCAATACAAGCAGACTTTACTTTTGCAAGTTGAATTCCATCTGTTTCTTCTACTCATCTCAGCATGAGTTTCAGGCCCTAGAATGAAGGGAGTTCACACTTGGAGGAGGTGGTGGTRGGATGTTCTTGGGTAATTTTAATCTGTKTAAATCAGCATGGTTGCAGCATATYTCTYAGATAAAGCTTCAAGCGAAATGTTAATCTAAACTTGAGAAATCAAAGAGGTTAAGAACCAAATCAGTAAAAAATCTCTTTTTTCCATGTTGCTCTACTTTGTGGGTGCCTGAAGCTGCCCCAGATTCGCTGCTGGTTTGACCAGCACTCTGAAGTCAGCTCAGATGATGCCCTGCACTCTCAGGATATGTTCTGTTCAGGATATGTTCTGTGAACRTTCAGAACCACATCAACGGGCACCAGCCACCACACACAAAAGGAACAGGAAGTACAAAGATAAGTTTTTCTCTTCACGGAGTAAAGATTCCATGAAACACATCAAGATACCACCAAAGCTCCTAAGAAGGAAGTGAGAGTTGAACGTTGCCCTTTATAATGAACGCAGATACCTTTCAGGATGAGCACAAATTAGAACTATTCTGACACCCATCAACATCTCTTTTCAGCAGGTTTTTAAAAACTATCAAGGTTTCTGTGGGTTCTCCTGGCTCAATACTCTTACTGAAATAATTTCAGTAGTTTCTTGGAATGAAAGACGGAGAAAGAAGCAGCAGGGGAAAAAAAAAAGCTGCAATAAGCTTATCTAGTAATTTAAATTATGTTTATTTTAAAATAGTATTAATATTTACAAATGATAATGCCCAAATAGTGAAGCAAACAAAGCAAGACCTCTGTTTGTTTGGCTACCCATTTGTTCTACAAATATATCAGATGTCCTGTTTAACTCTTTTTATTCAAGCAAGGTGAAGATTCTGCCACGAGATGGCAGGAAATTCTCCAATAAAATAATATGTAATCTGTGATCTGATGATAGATTGCTAATTGGCAGAACTAGACACCACTTCTGAGAACCAAGATAAAAACCAGCTGCTTCAGATGGGTCGGCTTTTTAATTTGGAGGTTTTTCTCCCAAGGGAAATAAAAAGAAAAATCTTTTTTGAAAAGCCATTGAAGAGGTCACAAAAGCCTTGAGGATAGCAGAAGCTGTTGCCTACTCAGTTCTAAAATTTTATCCAAAAAGGTTTCCAGAAACAGTTACAAAAGGAAAAGGRRRAAAAAAAAGTKATTTCCCCACTCTGGATTGWCTTCTATAGAAACAMTTTTTTCCTGTTTAAAAGCAGAATTCTCAGGGCTCTGTTTCTGCCACTTCCCACTCCAATGTTTCAGAGCAAAGCCATTCATACCAGTTTAAAGTCGCTGCTGCCCTTGTGGCTTTAGGCACYCACAGCCACGCTGGGCAGTGAGCTCTACCGAATGCCAGCTTTCTGTTTTACACTGGTTTCTGAGRAGAGCCAATCATTTTGGTATCAATGAGGAAATCCAATTTAGAGCAAGTGTACTTARCTTCATTATTGCTCATAATAATGGGTTGATTGTTTTTTCCCTTGCTTTTCAGAGACTTTGCTTTGGGTTTTTTGGGGGCGATGCCAAAAAAWTTTCATCACTGCCTGATCTGAAGCTGTTATCCAGATAATCCTTGAGCAAAGCCTGGTTTCTTATTTATTCCTGTGCTCATGAGAAGATCCCAAYCACCTTTAGCTACAAGCTTGTCAGTACATGCAAGGATATTGGAGGAGGTAGGTTCTCACACCAGCTTTCCAAATAATCAGTTGTGTGCCAGTCTCTTCATTAGCAGTTCTGAAAGGCTTAAGCAATGACTTCTCTTTGATGTGCATCTGCAAACAGCTGTACTGGGCACACAGGAAAGTAGTGCTTATTTTCCTCCCCCAGAAGCATTATGAACATGAAATCAGCATGGAAATAAATTGACTGGTCGTGTGTCTTGTCCAGACAAAATCAAACAAACTGGAAACTAAGTAAAGTTGCTCATTCAGTCTGTCAGAGACTTTAATGAAAATCTAGAATTTGCTGCAATTGTTTTAAGCTAGTTGCCTCAGAATCTGACACAAAGCACAATCCTGGGCTTTTGAACATCCAGAGATGTGTGCAAATAAGAAATCCTAAAATAATATCTTTTTTTTTATGTAAGTATTAAGAAACTTCCAAATACTTTTGTCTTGGGATCTTTTTGTTAGACCAGAAAATTTATCAGCCTAGGATCTATTATTTCTGAGGCACTTTATACAACATATTKTGTTGCTTAAGAAGAGGTTTCTTTAACTGAGGAATTTGGCAGTAATTTGAATGAGTAGAYAGAAATTTGCCGTGGTTCTATTGGAAAGAGAGCTCCCTTGCAGCAATGAGACCAAATCACCATGGAAACTTTTTGCAAAGATGGTATTAAAGAGTAGCACATAGACTTCCATCTCTCCTTTTGTAATAAGCAGCATTTTGTGATACAGTCTGGAGTGAYTGAGTAAAGGACCAGGACTTTCTCAGAACTGTTGCAGAATTCTGTTATGCTCCAGAGCTGGCCAGATGACAGTACATCTTGTTACAGATAGTAAAGTTATAAGAGATGAATGGACAAGTGATCTCACCCAAACAGCTTGGTAAAGTCAGGTTTATATACATGCAGGAAAAAAAGATTTGTGAACTGGCCTTTAACCAGTTTCTCACCATGAGAAGCTAACGAAGTGTTCTCACATTGTCTAGAATGATCTGGTTTTCACATCAGGGWGGATGAAGCTCACACACTCCACTGATGCTGTAGTGTCTCCTTACCTTCCTTCRTGTAAACACCAGGTCTGGTGTTGAGCAGGGTGCAGCACCTCTCCAGGGTGAGGCTGTGCTTCTGGCTTTCACAACACAAGTGTCTCAGACTCTGCACTGGGATCTGATTGTCCTTTGTATAGAGTCACATATGTATTTACAAATATATCACATTAGGACACAGATTAAGACATCTTGTTCTTCTGTGCTTAGGCCAAACTCTGAGAGATCTCTCACATCATTTTGTGTCCTCTCCTTCACAGAGGAGCTGTGCACAAAACCACAGATGCACACAGGAAGAGACACATTGTCTTCAATGTGATGACATAAGCCAGAACAYGTTACTTATTCTCTACAGAACGCTAAATAAATGTCAACAAGCATCCTGTTTTGAAATTTAGCATGGTTTTGACATATTCTTGTGCTGATTTTACACATATCTACCAACACTGTATGCTAAAGTCTTCTCCCTCTGTAGCTTTATTCCAACATAATTTCTGTTAGAGCTAAAACCATAATTTTTTACTCAGTTGGTTGGCAATAAACGCATAACAAACTGTAAAACAATTTTACCTGCTTTACCAAAAATTAAACTGCAGAAGAAAAATTGCAAACAGTGTGGATTTTGGCTGTTTAAAAGTTGCTGTTTTATTTTTATTATAAATTCTAGGTAAGGCAAAAGCAATTTGTAGGGTATTTATAACAGCTGTCTGTCCAGAAGGACAACAGGAAAAAGTTTTATGAGGACATAATGGCCAGAATGAGATACATAAGTTCAATTCTTATCATTCATCCAAGASACTCTAAGGTTACAGCTCACAAAAAGTGAAAGGATTTGCTTATTTCTAGCCCTGGGAGGTTTGTACTCCTTGCAGCACTTCATCAGAGCTCCTCCAGGAGCAAGACTAACTGGAACAGCTCAGCCTGGGGGCTGGTTTAGAGAGTTATCAGGCCCAGGTAYCAAAAAGCTGAGCCATGACTATCAAAACAGCATACACCTGATTTTCAGTGCAATTAGGAGCTGAAGCACCCATTAGCAATCAGAACATGGACAAATTAGTTTGTACCTACACAAGCTAAAAATGTTACCATTTAAATACTAGTATTGAATATTTTGGGCTTCTTTACTCTGCCTGTATTCTCAGGGTTGACATTCTTCCACTTTTCTCCTTACAGCAGGACTGCAAATTTTTTTTCATAGAGGTCCAGGATTATCTTCTGTCAAAAAGATACCTCTGATGCCTGTTTAGTCAGAGATGGAAGTCCAATGCTTCTAGCCCAAGTCAACTCAGACAAAGGCAACAGCATCTGCCTTCCAAGTCAGTCTTGGTTTTGACCATCAGGGTTGTCTTGTCAGACTTCTACATTTTGCCCCCACAGAGAAAGTATTCAGTGTCTTTTTCCTACATCCTTCCACTCATTTTTAAATATTCRTTGCTTCACCTAAGAAACAACAGARTTTCTAAAGAGCAGCAGAATTTRTACAGGCGAGATATTTCATGCATCTTGATCCACAGGGCATTAATTATTTCTGGTTTCCAAGTGAAGCACTGTGAATTTTAAAGCACCACACATAATGTGGTCATTTCCAGCAAATCATACATTACAGGTTCATTTGCTATTTATGCTTCTGGACTTACTAAAGTGACTTGACCTTCCCCTTCTAGCTGGACAAATGGAWAGGTCTTACAGCAAGTGCTTTATCTTGGCATAGTCAGTTCTTTTTTGACTGCATTTGGACTGGGAATTCTCGAGGACAGGGGATTTCTCCCTGTCAAAACCACATGATTTAGAGCAGCTGAGAAGTGGCACAATGGAGGAAACAGAAGAAGCAATCTTTAACTTTCTGAAACTTTTGAATGCCATGGTGAGCCTACTTTCAGGGTAAGTTTTCAGCAAAGCTTTTAAATTAACACTGGAAATTATTTCCTCATGAGTAAGACCAGCCCGGAATATTCCCACACCAGCCAAGCTCCGTTTGAAATCAGATTTGCAGCATCATTAGCCTTCTCTAAAATGCTGCATGTATTATATGAATAGTATTACAAGAAATAACCTTACAATGGTCGCATATTAGCACAAAAGGAAAAAGGGAAACCCATTTAAGTTTCATGATTTAAGGGGGTGTRTGGGCACAAGAATGAGAGAGAATCGGAGCAGACAGAGTTATGTACGGAAATGTTTGAGGGATGTTTGAGGGAAAGAAAGGCTGAGGGCGCCACGGGAGCTGCCTGAAGGCAGAAGGAGGCGGAATGTCAGCAGATGGCACTCGGGCTGCAGCACAGCCCCAGAGCTCACACGGTCCCTCAGAGATCCCAGCAAACACACCGAGCGGTCGGCAATGGGAAAGCTTAAAGGTAATCTGCCACGACAAGGGGAGAGCATCTTTTCCCGTGCAACTTAGGCATTTTTCCCTCCCTGGTCACCTTCCGCCTCACCCCATAATTACCCCGAAGCTGTAGAAACAATAAGGGATTTAACTCCAGCTCCGTTTYTAAGCAAGGCTACGATCAGAACAGCCTAAGGAAGGCAGCACTGTCACCGCTCAACAAGAGCTTAGAAAAAAATCGCAAGGCTCAATGCCGAACTTCGTTTCTAAAATTAAGGTGCTGCCCCTTAATGTCCAAGCAGTGGACATTCACAGGAGGCAGTGGTGTCCCGCTCTGATCGAGTGCCTGGAGCTGTAACCACTGAGAATAAAGGTGAGTGCTCTTCTCTGCAGGCAGCTGCCCTGCATCCATAAATCGCTGTGTGCAGGTTCTGCTTCTGTTTGCCGAAACTTTGTTCCCTCCTCACTGCCWGCAGAGTTCGCAGAATCCCTTAAGAAATGTGAGGAAACACAACGCTAAAACTAACCTGCCTAATACCTTATAAAACATATGTACTGTTTCTATAAGTAAGCATTAAAACCACGGTAAATAAGTCATTAATCTTTAATAAAACTTCTGTTAAAAAAGCATATTTATATTCCCTGGCAGGGAATATTAGAGCTGCACACAGCTACTAAGACTGAACATTTTCTTTTCCAGTGCAGGTRTTGTTGGCACTGCTGGGCTGAACCCAAAACATCTTCGAAGCTGGGTCAAAAAGKTCCATGAATATCCAGGYACTGAGGAAATTAAAAAGATGTCCSAGAAGTGGCAGGATCCAGGACTGGCTCTAAAGCTCTCCCAGCTTTTTGTGTTGGAAACACAACTATTCAGGTAGCTTTATGATCTAATGGGAGCATTGAAKGCTATGAAACAAATAAACAAATAAACCCTTCTCTGTTGATTAAAAACAAGTATTTTAGCTTTTTTCCCTTCTTATGCAGCCAGTAATAGCGCTGCCCCTCACAGCACTGCACATGCTATTGTTCAGCAGCTGCTGCTTATCCATCCTTTTGGATGAAATGTTGCTTTGCTCTTCCCCTCGTGAACAGTAATGCATGGGGACAAAGCTGGCCTGGAATTATTGTCTGCAGGGCTCAGGTCACWGACAGCATTTGTTCTCTCTGCCACAGCTCAGCGTGGAGCTGGGAAAGCAGGTATGACAGCCACAGATCCAGGGAGTGTGGGAGGGAAGCAGAAGAGGAGGGGCGTGAGGAAGCCGAGCTGCTGCTGCTCTGCCGCTGTTCYGAGCTCCCGGGGCAGCCTCATCCTCTGCTCTCCTGGCACGGGCTTTTTCTCTGCCACACTGACACCCACTGCCAAACCTGGATGTCACCTCCTGGATGACACAAATTCCTCAACCCCCTTTTCTGCCAGCCCCTGGAATAATCTGTGCCAGAGACAGAGGGAACTTGGAAGAATCATCTGAAGAGAATTGGTCCACGAAGGAAAGACACGGCATCGGAAAAGGCAAAAGTTCACCTCTGGCCACCCCTTACAAACACAGACGCACCTGCCAGCAGGCAGGGCTGCAGTGACTGTCCTTGCCTGGCTCATGGAGGAGCAGGGAGACAAATCTGTGCTTTCCCTTGGAGCCAACACCAGCAAGTGCAGCCTTGACACCAACCAAACTGCGGCCCCAACATGCTGGGCGGGAGCGACCCGGGGCGGTCCGGAGGTGGTGATTGTACCCGTGCTTTTTGGGTTGATTTTTCTCCTGGGAATGGTGGGAAACACGTTAGTGTTGGTCGTTTTGGGGCGTCTCCGGCCCGGGGGCCGCCCATCRCGCAGCGCCACCAACGTCTTCATCCTGAACTTGAGCATCGCGGAYTTCTCCTTCCTGCTCTTCTGCGTTCCCTTCCAGGCCACCATCTACTCCCTGCCAGAGTGGATCTTCGGTGCCTTCTTTTGCAAGTGGGTTCACTACCTGGCCATGGCAACGATGCTGGTCAGCATCTTCACGCTGGTGGCCATGTCTGTGGACAGGTACATCGCCGTGGTCCAYGCCAAACGCTCGCCCTGCATCCGCAGCAAGCGCAACGCTGCCCTGGGCGTGGCGGTCATTTGGCTGCTGTCCCTGCTCATCGCCATCCCCGTGGCCCAGCACCAGGCCCTCATGAGTGGCCATCAGCAGGCMCCCAACAGCTCTTTCTGCTGGGAGCACTGGGCACACGGTTCCACAGCCAAGCAGATGTACAAGATCACCATCCTGCTGGTGGGGTACCTCCTACCCCTGCTGTTCATCACCTGCTGCTATGCCAAGGTGGGTGCCAGGGGTTGAAATAATGTTTAAAGGGAGGGAAAGATCCCAGGCTCTTGGTGGCTTTTGTGTGTACACAGCTACACAGCCAATTAACTGATCCATCCGTTTCCTTATTCTCTCCTGGTACAGGATACTGTTTTGAGTCAGGGGGAGGGAAGGAAAACAGAGGATGAAATCACACAAAAATGATTACAACTACTAAGATGACACCCAGCCTAACACCCGAACCTCCTATAGACTCTTGCTGCTTTTTCATATTTTTCATTTTGTTCTTTCTGAATAACAAATGTTTGCTTCTGGCCAGAGGAAAAACCCACAGAGGGATGAACATTTCCAGGTTATTGCTGTGCTGTAACCAGGTTTCAAAAGCTAGATCTAGATGGTAATTGAGAATTGCCTTCAGTGCTCCAACACACCTTATCACTCTCCTCTGAAGGGAGAGGGCTCTTTGACCACCACATTTGTTTGTGCTGCCTTCAGGAGAGGCAGGACAGTGGCACAGGGTACAGGACCAGCAGCCTGCTCTCTGCCCATGTGCATCATCAGCCTAGGGAATAAATGTAGACAACCTGAGGCACACTATAAAATTCAAAACCCATGTGAAAACTCCTGTGGATTTCAGCACAGTGCCAGCTGAACTCTATATATGCTGAACTGCTGGAAGCATAGCAGTTCTAATGCTCTTTCCAAACCTTATTTCTTGAAAGAGAAAGTGGAGAGTTTAGAATTAAAAGTCTGAAAGCTTCAAATTCATCTTTGAAGTAATGTTAAGACAATTATTTTAAATTTTTGGTGCTTGTATGAGTAATTGAAGTACTAATATACAAAGTTCAATGTTCCATCCAATATATTGCTCCTTTTTCCACCCCCAAGGTTTTATACCATCTCCATACGAAAGTGAAGAACATTTCCAAGAAGTCAGAGAGATCAAAGAAGAAGGTAAATATCTTTAGTTTAATCTGCAAAGTCACTTTTCCCTTCTCTTCCATTACCTGTGATCTTTCTGCTGTCTGTCATTGTCCCATTTACCACAACATCGTACCCAGAGTCTGTGTTATTTGAAGACATGTAAGGGCTAGAAGGACAGCTTAAGAGGGCCCTGTTTTCTTAGGACAAACTACTCATGGGCAATGTTTAGATACACTATCATAAAATTAGTTACAACCACATTTTGTTTGAATGGGTCCAGTTTATGAATAATCCAGAGAGCTGTGACAACTGTCAGTGTTCAAACACCTGCTGAAAAGAACAAATTTGTCTTTAGAAGAATACTACAAATCCTACAGATAGGTATACATCACCAAAAAGAAAAGGAAATGTACATGGTTTGTGAAYGGTAAGCTTTCAAGTTAGAGGATTATTATATTCAAACTACAGCAACCTTTTCAATTCATGCACACATGAAATTTTGCAAAAATCTCCCTTGAACAAAGTTTGCTGCATCCTGACTTCACATTCCATTATCAACAGAGTTTGATCTTTAATTCAGATCCCCACGTGGAAATTTTTATATGTTTGCCATCTACATGTCAATGTTGGACATGCTCAATTTAATGTGTTTTTCCATTTATATGTAACATCTGTGCATTAGATCAAGGAAGATTGTTTAGAACTTTTTCAAGCTTAGGATGAAATTCTGCATGATGAACTAAGACTGTGCCTGCAGAAGAGATACATGCCTGGCTGTTTTCCCATTCAATGCCATACTACCTGTACAAATTTGCTAACCTTGAAAATCAGAAGCTGCAGGATTCCACTTTGAAGCTTTGGATAATCATTTTTTGAGGACAGCCAGCAAGACCACATGCTAAGAAATCCTGTGCACCCCTCTATCACAAATAAASTATATTTCAGTTCTGTTAATTCTTTTCTGAACTCTGAACAGCAAGCCTGTAATTTGGCTCCAAGGAAAGTTAACAATTCCTTGCCTGACAGTGTTGCAAATTGTTTCATAAGAGCCCAGCCCCAGGAATTCTGATCGTACATCTGCCTTAAGTAAGACGATTTAATGATGGAAATTAATGCAAACCAAGATCTATCATGGCCCTGTGGTGCTTTACTGTCCTCTGGAGCACACCATGGTTCCACAGCGTTTACTCAGTTGGGTCTTGCACATCTTTAAAGAACAAATAATAAGGCTTGCAAACTGAACAATTTGCAATGGTTTTTTTTTTCAAATTAAGAATGTTTCTTGGGGTGTGAATTTCACAGCTATTTTGCAATGTCCCTTGAAAGGATGGTAGGAGTTCTGGGACCTTGAGGCCAAAAGCTTCAATTAACAGACCAAATGAGCTGTTTAAAGATAACAAATTAGTACTGTGCTTTTCTGTTGGTTAGCTACAATAGAAAGGTGAGCCGTGCTTACCTGGTGGGTAAACAAATCAGCTGTTCATTGCTTCCAGAGCTGAGTAAACACAGAGACATATGGAGTTATTTGGGACACTCCCTGGAGTGCTGCACTTTGAAGGT
Organism: Malurus melanocephalus; assembly: GCF_030028575.1. Lineage (NCBI taxonomy): Eukaryota > Metazoa > Chordata > Aves > Passeriformes > Maluridae > Malurus > Malurus melanocephalus. The sequence continues at coordinate 1,271,147 of NW_026623272.1, read as the reverse complement.
CATACAACAACTTGAGGTAAAACACACAGAATTCCTTCAAGGTAGATGATATTCCTGAAYATCTTGGCCAAGAGAAGCAGATAAAAGTTGCACTGTAACTGCTTTCCTACATGSTAAACTAATTATTTGGCTGTTGTTYATGCATACTGAAGGYTTTCATGTAGACAATGAATGGGATGTTCAAGGTCTTGGCATCTGAGGAACAGCAAATACAGCAAAGGAGTGTGGAAGATCCTGGGACTTACTGAGCAAAAGAATATAATTCAGAAATGAAATCCTGCACATTGTCTGGTTAACAGGAGCCCAGGGCAGCAGGAATTAAGAGCATCATTACCAATTAGGGGATAATAGAAATATCCCCATGCTCATACACACTTATGAATACAAAGTGAATAAGTTTCAAGGGCAYCAACAGAGGAGATTAGTGGCATGATCCCAGAATGAGAGATGTGCAGATGAACAGTTTGAACAGTGKAGGTTGCTGGGAAATGAAGAGTCCCTCTTAGCACATTAATCAAAATGAACCGATAACATCTGAAAATATATTTACTTTAATCCCTCTTCTTCTTCATCTGCCATCCCTGTCTCAAAGAAAAAAGACACAGGACAGTGAAAAAGAGTAATTTCAGTGTTTTCAAACCACTGAAAAATTACACTCAAGTGTAATAAACARAAGACCAAAGGGCAGAGATAAGTGCTTCAAAAGTAATTAACAGATGTGTGCGCTCTGAAGCAGAGGAAGCCACTACCCAACATCTAATTTAGTTGAGAATAGGTATGGCATTTTTTGAACAAGCTGACTGGAACATTCTGCATTTATCACTATGAGCATGTTTCTGGAGATCAAATTGTGCTTGGGACCTTTCTGTCAGAACTTTATGGGTRTAAAGGAAAAGAATGTTTGCAAATCCATCAGGGGGAGCCAGATTTGCAAACAAAACAAACAAGAAYGTGGCACCAGGAGTGAAGAAACTGGTGGTTTTTCCTTTGCACGTTGGCTCACAGATGGACTCAGAGCAAAGGGATGTTCTTGATTGAGTATCCCAGAATACACAGCCACAAAAATTGTTTTCCTCAGAGGTTGGTAAGTACCTCCAGAAGTATAGTGGTATATTGCACTGGGCCTGGGCACTGACACAGGGTACCTGAAGTATTTAAATCAAAAGCTTAAAGCACCATGGGTCACTCCTTTTTTTCCAAGTCTTCATTACAGTAAATGACAATGTATAGTGAAGTCTGTAACTCTGCAGTTTACCAAAATCAAGTCTGGGACAATCAAAACATATGCCAATTGTCTCTCAAACTTCAAGAAAAAAAAAAAAGATACAAGTTAGAGATTAGCATAACAGGAGAAAAGACWTATCACATCATCAGATATCAGACATCCTCCTACAGAGCAGTAACAAAGGAAGAATCAATAGTTATTTGCTGATAAGACCATGTAGATGAACAGGCATAGGCTTCTTTATGCTTCTTCACTTAGAAACATGGAAGAAAAAAAAAGAGAAAAAATAAATCTCACCATATTCAGGAAACAGCAGTTGTCTCACTAAYGAAGCCCAGTGCATCTGCAAGCCAGTACTGTTTAATAAAAACCTAATTGAATGTTCTTTCCCATTTTTGTGTGGCTGAGGTACACAGTAGAAATTGATGGTCTGATCAGCTCTGAAAAATGATGTGCAGCTGGGCTGTCTCCAACTGGGACTAAACTAGGAGAGTGACAAGCTCTCTACCCCTCTAGACTGTTTGATGCACTCTATATTTTAATCTCAGGATTGTTTATTAATCTAACATCCACATAGTTCTTCCTAAAATATGTAAATCCATRGAATACTTAAAGCATTTGACTCATTACAGGACAACCTTAATTTTCAATATTCAGCTTGACAAGATGCATGACGAGTTGAGGCTTTCATTAGAAGCTTATCAAGAACAGCTCTAAAACACAATTAAATGTTAAAGACTTCATCATCCTCCAGAATGAGGTATYTCCCCCCAGATGTTTTTTAAACACATTTCCAATTGCTTTTTGAAGGACAGGGGAAGGCTGAAAGCAAGAAATACCTCGACCAGGGCCAGGCAAAAAAAAATAATCAAAGGGCAAAATGGACAAAGAAAGGCAGGAAAGTATAAATGAGAGGTAGATGGCCTACAAAGAAAACAAAAGAATAAGCAAGTAAATTCAAGACAACCTKCATTTGACAGAAAGAAGCGGGGGGAGAGGCAGGAACAGGACTTTATCTAATTATCTGACACACAAAAATATCTCCTTGTCTTTGTTTGACACCATGCTATTGATTCACTGTGCAGCTTAAACACATTTCAACAAATAACACAGTAAGTTGTTTTCTGCTTGAAAGACTTACAGGAGTCTTTAAGTCTCTGTTAAGAGATTTAAATAAGTAGTGGCCATTGTACATATCTATTATGGAGTCATCAAAACTTCCGGGTCAAACCAGATGGTTTGCATTGAGTAGGGACAGCTTGGCCAACAGWAATGCAGTAACTGTGCAAACTATCACAGCCCACAAAAGAAGCTCCAAGAGTACAAAAGCTATTTGGATCAGTCCTCCATGGCTGGTCCCAGACTGTAGTAGYRATAGTTTAAGCTACAACAAAGTTAYCATATTAAAAGGCAAACAGTGTTTTCAGTTTCCATTGTCTTAAGGATATGTTCCCTAACTTGAAATAATAGACAGGAGATCCATTTTYAAAACCTGTTTCTTGAGTCATGAATCATGTACATTATTGCTTGAACATTGCCTGTGTTTTCCATCTGCAAAACCCCAAAAAGCCGGACCCCAGAAACAGCTTTGTCCTATTAGATAACAACTGCAAACCCATTTTGTAAYACTCAGCCCTATGTTAAATGCACGGTTTGTTATTTCACAATAAAAGGGGGGGAAAGACTAGATATATAAGCCTTATTCAAAAGAGTATTTCASTGCTTGTAGCCCCCTAATTTAAGCAGATGGATGCTATGAAAGGTTGCCAGGGTAACAAACCAAAGCTRCTTAACATTGCTAGAGGGTAAAGAAGTAGCACCATTATTGCTGGTGAAAGCTAATGATGGGACCTGTTTATTAATCATTTCTGTGGTACCCATCATACACAGTGGGTAAGCCAGATCCCACAAGACCACTWGGTCTGTGTCTTTCAGTCTCATCAACTTCTAATGATTCCAGTGTATTTCTAAGGGCAAGGTCTGGCTCCCAGCATGGTCAGTTTGAGGATGTTTGGTGGTTCAGTTTGTTCACTCTCAGGGAAACATCTTTGTTATCTCAGCTGTCAGCATTCTAGCAGGTGAAACAAGGAAGCACCTGGAGTATGCCAGGTACACAATGAACCTACAGGCTATTGCCTTTCAAGATTAAGGCAAACTTATTTGAGAGACCTATTTGACAGAAACCCCTTTTTCACACTTATATTGTAATTTTGTTGTCATGCAGTAACATCTTTCTTAGAGAGGTTGATGGGTACAATTAAATGTAGCCATGACAACCACCGATTAAATTAATTTTTGTCCTAGAAAATTATCCCTTTTCTAGGAAAATAACTTTACACTATTCACTGAAAATCAAGCAAGGGATTTGCTGACAGAAGCATTGACTTAGACTAGYAAGGCTGTAAATATTGAGCTGAAATGAAATGTAAGTTTTAATTTTTTTCCACTGCTTTTCTGCTACTTGTACAACAATTCTCCTTAGGGGAAGGATATCATCKGCATGTTTGCAAGTTGTTGTATTTATTAAATTGTAAAATGCAAATGAGGAACACTAAATACCATAGTTAAAAAGATGACACTGTGCAGAGAACCAAGTGGGGAGAGAGGAGGGAACTCACCAGCTATGCATCTGCTACAGAACCCCAGAATGGAAGGATTAAATGAAGAAAATTTGCTCACCTTGTATTACCATTTGTATTTTTGAAAATTCATTAAGTCAGGTGAAATTAGCCCTACAAAAACATTAGSAAAGGATCTTAGGGCCCCCAAGTCGGTAATCTCCGAGCCTTGCTAGGCATTCAGTGAGTGTTCTAGAAGTACAAAGTGAGAGAAAAGCAACATCATCAGCTTTCTTAAACTTGAAAAGTAGGATGCTGCTTCCACAAGCCTCAGGGTCTTACAGAGAGAAAGTTGAAGTGARTTGTAGCTTAATTTTATTTACWGTCACGATTAACCTTAATTTTGTATGGTGATTTCAAAGAGCACTGTTYTCAGGAAAATTTTACCTCAAGTCAAGCTTTGGGATTTACAAATGACAGACTGTGGCAGAGGCTGGCCAGCTCACTGGGGAGCAAGCACTGCAGGGACACACCTCTAACCCAGCCAGCACAGGGTTAGTCCCTGCAGGCACAGGAAGCCTCCCTCAGGCCAATCCAGCTAGGACCATTTCTAAACCAAAGAGCACTGCATATTTAAAATAAATCCTCTATGCATTGGCTTTCTGGGTTTCTCCCATAAAAGTGAWGATACTGGAAAACCTTTCTCTGCAGGCCAGTCTTTATTACTCCTTTCAGTGGCATGTTTCCTTGCAAGCTGTTTTCCCCTGMAGTTATTTTCAATAGCCTTAATGCTCCTCAGCTTCCAAATGTTAGGAAATATTATTTCCAGTCATCCTTGTAACACAGTTAGCATTGTTGCAGCCTTTGTACTGTTTGAAGTTTTACAGACACTGCCTCTATTGTCTATCATTGTTGGCTTGAGCCAAAACCAGTCAATCCAAGTTTAACAGAGTTTTTAGCATCCTTTTTCATATTGGCACAATTAGCCCACCTGGCAGTCATCAGTATTGCATCACCTGTGTTATGCTGCCTTCACTACTGACAGAGGAAAGCATTCCACAGACTCACTTGATCACTGTGATCGTTTAATACACGACCTTGTCTTTYCCAGACAGCGCAGACAGTGCTTCTSGTGGTTGCTGTGTTCCTGCTCTCCTGGCTGCCACACCACATCATCACCATGTGGGCAGAGTTTGGSCACTTTCCCCTGAACAACATCTCCTTCACCTTCCGCATCATCTCTCACTGCTTGGCCTACGGGAACTCTTGCATCAACCCCATCCTTTACGCTTTCCTCTCGGARAATTTCCGCAAGGCCTGCCGGCAAGTCTTCACCTGCAAGTTCTTCCTGCRGCCGGTTTCGGCTGAGAAGCTGGCCAGAGTGCGCATGGAGAACTTCTCTACCACACACTCCACCACGAACGTGTAAATCAGGCTCACAAATATGTTTCAGGAGGGAGAGGAGGGCAGAAGGCTCTGTCTGGGGAGAACAGGTGTACAAATGCATTCCAGGGAGCCGTGGAGTCTGCAAAAATGTGGACTTTGCCAGATCACTGGAGTGGTAGGAGACATTTCCCTCTGGCTGTGATGACACTTGACAGAGCTTGTCTTAGGGTGTCTTGTTAGACACTGGGCTATGTGCAAGAGAAGTACCTGAACGCCTGTGAGAGAGAGCCCAACTGCACTTGTGGTTGTGCCCATAGGATATAAAATAAGACTTACACTGAAGGTAGAATATGTACAGACAAGGAGACAGCAGTTAATTACATCTGTAGACAGTCATTCAGATGTGAACAATGAGTGATGCAATGTTCAGAGAACACCTTGGGAGAAGTCAAACTAAACTCTTTGGATGTCTTTGCTTCTTCAACAAATTTGATTGTATGTGAGCCTGCAGTAGGGTCTCTAAATCTCCTGGAAGGCATTGCTGTACATTTACATGTTGGGCAGTTACACTTCTCACATGACGTGTCAGTGGCGTTGCYGTCTGCATTTGGTGGCTCTGTATCAGCTTATATATCCCAGGGTCTCAATGTCTGCATGCTCCTGTGCGTAATTACTGCTGTTAATCACTGGCTGTGGCAACTGCCTACTGGTGAGCAACAGYAGGAAAGTGGTATTTCTCAATATGTGCTTAAAGAACTGTAATTTTGTTTGAAAGWAGTCTATGAAAGGTTTTGTTCGTAAATAGTGTTCTGTGAGTCTATCTACCCAAGGCTTTTTATTAGCCACTTYATATAAAYGCCTGAAATTTTGTGGTGGGGKTTTTTTSAGGTTTYTTGTTTGTTCGTTGTTTTTTTGACRAACTGTTATGATCAAGAGTGCTCTAGCAACAGTTAAGAGCATTGGTATCAAATTCAAGTAACTRTATCAAGTGCCTATTACTTCAAAAGCAGGAAGAAAATGTCTGAAAGAACTTTATTGTTTCACTGTGTTGTCTAATTTGGTATTTCTGTGTGCCACAATCCAGACTGTCCCGTTCATAGACTGTAAAAATGTGAGTTACAGGAAACAACAAATTAATTGCTGTCCATGCAATAAACAGGTTTCCAGTCTCCAAATGGATCACTCCTCCACTGTATTTCTAAAACTTAGTAGCCTCTGTATTAAATAATTTTACTGCAGTTTGTAACTTCTTTTAAGAGCCCCCCAACTGTGCAGTATCAACAGAGGACATGTGTACAATAAAACAAGGTCATATTGACCCCCACTGGCCTGATCTTCAGGTGCTCATCTGTGCAAGTTTCCTCTTTCTTTAGCTTTTAATCTCAGAGCAAAGAGTAGCTTTAGTGCATTACTTCCTCAGAAACCAACGATTTAGATCCAATGCTGTGATCTTCTCATTTACCATAATKTAGAAATCTACTATTTCTATATTCCAGGTGATAGCACAGCCCTAAGTAGATAGCTGGGAAAAACAGCCACTAAAAGAAAAGATTGTGGTATTCACTGCAACAGAAATCAGAACTAAAATGCTTATTTGTGCAATTATTTACCATGGATTACTAACTAGCAGCTAGATTTGAAATAACCTCAGCYTCACTTCAATTCTCTTGGTTTGAAGCAGAATAGGACAATGGCACAACTTTCAAAAGAAATCCTGCACTCACTCTGTTACTTGAGAGTCACTACAACCTCTGAGTCAACATACATTTTTCATTTAACAGAAGTCATCTTTTGGTGTGTTGAGGTTGGGGTTTGGGGTCAGAAACTGGGTATGACACTAAAGTACGCAGAAAAAGTATGCAGGAGCTTTTAAAATTTTATTTAATACAGCATGAAGGAGCAAGATTCCATTTCTCAGTGAAAGGTAACCATAAAGTAACAAATTAAGGCCCTGAAAGAGCCTCAAGCATTACTGTGCCTTCTCATCCCACTGAACTTCACAGGTCTAGAATTCTCTGAATTAACTGCTACATCACAGGTAAACCAAGTATCATTTGATCTTTAGTCTTTCTGCTTGTATCTGTAACCGGACAAAGGTGTATCAGGGTTTTCTTCCTGCCACCCTAAGTTTTAATAACCAATATTAGCTGATGGTGGTGGGCAGCAATGAAATGCAACAGAGCTGTGTATCTTACAGGCATACTTTCATTTTGATTTAAATTTAAATTATTAAGTCTCAAAATAAGTAAACCAAACCAACTGATTATATAATTCCTCAGTGTTCTCCAAGAGCATCCTGTAACTCACTTACTAGTTTCCTTTGGGAAAGCCACATGTTGTGATGGCCATGGAAATGACTACTGCAGCTTCCAGAACAGTGMACAAAGTTCACCTGATCACCTGGCTCCGAAACTCAACTCTCTATTCTTTCACTTAGCCTTACACACAGCAGCTCATTTGTTGTGCCWTAATGACTTCAAGGTAAGCCTGTACCAGGGACTGCCTGGAAACCCGAATCAACCTCCTTTAGGTGCAGATTTATTAATGGAGGAGTCCATTCCTGGGAGACCTGTCCTTTTCCGGGCTGCMGTCTCTATTTTCCGTACCAGGTCCACATCCCACCGATGGGTGACAAAACTAAGCACAGCTCCAGGCTCCTTGCTCCCAACGCGGCCAACTCTCCCTGCGCGGTGCAGGTAGTCCTGCAGGGTGTCTGGGAAGTCATAGTTGACCACCAGCTGCACACTGCTGGTGTCCAGCCCCCGAGAGGCAAGGTCAGTGCAGACCAGGACGGGCACCTCACCTTTCTGGAAAGAGGCAAAGATGCCAGCTCTAGCAGCGGCYGACATCTGTCCCTGCAGCCTCAGGTGCTTGATTTTGTGGTCGTCCAGGATATAGCCCAACCAGTTGACAGTGCTGGCACTGTTGCAGAAGATGAGAACAGCCCCAGCAGATGATGGGCGCTCCTTGAGCAGCTGYAGCAGCTCAGGCAGCTTGTCCTGGCCTTTGAGACGAACAAACTTCTGCTGGACGTGAGGCGGGAGGCGGTGCAGGCTTTGGGTACTGAGGGTGACAAACCGGCCCACGTCMGTGAACTTCGCCAGCGTCTCGCTGAGCCCCGCGGGGAAGGTGGCTCCGACCACCACCACCTGCGTCCTTTCCTCGTCGGGACCGACCGGCCCGGGAGCGCCGGCGGCCAGGGGCGCGTGTGCCAGGATCTCCTCCAGCAGCCCCGTGAAGGACTCGTCCATCAGCGAGTCCGCCTCGTCCAGCACCATCCAGCGCAGCCTCTCCAGGGCCAGGAAGCGCCGCCGCAGCGCCTCCCGCAGCGCGCCGGGGGTGCCCAGCAGCACGGCGAGGCCCGGCGGAGGTGCCCGCAGCTGCCTCCGCAGCCCGCCCGCGGCCCCGCCGCCCGTCAGGCCGCGCACCTGCGCCGCCAGCTCCCGAGACGGCAGCACCACCAGCCCGCGGGGCGCCGCCGGCCCCGCCGCCTCCTCCGCCGCCTCGGGGCTGCCGAGCAGCCGCTCCAGCAGCGGCAGCAGGTACGCCAGAGTCTTCCCGCTGCCCGTCTCGGCGGCGCACAGGGCACTGCGGCCGCGGCGCAGCGCGGGGATGGCGAGGCGCTGCACGGCCGTGGGCCGGTCGATGGAGAGCCGCTCCAGGCCGGCCAGCAGCGCCGGCTGCAGCCCCAGCTCGGCGAAGGTCGGGCCCTGTCGCGCCTCAGCCGGCGGCACCTGCAGGGCGGGAGCCGCCTCCTGCGAGGGCTCKAGCTGGAAGTAATCCCCGTACGCCTTCCTGTGCTTCCAGCCCGCCGACACCAGCGGCGGTCGTTCCCAGCGCCCCACCGTCTGCCAGCGGGGCTGGCTCAGCTCCGGCCGCCGGCTCCGCAGCAGCAGCTTCCCGGGGCGCGGCGCCGCCGCCTCCCCCTGCCCGCGCCGCCGGCGCTGCGCGCCCCGCTGCAGGCGCTGCCGCAGGGCCCAGGGGACGCGCACCACGGCCCCGGGGGGCTGCGGGCTCCCCGCCGCCGCTGTCCCGCTGCCCGCCGGCCGCCGCGGCACCAGCAGCGGGAGGGCGAGCACCGGCCGCGCCCGGCCCAGCGCCATCGCGGCTCCCACGTGGGGCGGCGGCGCTGCCCGATGACGCCTGAAAGAGGCGCTGGCCCCGGTTCTCCCCGCCCCGCGGAGCCACGGCACAGCCACGCGAGGGGTGAGTGCGGCGGGTGCTGCCGGTCCTTTCTCGTTCTCTTTTCTCCGCTGCCGGCCGAGAGCTGTTCCCGCGCMGCGCCCGCGGGATTGACGCGGCCTGAGGGGCTCGGCAGGGCCGGCCCGGCGCCCMTCCCTCAGGGCAGAGCCCGTGTGGCGGGGAGCATCCCCCTGGGCTCCCTCACGGCTGGGTGAGCCAGCCCCGCTGCCGGGCGAGCCCTGTCACAGCCGGAGGGGCACCCACCGTCCCTTCCCGGCAAAGGACACATCTGTGTTCCAGGTAGGAAATGACACTCCATGGCAGTCCCCCTGGGCTTTCTTTTTCAGGTGGTACGGCAACAGGAATGACGGTGAACACGCCGCTGTGTTTTAGAGGAAAGAAGATCCTGGCTCCAATGGTGCGAGTGGGAACGCTACCGATGCGTCTGCTTGCTCTGGACTATGGTGCCGATATCGTGTACTGTGAGGTATGGAGAATGAGCGCATCAGGCCGTTTTATCTGATTACATTATTATTAAGAAAAGTACAAATATATAACCTGTTCTTTTTACACATCATTTTGCATTAAAAAYGAGGGAAGAAAAATCTCTATGTCTTAAGGCATTTCTCTGAGCAGTTCTCAACTTATGGCAGATCCATATTTTAAGGCTGTTCAGTGACTTCAAGTAATTTACATGTAACAATTTCCTCAACTTGTACTTTTATGTGTGGTTGGGGCAGTGGTGGTAGTAGTATTTTTCTTTTGTATTTTTTTCAGTGGGGTCAGTACTTTGAAGGAACTTTGAAGACTGACCTTGTGTCTCATCTGGTTAATTCTGCTCCCCATGTATTTCTACTCACAGGACTGCTGTSCTTGTTTCTTACCTTCTTTTAAAGCTGGCTAAAATTGTGGTCTGGGTCCTCWGTACAAGAAAGATGTGAACGTGTTACAGTGGATCCAGAGGAGGCCATAGTGATGATCAGAGTGTTGGAACACCTCTGTTACAAACACAGGCTAAGAAARTTGGGATTGTTCTTCCTGGAGAAGGCACTGAGGAGAGCTCATTGAGCCCTTCCAGTACTTAAAGGGRATTTTAAAAAAGAGGGAGAACAACTTTTTACAAGGACAGATAGTGACAGGACAAGGGAGAAGAGTTTTAAACTAAAAAGCGGAGAGCTTTAGATTAGGTGTTAGTAAAAAGTTCTTTACCCAGAGGGTGCTGAGGTACTGGAACAGAYTGTTCAGAGAARTTGATCTCTCTAGATGATTATTTAATAAAATGGACAACTGTGTACAGCTGACTGGCTGAAACAATTCAACTCACTGAGATTTTTTATCCTTTCTTCTCAGGAGCTGATAGACATAAAGATGCTGCAGTGTAAGAGGGTTATAAATGGTAAGTATGGCATTTCTTTTGATAATCCCTGTAAGCAGTCTCTTTTCTAGTTAAGARGAAAGGTAATTATTTCTCTGAAGCATGTTTATAGTGATTATACTGATGTATCAGTACATATAATCTCACTGAATTGTATCTAGGGACTTACAGTAAGCTTTTGAAGTGCTGCCTTAGACCTGTCTGTTGCTACAAAGTTTCACATTTTCAGTTTGGACTGCAGTAAAGACAGTTTCCAGTCATAAATCTTTTTAAACGTTAGTTTTTTGTGACATGATAATATACACACCTTTTAGTCTACTGCAGTAAGGAAGCAACACATACRAGATCTCCCTGTTTATCATTCATTTATTAACTTGAGGTCCATGGGCTGTACTTGGCCTAACAGGATTGTCTCTGCAAGTTCTTAAAAAGGTATCTTTGAGACCTGGCCCTGCCTGAGTGGCATAGAAACAGTGGGAAAACKGACGTTCACTACAAATCTCCTCTCTCCTCCTGCCCCTTCCCAAAAATAGTACTGTTCCTTCTGGCTGACTCATCATTGGACTTGTTCTGGTGCTGATGTTCATGGCAAAGGCTGTGGGGTTATTAGGGAGCACTGTGGGAGGGAGATAGCAGTGTGCAAGAAATGACCCAYGAGGACATACAGAGCCATTAGCTCTGCTGTTTGTGGACGGCTTTGMTAGCATTTCAATTATATATAAATTACATAGTCATATGACTTTTTTAATTTTTACATCTGTGTAGAATTTTTGTCTGTTCTGTCTCTCATTTCATACAGAAGTACTTGAAACAGTGGACTTTGTTGCACCTAATGAAAGAGTTGTTTTCAGAACCTGTGAAAGGGAGAGGCACCGTGTTGTCTTCCAAATGGTAAAAAAACAGWTACTCTTCTAACAATCTCGTAGTTGAACGAGGTAGTGCTGGTAACACGTTGGTGTCAGCCTAAAGCAGCTCTTTGTATTGCAGACTGTCAGTTTCTTGCTGCTTCARGTGGAGGTAAAGTTTCACACCGAATGTGTTGCAGAATTTCAAAGCCATTGAAAGTACAAGATGCTACATTGTAAGCTCTCTTTACAGCTGTTTTCAGCACAGGTGATTAAGGTGAATTCTGTGCTGACAGCAGCTTGTTTTTGTAATAGGCATCTTAGATGTATTTCTGAATTTACAGATGCCGAAAATAAATTGTGCTGATATCTGATCACGTGTTGGAAGTTTTCCACTGTCCTGTAAACAGTCTCACTGCAAAGACTGAAAGAAATTTAGTATAGATAAGAGAAGATTAATGTGTTCATTAGCATTACACAAATGGAYTAAAGGCTGGAGAGAAAAATACAGCAATTTGCTCTTAGAGACCACTTTGTGTAGGACAAGAGAGGATGGGGCTTGGAGGAAGGGAGAGCGTGTGGCCTGCATTAGATACTGAAAAGACCTTTGTCAGTGGTAATGCAGCCCTGAAATAGATTGCTTGTAGAGGCTGTAAAATTGTTATTAGGGGAGCTTCTTATGAATGTTAAAGTAGGTATCTGTTGCTGAGGGGCTAAGAACATTTGATGGTGGTGTAGGTAAAGAGGGCAGACAGACCTCTTTGGATCCCTTTCTGTATAAACKTTTATCTTTCAGTGGCTGACTCTAGTACATGCTTTAGCTAAAYATTTTAACTATCCAGTGCCTCTGAGCACATCTCTGTCTATACGAAATCTTCAGAGCAAATAAAGTTGTGCACATGTGCAACTAAGCATGATTTTTCTTATTAATTTGATGATATTTCGTAATTCTAAATCCTCTTCTTTTACCAACAGGGTTCAGCAGATGCTGAAAGAGCCCTGGCAGTAGCTAAGCTTGTGTAAGTCATTTTCTCTCACCTCCTTTCCACCATGGATTTGTTTGGGATTTTTGTACGGAAGCATTCTTGTCGACGACAGTTTTTTGTGATTAAGAGAATCAAGGTAGCTCTTGATAGAACCAGAAGAAGTTCAGCTGCATAAATTCTGTGCTGGGATTGATGACTTTTTGCTAGTGCAARTATGTYCTTGATCTCTCTAATATGAATTTCKCTGGGTATTGCACWGCTGCAAGACCAGTACATCTGAAAATGTCTCTTACTGTTTGTGGTTTGAAGGCTCTAATATTGTACTGAGCAGAAATTAAAAGTGGTTCTCAAAAAGGTGTTTTTAAGCCTCCATTTAATTAGATGGAAGCTTCCATTGGATTTGATGTAGTGATAGTGGTGAAATTAGTGGTGGATATACTTTATAGGGCATATATGGTATTTGCAGCTTCTGCACAGCCCTGGTTGTTGAAATCTTTGGACAGAGTGATCTTCAGACCATCGTTAATATTTATATATTTAAATRAGTGAGAAGATAAACATTCAGAAGTTCAAATGAACTTTACCTTAAGTTCTCATTTAAGCCTTAATGATGATGGAACAAATTACCTGGAAAAATACCTATTGCTTGATTCTTGTTCTAACAGACTAAAAAATATTTTAATATTTTGTTTCTCTTTCAGAGAGAGTGATGTGGCTGGTATTGATATCAACATGGGATGCCCAAAAGAGTATTCTACTAAGGCAAGTGGATTTTGATTACWCTTAAATGAGGCTTTTCATTGGAGGTATTGAGTGTGGAATACATGGTCTGGTTTTCAAATTCAAGCAGTGAAATTTTGATGCAGAGAAAAATGKAATTTAATTTTCTGTAATAAACAGAARACTGTYAAAAGTGTCATGGCCTTAATACAGYAAAATATCATAGGCTKTTMKAAMAGCCTATGATCATCTAAWATTTGTCATTTGAGCAAGTAAACAGTCACAATGCTGAATTCAATTATTTGTCAGTTTTAAGTGGAAGGRCAMTGGGTCAGTTAAAACTTTTGTTGYTGTTGTTGTTTTTATTGTAAAGCACATGCAGTTCTAAATTAGTCCTGTATCTGTGGCTAAAACAAAGCGTTCAAACTGGTTGTTAGGACTGTTAAGCCACTCGGTGTAGAGATAAAGGATCACAAAATTGGACCATGGCATTCCATTTTGATGTCAAATGCTCCACAAAACCATAACTGAGAATAAAACACCAAAATATACACCTTGTACGAGGGTGAAAGATCAAAAGTTCACCTGCTGGTGAATGTTATCCTCCAACAATAGTCCTGGGTCAAAAAAGTTAGCTTGTACAAAACAGTTGTTGGCCAGTGTGTCTATGTGTGCAGATGAAATGGTACAGGAAGAACAGCTAAAATATTAAATTGTTCATAATTATGTTAGGTGTTCATTATTTCTGTTCCATACAGGCGCTTAATTTGTCTTACTTTCATTTTTTTAATTGTAGGGTGTAGACAGAAACTACTGACAATAAAGACCTCTCAAACATGGTGGTTTAGGTTAAAACAATAAATCTGTTCAGCTGTCACTTAACGAGGAGAAACTGGATGACTATATTTGCTAAAAATAGCTTTTTGGAATCCTGTCCACTCCATCAAGTAATGAGAGCAAGTTTATGCCCTGAATTACTGCTTAATTATTCTGATACAGTTCTAGGAAATGTTTCACCAAAGTATTCACTAATGCTCCTGTATTTTARATTTTGCCATTTTTTGCTTAATATAACATTGTGCTTTTTTGTGGTCTGCTATTAGGCAAAATAATTGAGTAGAAAAATCTGTTTGCCTAGTGCATAACAGCTTCTGTCTGTTTTKCCAGGGAGGTATGGGAGCAGCCCTGCTGTCTGATCCTGACAAAATAGAGTCTGTAAGTATCACCTGGTGGGGTTTAAGCTGCCTTGGAAAGAATTGTGCACTGTGCTCTACTGAAAGCAGGAATGAGTTGCATAATGAYAAATTTGTAATAACTAGGGTGGAATACTCAGTTTAGAACACTAGAATTAAGGTTATAGGTAAATATTCCTGATTTAGTTCTTCTTGTCATTGTCTGGACTATAAAATTGCTACCTTTTTTCTTTTCAGTTTAAAAACTTCCAGTGTGGTGCTGTATTTGCAAGTTTTACATGTCTATGTATGTAATTTAGAATTACCAGTGTTTACTGGTCACCTTATTAAAATCARTGTTGGAACTCCATCAGCAGTTAATTGCTCTGTAAAAATCCAGTTGAAATGAAAAAAAAGTGAAAGTAACGATGTTGTATCCAAAACTGGTTTGTGTGTCTACTGGATTAAATTATATATTCAGTTACAGATTGCATGTGTCTGTCTACCATGCAAGATTCTTTATAGAGAATAGTTAACACTGTTACATTACTCTAATTTATTTTCAAGAGCGAAAGAAGGAGAGTTCTAGTAATGTCACTGTTGTGATCAGGTTTTTGTCYTTGTTTTCTTTTCCCAGATATTGACCACCCTTGTGAAAGGAATTTGTAAACCWGTAACCTGCAAAATCCGCATTTTGCCCTCAGTAAGAACATAAATCATTGTGCTGAAGTGCTCAGTTGTTATTTCTCTGACTTACTATCAGTTAGAATATAAAGTGTTCTAGAATATTGTCATTGTGTACCTGTTGCAGTGAAATAGCACTTGGAATTACAATTTCTGTTCGGGATGCTGCCCCAGCCTGAAGGGTTATCTGACCTGCAGTTGCTCAGGGATTGTAACTGTGGGCTTGTCAGAGTCCATGATATGCAAGGACACAGAGGCTTTTATCCTTTAAATTTCTTAACTTAAGTCATTTTTGTCACAGAGGTACRAAAGGGTGTAGGACACCACCACTCAAGCAGCCAGTAGATGCTGTTAATTCCTGTTTTTCATGTGGGGTGSCCAATAGGTGATTGTTTTCTGTTCTTTCAGACTAATTTTTCYTCCAAACCATTCTGCTGTTCTTGCATTTAGAACAGCCAATGAAGTTACAGCTTCTGTCTTTTTCAGGATCTTTTTCCAGACTTTTTTTACAGCTGGTCTAGCTTCCTTATTGCTTTTTCTTTTTTTGCAGATGAATTCTCTACATTATTTTTAAACCTCCAAGAGATGATTTTAAATAATCTTTTAAAACTGATTATTTTGCAACTGTGTGTTTAATTACCTGCCTAGACGCTATGATTGCATATGACCTAAATAGATATTTCAGTAGATGAATGAATTGTACCTGAGCCAGCTTTGTTCAGAAGTCATTTATGTGTGATAAACAAATGAAGCTTGTGTGAAAAGAATCAGGAACCCAGTCTAAGATCATTTTGGTTCTGAAGTACTAMAGTATTAAATCAGAGAATTGGCACCTCTCCTTTTCATTTTCTACAACTATTCTAGAGCCTCTTTCTTTTTGTTTCAAGCTGTTTTTGCATGTCATCCATCAGARCAGCAGGTGAGCTTCTGTCTCTGTGTCCCTGCCAGCTGGGACATGTTGCAGTTTTCAGACTGAATCTGCTATGTTTGGGATGAGCCACAGACATTTCTCTAGCTTTTAAGAAAAAGATTTGTCTTACCTTTTTCTCATTCTCCCTTTCCCTAAAGCTACATAAGGCAGGCTGATGCAGCAGTCCATCAATTTTATTTCTGCCTTTTGAGAGCATCTTACCTCTTTGAAGATATACTGAGAGCTTCTCCTTTTTCCTACTGGGCCTTTTGATTCACTGGTCATATATGAAAATCTTTAGAGTTTTTTAGATGCTGTTTAACATTTTTAAGACATATCTGACAGGAATATTTATAGTTGTGTGATTGCATGCTGTTGATTTCAGAAGGCATCCTCTGAAGCATTTTAATTACAATTTACAGAGTARTCATTAGAGAGGGCTTGCTAATCAAATGTTTCAATCATTTTCAATTGACAGTCTGAAAACCTGTTGGAAAATATTCTCCTGCTACTCAGTATTATGTTACCTGGTTTGAGAAAGTTTGCAGTCTRTAGTTTCAAGGAAGCATTGAAAATGGATTCTTATTTTTCCCATAGTATGTAGTTCTGTAATTGAAGTATATATTAAATGGCTATACATATTGGGCTTTATTGATGAAGCACAGAAATCTCATGGTCACATGATAGTTATTCCTTTTGCTTTGAATTAAAATCATGTCAGTCTGTCTTATGTCTCAGGTTGAGGATACTGTGAATCTGGTGAAGAGAATAGAAAAAACTGGCATTGCTGCCATTGCAGTCCATGGAAGGTAAGTTGATTCTAGGCGAGAAAGACTTAGAGTTTTTTTAGTTTGTTAATTTTAGGCAAGAAAGATTTAGAGTTTTTTAGTTTGTTAATGAATGGAGCACAGTATGATATGACTGGTATAAGTATACTCCATAGTCTAAATGTAATAGATGGTTCTGATTTCAACTGTTAACTGAATTGGTGTTCTAGGAAATCAAGCCTCTAAATAGGGAATGGAACTGCTTGCTGCTCTTTTCCTAAGTATTTTTTTTCAAAGACCAAATAAAATTAAAATAATCTTGCATACTTTGTCTCTAAAAAATCAAATACGTAAAATAAATCAGTAGAAACAAGTATATCCCAATAATCCTTGTGTCATGTCTGCTGCAATTTAGAAATCTATAAATTCCACAGGAAATCTTTGGTCTTGCCTTTTTTTTTGTTTGTTGGAAAGGAAGAAGGAGGAGAGGCCTCAGCACCCTGTCCACTGTGATGTGATCAAGGCCATATCTGAAGCCATCTCCATTCCAGTAATAGCAAAGTAAGTTGGGCTAAATAGCTCGTTATGATCTGATGCCTRTACCTTATTTCAGATTTGCAAGCGCAGGAAAAGGAAGCACGATTAATTACAGTAGTTTTGTTAATTTTTAGTGGAGGATCTCATGACTTCATCAAAGAATATGCAGATATTGGGACCTTCCAGAAAGCAACAGCTGCCTCATCAGTCATGATTGCTCGTGCTGCCATGTGGAACCCCTCTATCTTCAGAAAAGAGGGGTTTTGCCCCTTGAAGGATGTTATGCAAGATTACATCAAATATGTATGTTTTTTTAAAGCTCTTACTTGTAATTAACATTCTTCAGAATTGTTAATCCAAATGTTGCTGCAGTATTTTAACGTCTCTTCATTTCAAAGGCTCAGTTCTGGGGATATTTTAACATCGTGCACATGACATGAGTCTCGCAGTCAACCACTGCTTTCTCTRTGTGATTTTGTTCAGAAAAAAATGTTCAGAAATCTATATTAGTGCTTTTTAGCCTTAGTTTCTTGGGAGCATTTATGAGATTTATAAGGCTATCTAAAATGTCCAGAAATATAAAAATATGTCATCCATCTCTTTCAAAGTCAGTTGTACAAATTGGATAAAGTATTATATATGGTACACAATATTGAATATACCATATTTAACAGAAAAATGAAGGAATATTAAATACTCACTTGCTCCTAGATTCAGCTTTAGAAATTAATTGTTTTTCACAAATACTGTCAAAGAAGTATTCACAGCAGGGAAGCACAAACRGTGATTTGCCAATAAAGTAATGCTGTGTTTTAGTACTGTTGATGCATTAGCTGAGTCATCTAATATATAAAGTTTTATCCATTATTCAAAAAACCACAATTTTAATGACATCATAGGATATAGTCATAAATCTGTAACTTTGATCATGTCATCAATTCAAAAAATTTTTTTCCTAATTTGATCTTGCTRTTAACAGTTGCTTACTAAAATATCAGTGCATTACTAGTCTATGATGTAAACTGGTGAACTCTTTCTTCAGAAGTATGTGAGTCAGTTTATGAACGTTAGTTTGTGAAGTCATGCCAAAATAATCAGATTGTAGTCACACTCATGGTTACTGTTGAATATGTTATTGAGGCTAATAATCAGATTGTAGTCACACTCATGGTTAGTGTTGAATATGTTATTGAGGCTACCGCACTGTAGTTTGCCTTTCAAAAATGATTTTGAAAGTCATCAAGGAACTGTGCGTGGTGCATATAAGATAAATTTGTTTGGTGTGTTTTTAATTACTTTTGTCTYATTCCACCAGGCAGTGAGATATGATAATCACTACACCAACACAAAATACTGCTTGTGTCAGATGTTAAGAGAACAGTTGGAAACTACTCAGGGTAAGAAGCTGCATGCTGCACAGTCCACACAGGAGATCTGGTAAGCATGGATTTCAGAAAGAGGAATTGTACTCTGTCAAACTTGCACACCACTTCTCCATCTAGCATTGCCTGGCATTTCACACCATCAGAAGAAGTTGCATTTGTATTTAAAATACAAAAGGAGCTAGCCTTTATTATTCTTAAAGAAGCAGTGGAATCCATGAACAACATTTAAACTTTGAAAGTTACTTTTCACTTAAGGAATTTAAAGAATTTAACATGTTTTAGTATAGCCACAGCTTATAGATTTTGAGCTTAGGAAAAAAGATATAGTATAGAAACTCGAACGATCTTTTGCAACTTGAATTAAGCCTTAGCCCATGCRGAATGGGTAATTAGAGATGTCACAGTTCATACACATAAACATTGGATAGAGATCTAGTGTAAAACTTGAGGCTTGATATGCTACGCCTGACAATTCTTTAGGGGCTTCCAAAACCAAACWTTTTTTTTTTAMTATTTGATGCAATACCAACTTCAAAATAGGCTAAAGCAATGTGCGTGAAGGAGAGGGGGACAGAGAGAGCCACTTGTTTATGAAACTGCTTTCTATCAGCAAACTCGGTCTTTTAACCCCTGTTCTGAAAAGCTGTTTCATGTCCAGATAACTGAAGAACATTCGGTTTTTTTAAATGCACCAGTTTATCTTCAGACAAAAACGATGCATAATTCTGCTGTCTCCTGGTGGTGAGGATGGTCACAGCCATTTGAGCTACAACCTCAGTGCTGAATGCAAGAGAACAGCCTGCTGCTCTTCCCACAAAACATTTGCATAGCAGTACATAATACATTGCCTTCCCTTAGAAGCATAAGTGAGCACTGTTCAGCTTCATTGCTTTTTTACTTGGAGCATTGGAGATGTCTTTGAACAGTCCCATATCAACCAGAATCCTTATAACAGAAAGTAAAATTTTTCTTATGCTGCAAGTTTGATTTCCATTATCATCGGCAGAGAATCAACAGTCTCAGTTTTYCAAAGTAGATTCAGCCTGCCATGGGTCTGAAATTTAAAAGGGCTTGAGACTTCTGCCTTTGACTAAAATTCTGATTGCTCTCTCTCTTTCTTTGGGCTTGTGAATAATACTCTGAAGTCAGAAAAWCTGAGATTTTGAGCAGTTTGGATGCTATAGTATTTATTACTTATAGTATTTTTAATCACTACAATTAGAAGAAGAATCTGTTTCCTACTTCTTGCTCGTATTGCCCTTGTGGAGTTGGTGCACCAGAGTCACTTGGAGATGTTTTGTCTCTGATTCATCCAACTGCAAGTTATTAAATGAGCTAATAACTTGAACATTATAGGACTTGTATTTCTGACTGATTCTGCCTGGACTTTCAGGCTACAAATTTCATATGTAGTGCTGGAAATCAGAACATTCTTTTTCTATTTGTAGCTCCACAATGTCTGGTAAGAATTGAAAGAGGAACAATATGCCACTGTGCAGAATATATCCACCATTCCACTTAATTCTCTGTACTCTGACATATACTCTAAACACAATTGATTTCTAGGCTTAGATTATCATAATGTGATACAAAAATTTGTGAACTGATCTCTAATACAAAGGAGTTCTGTTTGAATAGTGAAGCCTTTGAAATGGGTGACTTCTATGAAGAAACAACAGCTATTTTTGAAGCAAAGAAAACATCTTTAGAAACCAAGACACAAGATGAAGATGACCAAATAGAAGAYCCAGATGTAATAAAAATGGCTGTTAGATTTGACAAGTAAGCATGCAAATCAAGTTTTTCGCTGTCTTGCATCTCTGAATAGTAACTGTGAGRCTTACAGTGTCCTAACAGCTTCTGGGAAATGATTTGCAAAACAGCACTTACTGAGTGAATTCTTATGAAGCAGTAAGTAAACATCATTGCATAATCACCACTCTTCCTGTGCCATTTGGATGTTGTAAGATATTCTTTAGTTCTAGGCTTCCTGAGACTGCATGTAGAAAAATATATTATCAAGATATAGAGCTCAGTTATTTTTAGTGAAACTTGACTAAAACATAATAATTTTYATATAAAAAGTAAGTATCTTTTYTCTARCTATATYACTGCAGGGTGTGAGTGTTTGGGAAGAATTAATAGAAWAGTTTAGATTTTATTTTAGATGATTTGTCAGACCTATTACGTAAGTTATCTAATCAGGAACAAGCATCTTTGTCATCATTTGAGCTGTAAAATTAAACCTCAAGTAGCTGGTAGAACTAATACAGCAAGCAGCACTGTCTGTTTTAAAATAGAGCTTTTGCACAGTTGTTTACCACAAATTTTTCTGTCTAGGCGAGAATATCCWCCACAGATCACTCCAAAAATGTATCTTCTGGAATGGTGTAGGAAAGAAAAGCATCCTCAACCTGTTTATGAAACTGTGAGTCAATGAAAAACCCTTTCAGACCTCTTCCTCTGCCTTGTATATGAAATTAAGTATTTTAGGACTCAAGGTAGTGAGAAATTCTGCTTCCCAGTCTGGCATAGCTCTTTCAGAAAGCAGCTGCAGAAATGGTAATACACATAGGTATGAAAATAGCAGCTTATTTTATTAGAAAATAAAAAATTSAAAGTCAGACCTTCAGTCTGCTTTTGATTCATGTGTGAAAGTTGTTTTAACTTCTTGGTCATTAAATAGGAGCCCATGACTGACTTTCTTTTACTACTTCTGTGAAGTGAAGAATTAAATCTTGGAATGTTTTCTCTGTTGTTGCACACTGTTATGAATAGGAGCTGTATGGTGCAGGAGCACCTGTTTGGTTAGATGGGGACTTTTTTTTTTTGGAGAAGGAAAAATATTTGCAGCTTGGACAATTATTTTTTTTATGTTAAATATGTATGGTTGCATTTGTGGTCTGAATTACAGGAATTTTGAAGTTGCATTGTTATTCTTGTTGCATTATACCTGTCGAGGAATATTGATGATGTCATTTTTTTTCTGTAGATTACATGGCTGATTTTTGACAGCTCCTTCTCTTTTAATTCTTTTTATTCTACAGGTTCAAAGACCACTGGATAGATTATTCTSTTCAGTAGTGACAGTAGCTGAGCAAAAATACCGTTCAACTCTGTGGTAAGCCATCCTTAATGGGTTTTTCAGCTGTATTTTTGTTTTTGAAATGTAGCTTAAAATCTTGCATTAGAAGGGTATTCCAGTTTATTCCAGTTGACTTTGATAAAGGAGGGAGAAAGGATTAAAAATTTCTGAGAATTGAATGTGACAAGAGGAAGTCAGCATTGGCATGATCAAGTAAACAGTCACAGATTTTAATTCACTTTGTGTTAGTCCACAAGTTGTATTGGAAGGGGAGCAAATAGGTGACCCAGTTCCAATCTGTATGTGGTGAGTTCAGAAAGAAGCCAAGGGAGGCAGAGGGGGRTGCTGGAGGAGGTTATGTCTTCAGCCTCTACAGCAGCTCCAATCCCAATAAGGAGTCAGGACGAAGTGTCTATATACAGTGAAGCACAGGGGAGTGCACTGAGTTCTTGGAGATCACAGTTAATTGGCAGCTACACCCAGRGCTGCTCTAAAGTTTCATGATGGTATTTTATACAATCATCTATTAATACAGGAGTTGACTTGAGGCATTTGCACCTAAGGTGATCTTGATTTAACTGCAAAGCTAGAGCTCAGCATTGAATATTTTAAACAGGACAAGTGCACACAACTGTTTTGCAGCCTTCCTGTTCAGAGACTTCAGGAAGTTATGCTTAGCTGGTATGAAATTTTGAGAAGACAATGTTTTCAAATACTGACTTCCACAAATGTGTGATGTGCAGTCTCTCTCAGAAATGACAGAATTTTTAATTTTATGGAGCAGCTCCTGCTTTTGTCAGCATCAATGAACTTGTACACCTGCCAGAGAGTATATTTAAGCCTGATTCTCTTTCAAGAAAGTGATCCTTCATAACTTAGTTTTGTTTAGTGATCAGATTTGTAAAAGTTACTTTCTGAGGATAGCAACCACTTGGGCCAAACACACATTGACTCTGTCCCTTTGAAATGAAGAATTTTTTCGGAACAAGACCTAATAGAGACAGATTTTCTAGGAATGTTGCATCAGGAGTGATGCATAAACCACTTGACACCTAGCAAGAYTGAATTAATTTCTTGAACTGGCCTRTTTTGTTCTTCTGCTGTGAGGTGACTACAAATGCTGCGTGTTTCATGAAGTTGCATCAGAGACAGGAAATTGTCTCTTGGCAATGTAGAGACTTCAGTTTTTACTTTTACCTGTGCTCTGTCTGCTTGCTCTTCAGGGACAAGTCCAAGAAACTAGCAGAACAGGCTGCAGCTATTGTCTGCCTGAGAACCTTGGGTGTCCCAGAGGGAAAGCTCTGTGAGGGGGAAAATCACCTGATTAACAAACGCAAGAGGGACGAGCAGGAGCGCTTGATTAACAGAGACCACGGAGAAGAACTTGCTGAGCCTTCCCATAAAAAGGCTAATTTTATTGAAGAAACTTCTGACATGAATGTGCCTAAGATGCCACGGTAGCATGGAAATGAGAGGTTTCATGCCTATGCAGCTATGAATGAGCTCCTATTTGTATATCTTGCTRTTCACATTTCATTTGGATTCTCTCAGAGACAGATAAATTTCCCAGTTGTGAAAAATGCCACTGAGATGTTTACTGTTCACCACTCACTGTCCCTATGGTGCCTTTCAGATGATTATTGGGAACTTGATTTTAAAGAACATGGAGAAGATAATCCCAAATAATAAATTTTTTTAAAATATCAAGTATTTTCARAGCAATTTTGTCATTGTTTTCATTACTTGTTTATTGTTTCTATGAAGCCTACAATGTGCTGGTAAGAGATACATTAATAATCCACAAGCAGAGGAATTCCTTATGGAACTGTGTAGTTAATTAGGAAAATTAATGTAGAAAAATATTAATAGCTAAGTAGATATGATTGTGTCAGCTGAGTTTTGTGCATGTCTTGCAAGCCTTGTTTACACCACTCATATCAAGAAAAAGTTTTTTGCAGAGAGAAGGACTTAAAATTCTAAGACAGGGTTAAAATGGCATTCTTCTGTGATAATTTCTACTACATTTTACCCTTCAAAAATATGGCAGTAGAGTTAACCATCCTKTCCTGGTCTTTGGTATTAACAGTTGTGTCTTTCGAGAATTGAAGCCAASCTTGGTAGCAATGACTCTGTTGAATGAAGCCACTTTGAGCTGTTTTTYCCTTTTGAACTTGAAAGTCCGTGTAAATTTCTACAAGTAGAATACTTGCAATAATGGGAATCTGGATTTCCAGATTTCTGCAGGATGCTGTCAGAAATTCACATGGACCTGTAGTTGAAGGTGGATACCTTAACAAAGTTGCATGAGTACCAGCCTGGAGGTGCTTTACTACTCCTGTTTTATTACTGAATATGTGCCTTGGCTTGGTTGATGGAGAGGGTTGGCTAATACTGGCTGCATASTTTGTTATAATGAAACAAATACTAAGTTAACACTTGTTTGCCAGGTGTGTATATTAAATCAAAGGGGTGCTAAAAGTTGGGGGGCATGTTTTTCTTTTCTAAGATGTGCAAATATTCAAATCCTTCCTGAAATTATTAGGTGGCTGCCAATGTTGCACTTAGCCCTCTTAGCTCTCTGCACCAGTTGTACACATTAATGGGCTTGTCTGTGCTGTACTTGTGGATAGGCCAAAGAGAGCCTGTGAAAATCAGAGTGAGGAGTCATTCTGATGGAAYGAGCTTTTAATGCTAAATATAGAAGGGCTGTAATTCTGGGAAATGGCTAGAAAGTGTAACATTTGACACCTTTGATCAGTTTCAGAAAGAACCRAAGAAAACTTGCARTTGTACATATGTGTGTGTGAATGTCTAAATGTTATGATTTAATGACTTTCTGGTACATACTTTCATACCTCATAACTCTGTTACAGCTAATGTGTGACAACTTACCCTACTTTGATGATTCAATTCGTCCTAACCAGTCCTACAGATAGGGTAATTGTATTTTTCATGTATGTTCCCTTCTCAGGACTGGTATTAAAGTAATTACTTCAGTGACCAGTGCTTTCCTCCTAGAAATCATTCCATTTGCATTACTTTAAAGAGCAAACTACACTGGTTACTCTTGAGTTTCTCCTGTGCTTCTCTTCCCTGCTATACCTTCGAGAAACAGAAGGTGGCAGATTTTTTAAGGGTTTTCAGAAAAATATGCTAACTTCTGCAGTATTTAAGAATCCAGCTATTGCTCTTCTGCATTCTTGCATAGAGTGGCRATTGACTCCACAGTTGGGTTGGAGGATATTTAGCCTCACTTTTCAGAATTGTTTTTTCTTTGTTTTAATTTTAATATGGTATGAACATGATACTTRGGCCATACTGATGAAAGCTATGCTCTATTTTAAGTATTTGCTTAGTGAAAACGTTTCACTATTAATCCTATGGAACTCTGTGAAACAACTGGAGGGTTTTTTGTCCCAGGGGTACAGTCAGCCAACAAAAACACACTTGTATTTTTTTTTACTTGATAGTGATGCTGCAGAGGGTATCTGTAATGATACCTGCCCAAATGTGGTCCATGGGTACAGGGAGATCTGTAACTTGTCCTCCCTGTGTTCTGCTTGCTACAAGCCTGAATGGAAATGCAGAGATATTTTTACCAGCCTTTAGTGTGGATGCACTCACTGTGGGTCTACCTCCAGGGCCTTGCTGGCTGGAATGCTTTTTGGAATGTCCCGGGCTCTGAGCCCAACCCCGCCCTGGAATGTGAGGTTAAATGTTGGCGGTACAAATACAGAGTTTGAATATCAAAATCCTAGAGTTCCCCAGCACTGCAATTTCAGAAACTGGCAAGTGAGCCACATGTCAGCTCAGCTGCTCTCCAATTCAAAGAATAAGCATGCCTTGGGTTGCTGGGGAAGGAGGGGGAGGTGGGATGGTTTTGGTTTTGGTTTGGTTTTCACTTACCCATTATGAATCACAGAAGAACATGCTTTTCAAACACGTCAACTGGCAAGATGCGAGAGGTCCCAGACAGGTGTTAGCTGGAAAGCAGTCTTCATTCACAAAAGCATTTCACTGCCATTCTTTACTCAAAATTAGGAGCTCAACATAATGAGAGCTGTTGCCTTATTAAACAAGAGCCTGCTTATGTTTGGACTCTGAGGCAAGAAGTGATGAGATGGCCTGTAAGGCGTAAGTTCCATCTGTACCACAGTGCAAGAGGCTGATGTTTGAGGCTTTGAGTCAGAGGTGCTGATGACAAAGCTGATGAAAAACATTAAAAGCTAAACATGAAAAGCCAGCCTTTGGTGAGGAGGGGGTGCATCATGTATTGTTAAAAAACAGTTGCCTGGGTCAGTTAAAGAGCTCTGCTGAGCCCCAGGGGAGTCTGGTTCAGACACCCATTTTCCAAGGAAAACCTCAGTTTTGTGGGCTTTGTGAGAGGAGGCTTAAAAGTGTACTTCACTTGTGGTGTTCACTTAGCTCCCAAATTAAACTGTGTTGTAGGAGCTAATGTGAATCAGCTGTTAAATATCTGTTACTTAAACAAATAAATACTTTTCCCTTGCCCTGGCATGGTGGGAGAGTCTCTGTTTTCTGTTTTTAGAAAATTATTGTCTGAGAGATATCCTCTTGTGAGAATTTACAGAGCTCTGTAGTACAAATCTGATACTTTCCCCACTTCAACTTAATTTCCCTTTAAAAACTCCATACATTTGTTAATGCTTCAGTTTCTCCTTGTGCTTGACGTGAAAAATTCCTGTTCAACTGCCTTCAAAAATTATTGTTTAGTGATTGGAACAGAAGTGGATATAATCCATGTATAGTTGTGAACATGGATTTTTTTTTATTACTATTTTACTGCATAGAGCTGACAGAACTGGATTTGAATACAGATCTTCAACCTACTTTTTAGCTGGTTTAAAACTGTATAAACATGTTTCTTTTTCTAACACAGTTTTTTGTTGATTTGCAAACTTCTCTAAGCAGTGTTAGGCTGCTGTGCCTGCTTTTGCACTTGCCACTGCCTGTGCATAGGTGTTAGCATGGATTGTCAGCAGCTGGTCATGGGCCTTTGTGTTAAACTTCTTAAACAGAAACTGTTAAAGTGGCTTCCTTCATYGTGGTCAAAGAAAAGTGAGTGTTATAAAGATATTTAACTAAAGCTAGTACATTTTTATCTTTTCTAATCTCAARTGTTGGAAAAGATTGCCTTTTTGAGTTTAAAAAAATCAGGCTCTAATTGAACTTCATTGGGAASCTTCTCAGTGACTTACCTGATTTGATTTGATTCAGTGTATGCTTATTTACTTAAGAAATGGACTACCGCAGTTTTCTTTAAATTTTTCAGGCAGGAAAAGTGCTGGCTGTTTTGGTTTTTTGTTTGTTTCATATTTTTCTTTGTCATATACTGTTTTATTAGCTTCCTGAATGCTATAAAATTTAAAGCAAACTTTCTGGCCATCTGTGTATCAGTTCCAGTTACATACTCATACGAAATCCCAGGCAACGAAAAGTTTGAAAGCTGAAACCATTGTTTTGTTTTGTGCTGAAATAGAGCCAAATCCTGGACACCAGACAACACAAGTAAATATGTGTGGGTAGAGGTACCTATCGGAGCCACAAAACCCATGAGATSTGAACACTGTTAAAAACAATATAGGGCAGTTTCACTTAAGCAGAAGTGTGCATTTATTTTCTCTGTATGGCATACAAAGGGGGTGTTTGTAAGGGTTTTTTTTAGAAGTTAATTGAACATTGTGTGTTCAGATGTGTAGGTGGAAG
Organism: Malurus melanocephalus; assembly: GCF_030028575.1. Classification (NCBI taxonomy): domain Eukaryota; kingdom Metazoa; phylum Chordata; class Aves; order Passeriformes; family Maluridae; genus Malurus; species Malurus melanocephalus. Next base: position 1,243,603 of record NW_026623272.1, on the reverse strand, counting down.
GGAATGGAAGGTGGAGTGTTCACAAGGGCATTAGAATGATATGACTCCACAGAGGTGCAATATTGAGACTGCAGGACTCAGGCAGTAAATCACTGTACAGTTAGACCATGATGCCTACCTGTCACACCAGTGGCACGGTAATTATAGTTTGCTGTCATGCTGCCCTGTGACATTCTCTTATTACACCTAATAGCAGCTTTCATATTTTGCTGTGCCTGAACATGGAAAACTGTTGTAGTTCTTAGAAAGTTTATAGCCTGTAGGCTATAGARATCCTGCATTATGAATGCTGGATTAATAGCTATTTAATAAATTACCTTCTCTCCCATTAACTTTTATCAGCATGCCGGGTGTTGCAATGGAGACTGTAAAATCAGTGGTAGTTTGCTCACTGATACCATGCATGACAGTGCAGCATGACCTGAGAGTGTGCATATCCCATAATGGCAGCAATGCTGGGTGAAGGGTTAGAGAGAGAAAAAAAAATAAAACTAGTCACTGCTGTCTTTCTCTACAGTAGTACTGGTACAGCATTTACCCATGGATTCAGTATTTACCCTTTTCCTTGTGTTCATATTTRGTATTTAAACTCTTGTGGGTCTGTAGTAGGATTCTCCATTCTTTGTTAGAGACAAAATGTGTAGCGCAGCACATTTTTTTAAAGTGATGCYTTATGCCACAGAAGCAAACACAGCTCAGAGTGGGATGGAGGAAAGAGTTTCCATTCAACTTTGTAGAGAAACACACTGAAGACAAACAGATTTGATCCACCCACACTTTGTTATTTTCTTCATACTTAATTGAAAAAAAATCAATTTAGAGAAGATTTTACAGAAAAGGTTGTCATATTTCATGAAAGGAAGAGCTAACCTCATCCTGTTAAAAAACAGCTTGCATTTTCACCTATCACTGCCTGACTGCCATTGTACTTACTGTTTTCCTCTCAGCCCAGGCTGTGTATTCACCGGATCACCTGGTCRGATAGAACATTGCACCCACACAGCTCCCTCCTCTCACTTCCCCTGTTCTTTAGAACCCCCTGTGCACACTGTCATTGTACTGACAGTGCAGACTCACTGAAAGCAGCTAATTGTATTCCTTCTTGCATTAGGAATTTTTATTGGATGTTCTAGGACTGTGACTTAAACTGATTTTTTCTAAATACAACTCAGCCCTTAGAGAAGAAGCTGTCTGCAACTTTTTAGCAAATTTTGGGATAGTGACAAAAGCTAATCTTAGCATATTGATGTTACTCTTCACTCAGGTCTGTGTGGGTTGGGAAGAGRGTTTTCAAATGGTAATTTAGAATAGTTTCTGCTCAGTTGTTTTCTCAGCCTCACTAAGCTAAAGTTAGCTTTTGTAAACACCTTTCTTTCCTTCCACTTCAGTATTTAGAGTAGGCATGTCAAGCTGACCAGTCTTTTTATCTGAACATAAATAGTCACCTTGTTAATCCCTGAATTTCCATTGCAAGCCTTTCTTGCATCCCTGGGTGAACTAAAAAGAATTTGGGATTCAGCTCTTACAGCAGGTATTGACTTCCATTCAAGAAGGTTTTTAGTTGGGGTGACAAAAAAGTGAGCTGGTTGTTTTCCAGTCTTTGGTCTGCAATAGTTGTTTCTGTCRTAGAGATCATTACAAAGCTTCTTCCTTGAGGTTTGTAGGAGACAGTTGGGAGCATTCAACTGGTGCAAATGTTGGTTTTCCTTACTGTATTTACTCACAGTGCAGCTGGGATCATCAAGATCATGTGCATGCAAAACATCCTGTTGACAACCTCAGCACAAACATCAGTGGCAGAAAAAGAAGAGTGATTAAAATGCATTTTAGTCTTTTCAAGTACAGTATCTCCAGATCAGGACTAAGGGTCAGTGATAAGGGTGTCTGTGGAGTTTGCACAGTTACTGTCTGTAATGTAGCTGATCTCCTAGAAGCATGTAATAATTTTCACTCTTCTATGCAAATTAGCAGAGAAATAAATGCCATCAGGAGATACAGACCAGCAGATGCACTTTTCTGTTACGCTTCCTTCTGATTGAAGAGACAGAACTGAAAAAKGTCCGGAATATTTCTATCCAGTATACTTCCCATTTTTATTGTCTGATCAATATTTTGCAGACAAGTTCATAAGCTTTGCATAGGTGCTAAACTTATTCTGTTCATTTGTGTGGATTAACCAGTTAATGAACAATATACAGTATTGAGCTCTGTCAGCAACATGGGTCTACATAACAGAAATCCACCCCCAGTGCATGGTGAGCTGCTGTAGTTTAACACAAAACTTGCATCAAGAGGATCTTCCTTGRTAAGTGAGGAAGTGGCATGATCTGTCATTAGTTTCCTTCTAACGAGAAACAGGTATCTGCAACCACATCTTTAGACTCCCACGCCACTGTGGATATCAAGATGTTAAACTTGGTTTATTTTAAAGGTCATCATGTGAGATCTCATGCACAATTTCTAAGCCATAAACAAAACATAGCTCCACAAAAGGAAAATGCAGATTATCAAAAGTGAGTGAAACTTAACACAGTGCCTAAAAATAGACTCCGACATTACTTTTCTGACTCAAAAACATTAGCAATTATGCACAGGGTTTGAGTTTTTTTGGTATGTGACAAAGTTCAGATCTATGTGGAATATAGTTTTATTCTCTATATGACAATAAAATTCAAAATAGGCCCTGTGTTAAGAGTATATGGAGCATCTGCTGTGTAGAATTTACCACCTAAGAGAATGCAGCTGAACAGTAGAGGAGACAGGATATACCTATACAAAGGGTAAAAGGTAGGGAGGAGCACAAAGCTGACTGACCCATTTTTCACAAGAGTAGAGGAGAAGCTGGAGTACGTGCTTTTGCATTTTTTGTGCTCTCTGTGACAGACAAGGATGGATGTGGTAGAGGAGGAGGAAGCTCGGGGACTCGGAATGGACTCATGGTATCATCAAGACAAAGGAGAAAGAAAAACATTGTACAAAGCAGCTTAAAGAATGTGTTGTGGGTTAACTGGTGAGCAGAAAGTTAAAATAGTCAGGACCTGGAACTGGGGTTGYATGAAGCAATACTAATGTCAGGGTAAAATGATTTGCTGTCTCCATGGGTGCTTTTAGTAGTGATTTAAGTATGAATTCAAGATCCTGGATGATGTCCTGAATTCAGATCTCCCCACTACATACATGAGAAGCATTGCCATGCTTTCTTATATGTGATTGTTGACAGAAGATTGTTTAAAATGGAGATAATATTTTTTTCAGTTTTAACTAGTTGAGTATAAACCTTTAGACTGAATGAATTATAATGGATGAAATGCTGGTAGAATTAGATGGATTAAAGTAACATACTTTGGATCTAAGTTCTCACAAACTTAAAAGCTATTTAGCCAAGGAATTTTGCCCCGAGCTCTTCTGTTTGRTATTTTTTAGCTGTGTGCTTAAGAAGAAGGAACTGATGTCCAGTAATTCTTGGGGAATGCATGAGATTTTTTTGTGAAATGTATTATATTGAACTGAAATGGGAGGTGAACTGAAGAATGCAAAAAAAAGGTATTGAATGACCATCAATTAAGGAAGTTGCTACCTGTCCTTGTGTCTGATACGAGCATTGGAATGACACTGTTTGAACTAGGTTGCCAGTATATTCTTGGAAGAATTTTTCTTGAAACAACACACTCAGAGACACTCAAAGCTACTAAATGAACTAATGTAGCATTGAATTCAAATGTGTTACACAATTTCTTAAAAGAGACAGTGGAGCTATAACTCAGGCAAGGCACTATGAAGGCTGATTTGACATCTGTTCTGACCTCTTTCATTGACCTTTTCACACTCACCAGTAATTTCATCCCTTTACAGTTCCAGATCCTCTGTTAGAATAGACACATACCCATACTGTTATCAAGGCTCACCTGATAGGCTGTGGGTCAAACCAAAGTATCAGTCCTTTGCCTCCTTCTTGTTACAACCTTTTTTGCTTATTACCTCCTCTGTTTGGCCAACACAGACGCTTGTGGCTGCTTTTATTTTTCAGCTGRATCAATTCCCTGATTTGATTCACTCTGGCACACAAATCTTAGTGGTGCCACAACAGCAAGAATGGCACCTGAGTGAGAAAGGATACCTGAGAATGGAGAGTGTCTAAGGAGAGAAAATGGGGCCTGCTGAAGTCAGYATTAGTCACCTAGGAAAGGTCAGTAGAGCCAAAGCCTGATTAACTTCAGCCTAACTTTGCATTTGTGGATCTTGTTTATGGGCAGCATTCATATTAGTCAAATGAGACTTGTAATTTTTTGCATTAAATTATCCCCACAAATGATGACAGTCATGGCAAAAGAGCCCTCTTGAACAAGGATATGGTACATTGGGAGAGTTTGCTTTGTAAGTTCTGTGATTTCTGGGAGCAGTTAAGAGAAATGTTATTTCCATGTCATTGAAGTTGTATTGTTAAAATACCAGTTTAAATGACTGGCTACTGGCAGAAGAGCCAGACTGAAACAGATCTTGGAGCTGGCTGAACTTCTCAAGTATTTATTCAGTTTTGTAGAACATCATGCACCCCTGCAATGAAATCTGTGCTGCAAGAGTTCTGCTAACAACAGCTGCTYAACAGCCATGCTGGCTGTGCTTTCATGAGCTGTAGCTCTAAAAATGCCTGTAGTGTCCAGGCACTCAGACACAGTGGGGAATTGTTGGGCCAGTATTTGCATTATTGAATGGCTGCAATAGTTGTAATTCAGGTGGAATACCCATTGATTTTGATGTATATGGGAGCAATGCGAGTTTGTGATGGACGTGTCCATTTATAATCCTAGATTATGATTTTAGGAAGGACTGTCTTTTATGCCCCAGAYATTTTATTGCTTCTTGTTAGTTCTCAATAGGGAACATGACAGCTGATAAACAATTCACCCAAGTGTAGAATCTAAAATTAAATATCTTGTTCTACCTCCTTTATCCTCCCACTATTGTTTCCTGAAAATAAACATTTTGAAATAATTATTGAATCCACAGCCTACTTGTAAATTCCCCCTACTGGGGAATTAGTGCTATGGAAGAAGTCTGAATTAGTCTGTGTCCACTGAACTTCTCTGTCTATGATTTGGACGTACTGTGACAAGTCAGTTTTACAAGTGTGTCTTGTAAAGCGTGGAAATCTCGTGCCCCTGCATCACACTCTCAGATCTGCAAGTGTGTACAACAATCTGGCTAACTTGACTGGGAACTGATGCAGGGTAAAAACAAGCCTGCAGAAGAAAGTGGTTTTATTAGRTGGAATTTTTGATAACCAAGGGCCACTGCTGCCAGAAGAACCACTGAGGAACCTCTTTTATTCCCGTCTAGGATGCCTTTGAACCAGGTTATATAGTTCCTGGGCTACCCAGGGCCCCACAGTTCACATTACCAGATGCTTTGGACAAAGTCTCAGTCCTAAATGAAAGATGAAAACAGATACCTTTTCAACAYAGAAGTGGCAGCTGGAAGTATTTAAAGGATAGATATTGGCAACTACAAATGAGCTGAAATGGAAGCTAAGTGGAWTCTTGTATGTCTAACAGACAAACTGCATTCTTATACAAAGTGAGTTGTCTTTCCTGGCAGTAAAGCACTCAGACTTGTTTCTTGACTGGATAACAGATGCCGTGCCTCTCTTCTTGTGTATGCAAGATAACAGCATTTAGTATTTGGAGGGGAGTTAGTCTGCAGGAAAGAAAAATTGTGCCAATTCAAAGTATGGACAAGAGAACAAATATACTTCATCTTGCAGCAGTTTTTGAGTTAACTGCTTTTAATTGCAAAGGATTATTTTTAAAATAGGATTGCCAGAGGCTGAATTCTGCAGATCATTAAAATATAAGTACTTTTTTCCAAATGGCCATCAGTTCCTCTCTTTCAAGAAACTGCTGTACTGTTGTCTACTCCTATGATACTCCTAGGGTTTCCTAGTGAGATTTCACTCTTCTACATCATGGTATTCATTCACTTTCTATCAGAGTATTAATAGCCATGGTAACCAACTGTCAGTAAGAGCCTTGTCCAGTCCCTGGAGTAACGGAAGCCAACAGAAAGCAGGATTTTTCATTTTCGTTCCTTTCCCATGGTTCTCTGATAATTTGCCACAAAAAGCAGATTATTTTGACAGAACCAGGTTAGGGAGTGGCTCCATGTGTAGTCAGGCTGGCAGCTATAGGTGGCATGAAGGAGTTCGTCTCTCTGTACAGACCAACTGCACAAGGGTGACCATATCCTCAAATTCAATAATGCTTCTTCTCAGATCAAAGCAAGGAAGACAGAAACTCCATTCTCAAAGTCCCTTGTGATACAGAGGCCAAACAAATCCTTAGCATATAGTCTGTATGATTTCTGAAAGATAAATTTGAAGTTCTCACTGCTCTAGACAGGCAGATGAGTCTGATCCTTTGCTTTACTTGGCTGTGAATGAAGCCAAAATTTGCAGAGTGATCCTCCATACTGAACTGGTCCCAAAGAGCATAAGGGATGGAAAAAGGGGAAGGGAAATGTCCAGGGGAAAGAATTGCAAGAAAATTTGTTCCAGGATCCACACTAACCTTTTTTCACTCCTCTTTGATGCTGCTCTTGAGAATTTATTATTTTCTAAATGAATAAGGTAATGACATCTTGAACAATATGTCTTCTTGAAGAGTCCAGGTATTTCTCACAGCTGCTGGGACAGGTGTCAGACAAACTAGACAGTTATCTGTGAATTATATCACATATATCTGGGAAAGCATGTAAACTTTTGGGACATTATTCCCACTTCAAGGCACATTGGCAAAAATAATACAGTTGGCTCCGGCCTCCACGTTCCTACCACATCTATCTAAGCCTAGATAAGATAGAAGCTCTTTTAAAAAGATTTATGCATTTGAGTTTTCTTCTGACTTCTGGCTCCAGATTTTTGTCTATAGATTAAAAAAAACCACAAGCATGAAGGATTACCAAGAGTCGTTTCTGAAGGAAAAGATTTGGGAGGGGAGGAGSAAAACAAAAATGTGCCTCTGTTCCCTAAAACAAAAGCATATTCTTCGGAATGTCTTTATGGAGGTTCTAAATAGGAAGCATATACCTTGGTCAGTAAGTGAAAGGTACTTAGTCTAGTCCCACTGCCCTTCAGAAAATTTACCAGGGCCTGCAAGTACCAYTGGGGAGGCAGATAGGACCTGTAAACAGACTAAGTGTTAGGGATTACCTCCTACCTCATGGAAAAACAAGTACTCTATTATATAGACTAATCACTCAGCCCTCTATTCATAAAAGTGGGGAATGAGCAGCTGCTTAACAGCTCTTGTTTGTGTGTTACAGAGCCTTTAAAATTCYGTCTATGAATTTGTACATACAAATACCTATATTGTGTATCTGGTTTGAGGACATGCAAATGTACTGGACCTTGGAAGTTTGTACATTCATATGGGGTTGTAAAACAGTCTGCATATTGTAATTTTTAATTTTCCAATAAACTGCAAGAGTCAGTAACAACAAGCTTGTTCATGCAGAAGCAGTGTGAAATTGCAACCTTATCCAGGGTGGGAGAGAAGGAGAGACCCCCATGGAGGGCTGTGTGTGACACTTTTTAAGTAGGAGTCTCCTTGGTCCTCATGGTGCAAGTCTGGTTTTTAGGTGGATGAGGGAGCTTATGCAGGTTAAAACCTGTATTCTCCACACCACTTCTACCCCACTCCAAACAGTTCTTTGGGGGCAACAAGGCAGAAAGAAAAGGAAGGAACAAGGAGAAGGAATCTGGAGACAAGRATGGTTTAAGATAGAACCTGCTGGCAAAAGCAGCATGTCCTGTAGATATCAGCTAGTTTTGTTGATTTTCATGATATTAGAAATATTAAAGCCTTCCCTTCTCTGTCCAAGAGGAGAATTGTCATGATGTAAGATATGTGCTGTTTCTTCTGCTGCCTTGGTGAGGCAGAACACCCAAAATTTACATGTACACCATGACCTTTCCCTGCACATATCTGTATTTGTCACATAAAACTATTGGTAGGAAAWGTTCAACAAGTCTAAGTCATTTAAAAGTTCAAGTTTCGTTTTCATTACAAATATTAAAGGCTACATCCCAMTGACTTAAAATGAAAGAATGATAAATTTCTAAGGCATTTTGGAAATGAAATGTAGTTTTTGGAGGTAATTTATCGATGTAGACTGTTTACTCCATTCATTGCTAAGATCCCAGTCCTACTGTTGTGTATGTCAAGCTTCATTTCTAGGCACTGTCATAAGAACTTGGTGGGTGTCAGAGTTACAGTTCAAGTCAACTGAGAGGCATTTTTGACTTCGTGCCATGTAACTAAAAATCACAACAGAAGTTGTCTTTCTAGTTGAATATATGGGGACTTTTTATTTAATCTTGTAAAATGAAAAYAATTATCTCTTCTTTAACTGCATGCAACTTTTCAGTAATAACAAAAATTTTACATTACCATCCCATTGTCTTTTTTAGTGACAAGAGGCAGTGAGTTTACRTAGGATAGAAGTCTCACCATAATCTTCTATTTTTAGAACTGAACTCTTTCCCCACAACTCTTGAAGACAAAACACCATGTGTGAGGTTGACTACTCTCATCATATTCCAGCTGAGAACAGAAATAAAAGYGCCAGCAACATCACAAATAAGCCTTTTTCTCACGAGACTTAYAGCACATTTTTTTCTGACAGAAAGCATTCAGATGAATTTCCAAACTCTTAGATGTTTATCTAAACTATACCCACATTTTTTGACCTTTTGTAGCTTTCCTTATATCTAAGAGTAAAAAATATATTCATCAGGGCTATGGCTTAGAACAACAGTCATCTCTAGTGGATAGATTGTTTGTTTTTTAGAGTTACTGGTATGAATTGTGTGGAGGGGAAAAATTGATGAAKTGTTTTCTAAGTGTTTTAAAGATCCTCTCTTATTTTAAGTCCAAGTTTTAGTCTGTTATTCATGATTTGCTATTTAATAYACTTCTTTCTGACAATGATCCTTTMAAGTGATTATCCTTATTGTATTCAGTATTTACTGAATACAAAATGTCTTTAAAACTATGGTTGACAAGAGAAAATTCTATAGCAAATAATTCAATATCCCTGTATTTATTCACTTGCAATAAGTCTCATTATTCAGACTCACTTTCTCCAAGTTTCACTACTGCTCAGCCCCATCACAGCTTTTCCTCCAAAGTCCCTGTGCAGCAATGTATTCACAGCATTWATCCTTGAGCTCCCATCTCTCATTCCTATGCTCGTGGGTCTGACTCAGGGCTGGAGTTTCTCTCAGTGCTGCCCGCCGTGCGGTGCCCAGTGACSGGGGCTGTGCTGTGGTTTTGTCCCATGACACACAGCTTTTGGCAGCTGTACTAACTTTAGATATCCTTGGTTGTGTTCTTACTGCAGCCACCACACCATCCCCGCGTGGCTCTGCTGACACAGCTCTTTGTGGGGCCACCAGTGGATCACATTGAGGGGAACTTACCGACCTGAACAATCCTCCCCCTCTGYCCCAAATGAAGCCAAAGCTGGGTCAGTTCCCTTGGCCTGGCTCATGGGGTGGTCTCACAAAAAGCTCTGCTGAGCCAGCTGAGCAGATGGGAGGCTTCCAGGGCASACAGGGAAGGAGCAAACCATTACACTGGCATTGCCTAACAACATATTCTTATAATCCTCGGAGTACAAAGAGTTGCAAATACTAAATTTATTTCCTAATACTTCTTGTTATAACTGCTGATTGCTGATTTTATGTTTAAATGTGTAAGGGAGGAGGTTTTGAGACTTAGGTGTTATAACTTATTATGTGGCCTAARTTAATTATTCAAATTGATTAAAATGTTGTTGGAGAAAAATCTGTACTTAATATACCCCAGTTGGCATTAATGGCAGTCTGCGTGGCTCATACAGATCAAAGCATTGCTTCTTCTGCTAATTATTCTTTAATTGCTAGGTTAATATCATATTTGGTTTATCTGGCGCAGTAAAGATTCATGTTTAAAACAGCAACAAATGTCCTGCAAATGGGGTCAGGTCTGGCTCTGTTCCCTGGATTAGAGTGTGCTCTGGCATTCGGTCAAATTGAACCGATTCCAGTGATTTCTGTACTGTACCTGACTTGGGCTGGCTTTTCCTCCAAGTCTTGCAGGTCAGAAACCTATGATTGTGCCTCTGCTGCCTTGCATTCATTCTCCATAGATTGTTCTTTGATCCAACCTTCAGATATCCCATGGTTTAAAAGCTTCCACCCCCCTTGCCCCCACTCTCTGTACTTTGGCACAAGGCGAGCAATTGACAATTTCTGTTGAAGCAACAGATTCATCCTTATTAGTACCTTATKTTTGAAACTGAATATGATCAGTTGGTACAAATTTCTCCTTTCATTTTAATTTTATGGAGAAGGTGTGGAGACATAACAATAAAGGAACAGGAAAGGGTTATATGCAAAGCCCCATCYTTTACATGTTTGTTGTGGCCACATTGCAAAATAGGTGCATAATGAGAGCTCTGGTACACTCCCATCAAATACCTCAGAGAATTGGCTCTGGGGCATAGGCAGGTGGGCTGGTGGTGAAGAAAACTGAGGTGATAAAGTTATGACTGAGATACAGGTTCCATCCTGATTTACACATGGAAAAAACCTGCTGTTTAAGCTGTGTGGGGTAATGGGGTTTATTTGAACTGTGACTGGAAGGGAGTGTCACTGGGTGAGCTGTGGGTGCCCGGGAGAGGTCACCCCTTCCCTGGGCCCAGCACTCATCCCACCGGGAAATGAGAGGGAGCAGCCACAGGCAGAGCTGAGCTGAGCTGAAAAAAACCTGCTTCCGAAAGAAAATGGCTCCATTCCCACCTTGTTTTGCCCCAGGCAGAAACTTAACGCAGCAAAAGTGACTGGAGACATCTCCACCCGGTTTAGTGAGTTAGGGCAGTTCTCAAACGAGGGGGTCMTAGGGGAAAAAGGAAAAAAAGCCCCTTTCCACGCAGGGAAGTGTCCGGCTGGGGCAGCGATCCCACCGCACCTTTACTGTGCTGTTCTGGCGAACCGCTCCTAACCAGGCATGCTGGGCCATTTCTGCTGAATGATGTTACTGTTCCCGTGGTGGAAGTATCAGGTTTGGTGAAGTTTCATCTGTTTAATTTACCACTTGCCTAGAGCTAACTATAGCTGCCGTCACTCTTTATCCTGGGGGCTCACAGGAGGGTGGTTAACCACGGAGCGCTGGAACGCTGAGGGTCCCCGCGCTTCTCTAGGACCTCCTGTCAAACAAGTGAAACCGAGCTGGCTCAGCTCCCTCCCCTGTGCCACTCATGCTACCGTATAATGAGCCAGTTCAGGGAACTGAGACAAAAAGTTGCTTTCTTTGGAGCACGAGACTGTAACTGGCTCAGGTCCCTGAGCTGCCTTAGTGCGCAGTGCTCGCATCAGCACAAATCACCCACGGGAGGGTGCAGGGCCAGGCTATGGCAACTGAAAACTACCTTGGCTTGGGGTGGTAGAGAAATACACCCTCAATGGAAGCAGAAAAAATAGAAAAACTTCCCTTCCAGAATACTGTTTTTCTTGAGCAATCGAGCCACTACTGAGAAATGCAGGGATATTAAGTACAAAGGAATTTAAATCCTTGTAAMATTTTTAATTTTGAGTCATATTTGGGCCAGTTAAGTTATAAGTATTGAAGGAGATTTTCCAAAAAAGGAATAATTTCCACCCCTTCCCTTTTGTTTAAATACCTGTCATTCTGGTGATATTATGGGTTAATTAGTTTATTTTCTGAAATGTATTTCTGGGATATTTTCCCTTTAACTACTTCAACCCATAACCTCATGTTCTGAGAGCTACTTAACCTTTGGTCTTGTACAGTTTACTGGCAACCATTCCTTTCCTTTTAGGATTTCTTATTTGTGATTCCCTTAGCAATATAAACCACATATAGCTACTATTTCCTAACATGAAGCCTCATACAGATAATTGATRTTACAGTTAATGAACAAAGAGTTTTGGATATTTCACAAAGTTACTGACACCAGAAATGYTGCACATTAATACCAAACTTTTGACTTCATTTAGTGTAAGAAGAGATTGTAATCTCAGATTAAAATCATACTAAAAAGTACATCAAATTTATTTTCCAACTGAAGGACTACTATAGGAAAGAGTTAACATTGCTTGGATATCCTATGTGYAGTTCTATGCCTTAAAAAGTTTGGATTTCTGTCAAGTTCTGCTCTGACATTTCTTGGCTTACAAATGTTTTCTACACTAATTTTAAAGCTTAATTTTAAACTCTTACAATCAATTTTATTATAGCCTCAGTATAATTTGTTAGGGAATTCCCAAGGAGAAAAAGTCCAAGAAATCCAGTAAGACTGCTTTTAATACTCTGAAGATATATAAATACCAATGTTGAAACTATTTTTAGTTTGATCTTTTGTCTGATTCACTGGTTCATTCCAATTGTTTTGTACCAAGCACAGTCAGAGCCTGGTAGCCAGTTGAACTGGGTTTACAACTTTGGAAGCTGCTTAGACGAATAACTTTCATGTACTGTCTTGACTRGAAAACATTCATTTTCAGTTTATGGTCATACTGGAGCAGACACACCCCTCCCTTTGAGATAATAAATACGAAACTGCATTCTGTGATATGGATCTTTAATACATTGGCTGGTTTTGGAAGGTGCTACTGTAACAATTTTTAAAGCATAAAATACACTTTTTCTKAACATAGATAAGCACAGATAAAACTTGGAGCATGCAGTGTCCCATTTGGTGCCTCTGGTGCTTTAGAAGGCTTTTCCTTTTAATGTTTCTTGAACAACTGTATAAACCCAGAGGATTAGAGTCTGCTGCAGGAGAGCACCAAGAAGGGCAGCTGTTGTTCTCTTCAGCATTTTTTTGCTGAGCCATCAGGACAGCTTAATGCTACTACATGCTAAAAAAGTCATGCTTTATRGTGATTGTGGGTACATGGAGTCCTGCTGAATCCCTGCCCAGCTGAAACCACTCCATGGCTGATCAATTGTTTCTTCTTTTTGAATTGTGCAAAACTGGAGAAGATGTATATGTTTTTACACAAAGGGAAAGCTAAGTAGCAGATTGCAGAGACCTTTTCTTGTCTGTGAATATATTTAGTTCAACAAAAGGGTTTATTAGATTAAAGCAAAAATTCCCATAAAACTACCAGCACCTCCCTGTCTGTATTTTACCCATCAGTGTGGAGGTAACCAGCTTCCATTATCTTACATTCTTTGCCCCCCAAATGTTACTACCTGGATTACTACTATTGKTTTTGTGTAACAATCACATAAACTAGAAGTAAATGACAAAATTAGAGAGCAGTCTGAACACTGAGCAATTTTCTAATGATACATTTTGCAATTGTTGTCTGCTTTCTGATTAATCAACAGATTGGGAACCTTGGCATCAAAAAAAGGCTTTATAAAAAAAGTCAGACTGAATAAAAATAAAGCTGAATAGTTAATTGATTTTCCCAGGAGCCAGTGCAGCCTTGAACACTTTAACTAGCCAACATTTTAAGTGATAAAGGCACATGACATTTTGTTCAGATAATCGTATTTTTGGTCTGTCAAACTCCAGCAATTATAATACCTCAAAAGCACATTATGTAATGAAATACATGAGTAAAAAAATTATTTTGATCACTCTAAAGTATGTATCATGTTTTAGAATAGATGTAATCTGTATTTTAACATGAATAACTGTTAATGTCATGGTTTATACAACTGTTCTAGACAAATTCCATTTTTTAATGGGAARGTAATCTATTTAAGTTTGGTAAGGAGCTCATAGAATATTTTACCGATCAAATAATGTCATAATGTTGAATTTAACAAGTTTAGCCTTTTCTCTTACTGGTTTTCTTAATGGGAAAATATTTGTAGCATATTGGTATTATTTCTTCTTAACATATGGGAGCACCAGACCCTGGTCTCCAAAGGACTAAGCGGCAGATCAAATATTTTCTTTTGTATTTGTAGACAGGTGATTTGTGCATATTCAGGTATCTGTGGCCTTTTTGATAATGAAAGCAAAAGGACTGATCATATGATTTGGTTTTGCTCGATGATTAAGTGACATGAACCCTTAYGATAAGATTTCCAGTTTGAATACATGTTAAAAATCCATTTTATGTGAGCATTTGAAACTCTGTTGTTTCGTTCAATATAAATTAGCAGCCAAACCATTCTTTATATACATATCTGATGAATTAATATATAGGATCTACAAAAGCAGCAAAATGAAATTAATTTTAAATGGGTAAACCTTTAATGAGTAATATTCTTCCAGAGCTGACTGGGATCACTTTATTAATTGAACAGCTCATTCTCCAGCTAGGAAAAATACTGAGATAATATTTAATCAGTTATTCCTTTCTGTGTTTTGTCTTTTCTATGTTCCATAAATTTTTAATACACCGCAGTACCTTTATCCCAATCCATTCTGCCAACATATAAGGAGCTAGAGGATGCAGCTAAGCTTATTCTTGGGAAGGGGTTAGGGTAGAAAGATAAGGATCACGACCAGCAGCATAATATCAGATGACTGGCTGTAATGAGGATTGATTCTGTGGCCAAATCGAATAGTTAAAGCTCCCAGCCCTTGCTCTGTCAAAGAAGAATCAACCCTCTTACATGCTGCAATCTGGACATCAAGCCAGGCGGAAACTCAATCAACTAAAAACTGGAGAGGCAAGAGCAGCTAATGAAAACCATCACCTCTATGCCAATGCAAAGACAAAAATAAACGTAAACCACCTGGCTGGCCTGTTTGACTTCAGACTGGGATGGATTACAGCAAAAAAGACACATAAGCACCTGCAACAGCTGGGATATGGCAGTCATGTTCCACATGTTACCTCTCAGCTGAAACCCATTGTATCCAAATTAAGATGTTGACTCAGWAAGCTTATTAGGCACAGACTAAGCRAGTGGTGTGAGCCTGTGTGATCTAAGGACTGCAAAATGGATCCAHCTCCACAGAGGAAAGGTGGAAGTCCAAGATCCAAACTGCTGGGGAGCCTTTAAAGTTTTCCGCACCATTGGAATCTATTGTTTCGTGCTGGCTTAGCCTGATCTGAGTCAAGGACACCAGAGTGCTTTGCACAAGGCTGACAGCCCTGCTCACTGAAGAGTGAGCCTGTCAGGCTTCCTATGGAACCCTGGGAATAGGCACATCAGGAACAGTTTACTAATAACCTTATTCTAGTTGCTTATTCTCAATAATGGTGAAAAGCTGTAATGAGCAGAAATACTCTTTTTCTACCCCTGAAGAGAATTAAAATAGGGATGAAGAAACATTAATTTATGAATAAGGGAAATCTATGTATCATTTATTAAATTACAATATATGAGGAGGGATGACTAAAACTCATGAGATTATTATACTGAAGTTCATCAAAGAAATCAAATGTATATATGAAATACAGAAAAACCATTGCACCTGAAACTGCATATGCATTACACTTGAACAAAACAGAACYGTTCCACAGAAGGACCATAATGTTTATAGATCCTAGGATAGAACAGCAAAAAGCTCAGGGACTCAGATCCCATTTTGCTACAACTGTTGTGTGATGCTTCTCCTTGTCCAGTGTAAAGAGAAATACTGGCCCAAATCATCTGGCCAGGCTGCTGGACTGTTCAAATGGAGTGTTCAAGAAATATTTCAGACTTGAGAGTCCTTACTCAGATGCATTTGCAATCTAAGTGAAAAGAGGAACAGAAGTTGTATTATCTTCACCTTAGAGGGAAATTAAGGCAGTGTTTTGTGTCTGTGTAAACAGCAAGTTACTTGTGCCCCTCTGRAGTCTGAAAATTAGACTGCAAGAAAGGGGCAGCTTGGAACAGAGCCCGCATTTTCTATATTCCATTAGTGTACAAGAGGACTGTCTGCTGGATAGTGAACAGTCAAAAACGAAAGGCAAAATATGAAAAAGTAAGTAAAATGCCATCTTAGTCTTTTTATCAAGCCTAAGAACTTTTATAAAACGTCATTTGAGTTTCCACAAGTATTCATCCTATTCAAACATCACTGTGCATTAAAGGAGTTTGTTCTTGTTCTGGTAGAAATCTTGGTTGTCATCTGATTTCACTCACAAACCACTTTAGGCTTKGTAATAAGACTCTAAGGTATCTGTAAAAACAATCATTTCAGAAGCAAGTATTGGTGCCTGGAGTGTCCTTATATACTSGTATCAGTAATAATGCAGCTTATATTTTTACTTTGCCTTTACTTGATGATCTGAGAGCAAAACACTTGAGTATGAAGTCTGTGGGTAGAGCCACGCAGTTCAGTGCCAGATTTCCAGACCCTCTAGTCTTTTTAACAAGTGTGAAGGTAACCTCCAAATGGGAGGATTCCAACCTGCTCTGTAAAACTATAGAAATATAAAGCAGCAGCAAACTTTATGAAGTAATGTCTGCTTTTCATGGCATGTTAAACAAACAATAAAGCAAAGCAATGATTGTTTAATGTGAAAGTATATTGAAGAGAAATATATTAAAGTGTATTTAATATGACTGCAGTAGGTTTAGGAGAGTGATGAAACTTATGGGGGAAAAATGTAAAATGGTTAAATGAGACTGTGACCTCATTAAGTTTTTATGTGGGTATGTTTTTGTCAGCACACACCTTGTAGGCAATCTTTTTTTTTTTTTTTAACTTTGTAATCTTGTTATTACAAATGCTYCATTGATCAAACACCGAGCTCAGGATCTAGATCGGAGTGTTGTAATTAAGTCACAGCATAGGTAATCTTAAAAGTATAACTGTAGATTTGCACTGAAAATTTATCAAAGTTCAGTTAAATTACTGTCTTTTACTCTATTTTTTTGCTCCCATGTATTCTAATGCCTGAATTAGCACAACTCCTAATTTTGCTACAAAACTTTCCAATGCTATGCAATCTACTTTTGTTTTTGTTTTGCTTTTAATTCCCCAATGGCAGAAGTTTCATATTTCACCCAGGCACTGGTAATTAGCCAAGGAAATTATTTTAAATGCCAGATGTCACATATTAAATATAAATAACCTATGACATTGTGTGCAGAATGCAAGCACCTTTCCTATATGACTGCTGAATTTAACTGTCTTCAACATAGGCTCTATATGGAAATATTATCTTTCTCCTACATAACACATTCTGCTTGCTTAAACAATGGATGTGCCTTGTTACTTGTRAGAGACATGAAAGCTGTGATAATTTTGTCTGCCATTTGCAAATGAGTTTAAGTGTATTAAGTATACCCACTGATCAAGGAATTTCCCTTGTTGTACTCACGCTTTCTTCAATAGCAGCTGTAAAAAACATAACCCTTCTGCAGCCAAGGAACACTATCTGCTTATTCCAGGAGCCTTTCTCTGTGCTTTCCCATCTGCCCTTTCYATGCCACGCTGGTGTGTGTGGCTTCTAAACTGCTCCAGATTCAACCACAAACGGGAATGAGATCAAGCACATGAAACGCAACCTTCTGCGTTATATTCCTAATTCGAGGCTGTTTGGTTGATTGAATCATGCAGAACGAATGCCTGACCATGCGTCTTCCAAAGCCTGTTCTGGCGACAATTGCACAGCTGGCTTTGATTTGCTGCCCATAGGAAGGGGGAGGAATGCCTGTTACTCCAACACAAATACAGAGCTGGGATGTGGCTGCAGATCCAGAATTCCTAGCTATCCAGCATCGGATGATGTGTGGAAAATAAAACACAGCACAATGTAGCCCTCAGGTTTTTGGAGCTGAAAGTCACAACACGCCTGAAAAATAGCCGCAGTTTGGAAAGGATTCAAATACCACAGGAAGYGCGTTCCTTCCTTCTCAAGGCACATGCAATAACTCCAGCTCCTGACCAGATCAAGGTGTATCCCCATCTGGATTCAATAACACAGCCTARAAGCAACAAGGACAGAAACCACCTATGCATATTAAATAAATGAATAAATAAAAGCAACTTCTCCTCACAAAACCACAAGTGAAATAAAGTTGCTCTTGTTACTGCCACYGTTTCATTTCTCAGTAGCCAACGAAAGCCAAATCAGCCATCCATGCCCGGGACCTCAAGAATAGGGGTTGACATAATTCCCTGGAAATTGATGTGAGCTCACTCACATCAGTTGTTTTACCAACTCTCTCTCAGTCAYACCCCARTTGTTCTTTAGCTGTGTAGAAAAGGTTTGAAGGTGTATTTCTTTTTACAGTTTCAAATRCAGAAAGGATGTGCTTTATGGTACAGTAGAACAGAGTCAGCAAAATGAAAACTATGGTGAAGACAAGACAAAAAGAAGGGATATGTTGCCAATGGAACCAGTGAACTCAAAGAGATGTATTTGCTTTTGAAGTAAAAAGCTTTATAAGGATTACTACAAATAACTTACAATACCACCTTACCTTTTACATATTCTCTAAATTYTTACCTTCTTAGCTATGTGGTCATGCCATAACCAGTTACTCTGTTTTATTTAAGGACATATAGTCCACTTTCTTTTTCAATTGACAGCAGTAGATAGGACTAAAAGCACTACCTAATGTCCTGCATGTATTATAGCTTTCTGAATGAWTTGTGGAGACAAGAAACAGGAGAGACAAGATTTATTTTACAGTTAAAGGAATGAGTCATTAATATTAATATCTTTAATTTAGAATATTCATTAGAAATATACTCTGAGCATCTTATTAACAAACATGGATCAAATACTTGGGTTCAAATCCCTCCCTAGGAWGAGAACAAGTTTGATTGTATTTTGTACCAGGGACATAATGAATAATCTACTGGTATAACAGAACAGGAAACTGCTGTGGTTGCTCCATTTGCTGTAATCTGACACAACAATTATTTGACAATAAGACAAAGTCTTATTACAGCTGCTCTGAAAAGCAAATGATTACCTAAAAGTTTTTAGACAAAAATTAGCTGTTAAAAGTAATTTTATGTATAGTGTATTTTACTGAATCATTCCTTGTAGATCTGTTTTCATTCAAGAACGTATGAGGGTTTTTCTTAACCACAGTTAATCCAATTACACATACTTTTCCAGCTTGTCTTGCTACGTGACCTTGGATTTAGAGATAAAAAGAGGATACAGGCCAACTGGGTGTGAGCTCCTTATAAAGGTTCAGGMTGTCTTCAGGAGAGGGAATTGTCTCCCCTGACAAGAGCATCAATCTTTAGTTTAAGTGTTGTAGGAACAGTGGCTGTAGTTGTTCATGCATTTTCAGTAAAGAAATAGCTAGTGGTGTGTGGGAAGTGACAAGGACAGTGCTTTACTAGATAAGTAAAAAACATATGGCTGCTTTTGCACTAGAAGCAACTTCCCATTTTGGGCAAACTTGAGCAAACTCCTGTTGTCCCAAGTTCTGCAAAGTATTTTTTTAATATTATGCATTCTATTTCCACTAGAATTGCAATGTCACAAAGAAGCTTTTCATTTAGGCTTGCTTTCTTCAGCACAGATTACTGACCTTCCTCAGAAGTGCAGAGAGAATTCACTGCACTCTGTTAAGAGTCTCTGGATGGAGAATTAATCACTGTAGTCAATTCCTCTTCACATGAACCTTCTTTTCTCACTTTCATTCACAGGCTCTAAGGAGAACATCCAGGTGCAAATGCATGCCTTGGATTATGACATGTTTGGATCTGTCTAAACAGCAACAAACATGGAAAGACACTGAGCATAGAAATAATTAGAATAATTTAAGAATCGAACAATATTAATCTCCAGATGGCCATAGAGTCACAACATACTAACTAGTTCAGCTGATTGTTCAACTAACTAATGAAACCTTGGAGACAGCAATGATATTTMTGGTTAATCTAAGTTTCACATTTCGTAACAAATTAAATTGTAAATATTACATAACTGTCTATAGGCAAACTTGGCTACTTGTGAGTGGTAGTTTAAATCCCATCAATGCCCAAGTTTCAGCACAAGCCTAACATCTTCCTAGATCACACGTATTAAGAATGAATATTTTACTAATTCTGCAGCACATAGTGATTGTTCCATTAAATTAGAACCACAGAACAGAATCACAGAATCATTTAGGTGGAAAATACCTCCAAGATGATAGAGTTCAACCTTGGACCAATCCCCACCTTGTCACCCAGACCGGAGCACTGAGAGCCATATCCAGTCATTCCTTGACCACCACCAGTGGGCACAGGACTCAAGTACTCATATTAAACCCGCCTCAAATTGCTCTATGATTTCTCAGACTGCAAATTCCAGACACATCAGGACACTTATAGTTTCTATACTGCCATCCCCTGCAGGGAACAGATGCTCCTGCTGCAAGAACAAGTTAAATTCTGCATTTTGTTTTGCCCTTTTGTCTTTGCATCTTAGTGTAAGGCAAAACTATAGATTATGGTATGTTATACCATACATACTCTTCAGGCAGAGTATCCTGAAGTTTCTGTGCTTTTCCTGCTGACCCCTGGGCTCCCTTCACTGATGGCATACATTGCTAAGGAATATTAATTAGTCTCCTTATGGTTAAAAATTTTTAGATYGGGATCTCACAAGYGCAAGACTGTGAAGACATGCTTTARAATTCTTTTTGGAATTGGTTTCTGAGAATTCCCCACAGTTCTACAGCTTTGGTGYAGTAGCTGTTGTGATCAGAAAGTGCATGAAGAACAGCCAGTGCAAGCCAGGGTGGTTGGGCACTGGAACAGSCTCCCTGAGGAAGTGGTCACAGTACCAAAACTGCCAGAGTTCAAGGAGTGTTTGGACAAGGCTCTGAGGCAYATGGTAGGATTCTTGGGGCGTCCTGTGCAGGCCCAGGAGTTGGGGTATCATTGAGGGTCCCTTCCTGCCCAACATTCTGTGGTTCTGTTTGCTTCATTGCCACTGTTCTCACTAAGCCGGAAGGCAAGTAGCTAACAGCTTAGAGTCCTGGAGTCAGCATTCATTACCCAAGCGACATTCCTTAGCTTACGCCATCCTACCTAATTACTCGAGYCATTAATTGGTGCCAAGAGCACCACCTCTTTACATGCGGTTTAGAAAGTAACACTCCGCGCGCCGCAAGGGATTCTGCTCCATTGCTGTCACATGGGGCTGTCTACGCTTTGCAGGAAGGTCCACACACCGGGACCGGGACGGTGACCGTGACGGGAGCGCTCCGGGCCCGGGACCGAACGGGGCGGGCGCTGCTGAGCGCTGGCGGGGCCGACACGTGGCACCGCGCCCCGCGCACGGCCCCGCCCCCCGCGCGCCGCTGGCCGCCCCCGATTGGGCGCCCGCAGCCGACTACAACTCCCGGCATGCCCCGCGGGCGGGGGGCGGGGTGAGGGCGCCTCTCCCTCGGTCCCTCCGCGGCGCGGGCGGCGGTCACGGGGCGCTGTCGGTGCCGCGACGTCACGGCGGGAGGGACGGACG
>NW_026623272.1:1135142-1222118 GCF_030028575.1 Malurus melanocephalus | reverse complement strand
GGTCCAGCCGCAGCCCGGAGTAGGCGCCCGCCCCCCCCTGAGTGACAGAAGCGCCCGGGCACCGGAGCTCGCGCTGGGGCCGCAGCCGCCGCTCGCGCCGCCGCCCCCCCTCCGGCCCCTCCGCCGCCCGGTGTTATGCGGCGGCCCTGAGGGGCGAGCGCAGCCCGGCAGGACCCGGCGCGGCCCTGAGGGGCGACGGGGTCTCGCTGCGCCTCGCCGGCCAAACCCATGACTACGGCAAACTGCGGCGCCACCGACGAGTTCGACTTCAGGCTGATCTTCGGCGAGGACGGGCAGCCCGGCCCCGGGCCGCCGCTGGGGCCCGCAGGTGCGCCCCGGGGCCGGGGGGTCTGTCGGGTTCCTGTTTTCCTCCGAGCGAGGCGGGGAGGACAGCGGGGGCTGCGCCGGCCCCGCCGCCGCGGGAGGCGGCAGCCCGGGGGGAGCGGCGCCGTCCGTGCGTCCCTCAGGCCGCGGCCGCTTCCCGGCGCCGTTCTCCTCCCTCCCTCCCTCCCTCGGCCCCCGGGACGCGGGGACTCGGGGGGCGATGGTCCGGGCCGGCCGGGCCTGTCGCCGCCGTAACAACTTTCTTTGGCAAAAGAAACMCAAGAACTCGCGTTGTGCGGGAGGAGCCGCCCCGGGTGCGGTGGCTCCGGTGGGAAAAGGCCCCGGGTTGGATCTGGTGGCCCCACGCCCCCCGAGCCCGGGGAGTGCGGTGGCTCCGGTCAGGGACAGGGCAGAGAGCTGCAAAGTGTTAACGGGGCTGGACCCGAGCCGTGTTCGGGCTCTTGCGACAAGAAGTTTCAACTGAAGTGTTCCCCGTATATAGAACATCCCAGTTACTCTAGTGTGTTCCTACAGACTTTGTGTACGTGTGGATGGGCGARCACCGCGTGTCGAGATGTGATGGCTCTTTGGGTCCGGGTGTACACATCTCAGAGTGCTTCCATTTTACTCTGTTTTGTCGTATTGGAGCGTGAAAATCCTGTTTTTAAAAGCTCGTMTTTCTTTAAACTGCAGAAAACAAAAGTATTCCCTGCGAATTACGGTGTGAAGAATCAATAAGGGCCAGCTGTGCCTTGTGTAGCTGTAGCAGTTTGATGGCTGCGTGCTTTATTTTCTAACCTACTTGAAATAAGTATTAATTGGTAATGGGCTGTCTTATGTCTAAGTGTTAGATGATAAGATAGCTCTGAAACATCCAGGCTAAATGATGCAGCCATGTTGTTTAGTTCTCTGACTCGGTTGTGTGCCTAAGTTAATTAGAAAAAAAWTTGTTTGATGTAGTCTGTGTGTGAACACTCGGGATTAATTTCTTAGRAAATCCCTAACTTTCTTGATGCTCAGATTTAACTTGCAGATTCGTTCAGATAAGGGAAGATTTACTTTGCCTATTTTCCATCGTAGTGGAATAGCAGATGGTGTGTATTGTGAAGGGGGCCTGAATTCTGCAAGCTGGATAAATATGTTGAAGTRCCATATGAAAACGATGGGAAACATGTTAACAAATGACTACAAAAATAATTATAACACCCCCATTTCTATTATTTTGGCATAAAACTTGTAGTCCAAACTATGTTCCTTTGTTGATGATAGATGAGAATGAGAGAAGAAGTTGCTCAGAAAACTGAAAATACTGGTGTGGTATCAGCTCAGTGTTACGATATTTGTATTTGGGTAGCATTCCTTAACAAGCAGTTCAGATATTACTCTGAATACAGAGAATTTTCCATGCTTGACAGGTCAAAACTATTCTTATGTCAAATTTGAAAATGTGGTATTTGGACCATGAACTAATTTGTTTGCTGTAGCTTTCAGTGATAAATTCTGCATCTGAAATTCAGGTAATGTTACTGTTTTGTAGAATTCTGGAGGTGATCTTGCCTGCTGTGCACAGATGTGGCCTTTAGGGGAAAGGGTTAGAATAGGTCCCTGCCTTCATGTATTCTGTTAAATGCATTGCCAGAGTTCATTTGTTAATTCTGCCCATATATTTWGCATATGAAGAACTGGATTTCATATGCAAGATCCCATATTGGAAATCTGTTTTTTTCCCTTACCCTTCTTCCAAATATATTAGTTAGATGAACGAAAAAAGAAACAAAAACCCCAAGTTCTTAGCACTCCCTAAAGCTTCTATTTCATAATCCCGTATCACTTCCTTCAATGGTGGTGTCCGTTGTGCTGCAAAGTAAGCAAAAGGATATTCTTTTTTCAAATGTATACTAATAATAAAACATGTAGGTCACAGGGAAARGTGGTTAATTTGAAATAAATAATACTGAAATTACTAAGTTTTCCATGATCATGGAGGACACCTAAAAACACATTCTGATGCTTCATGCTTTATCTCTAGAAGTTGGAGACTGGTATTCTGATGAAAGAAGTGTCTGGTACTAAGTTCTTGTGCAAATAACATGAAAATCTATGTTAATGCTGTCTTTTATGCTAAGACTCCTGTAGTGTTATGAGGATTTTGTTCTTTTATATATGTACACATATAAGTATATACACTTACATGTTTTTATTTAATTCTATTTTTAATCAAAAGCAAGGAAAACTGAGCTATTCCTTCATTTCCTTGAAATGCTTTTGATATTTGCACTACTAAAAAAGTCCTAGTACCAGGCAATAGGTTACCCTTTTTATGATGTTAAAAAAACAGTAAGAGAAATTAAATCAGCTGGGATTTTTAGTTATTACACAAAACAATTACAGTGGGTTGCAGGATAGTAGGAGTAGTATTCATAGTTTTGTGCCAAGTGGCAGGAATTGAGTCTTCTGTTCTGCAGTAGTGTCTRTTTGCTTGGTCTGAAAGTTGTAGTTGCTGCTGCAGAGGAAAACGCATGAAAGACAGTGTGAAGATGCTTGAAATCCCTAGTGAAATACTGCAATCTTTGCAGCATACTTGGCTTGAAATTAAAGCAGTAGCCCATTTCATTTAGTTTTTGAGTGGAGGTGSATATTTGCTCAGGTAATTGCTAAGTTAAAGATTCTCAAAAATTCTTCAGCTTCTTTCAAATGGACGTTGGCTATTGAGCACCTTCTCCAAAATCTTGCCTTCTGTTCCTCTGATTTTTCAGTGTCCTTGTCCCAAAGAATAAAGAAATTTTCACTTTGGTTTTGTAGTATAATGCACTAAAAATATTTGGTRCAGTCCTAGGTACTAATGAGCTTCATCATTTTCTGGCCAAGAAATTCAAGCCTTTGGTGCCCAAAGTTAAAGCTATAGATCACTGTGAAATGAGCCAAAGCTCTTTGGTTTGCTTTTTGTTGCAAGATTTTGTGTAGCTGCAGTAGCATCTGATTGCATTGTGCCACCTTACCAGTTGCATTTGAAACATCTAATGTGCATGTGCATTACAGGATGTTCTCCGTAGTCTGCTAAAATAGACTGGCATGCAATTGTCAGTGACAGCTTTTGATGTGCCATCTTGTTTGGTCTTTTTGGTGAAGAGATTTTTGAAATGTAATATGTGAACTTGAATAATTGAATTTGGTTTGAATGCTTTTCTAATGATTCCCATTCCCTTCACCACCACTAGTTTTGCAATACTATTCAGTATAATGTTGGGAAGTTTAGAATTTATTAAGCAATTACTATATTAAGTTTTTCACACTACTGAGGACACATAATGTWTAAATGCTAAACTTTGCAAAATGGAAGCAGATATGAGTTGCTATAATACTTTCTTTAGCTGAAGTTTTATTTTGGGGGTTCATCTTATCTTTTAAAAAATGAGCTTTTACAAGGTAAAAGCTGTACTTGGAGTATATAGTACTAAGCTGTGAACTGGGATCTTGTAAGGTTCTGTGTCATGAAGAACTATTCCTTATTGGTATGTGAAATCAGGACTAACCTAAAATTAGAGGCTGCAAACTGTTCAGTATCCAGAAAATGAATTATTTAATTACTTACGAAATTCTGACAGATGCTGCTGTTCAGAATCCTGTCTAAAATGTCCCTGTTATTTCTGATTAAGTATTCTAAGAACTAAAGAGAGGCCTATTTTTTGTTATGCAGTGAAAGAGTAATATGTGAGTTTTCCACCTCTTGTTCTTATGAACATGTGTGATGAAGTAGAGAGGAAGAAATTAATATTTTCATGTAAGTAATCTTCCTTGATTKATTTTCTTTATTTGCTTTTGCACAATTTGAGTGCTTTGAAAGAGCTGATCAAACTACCCTGCTTGGAGTTCAGGTTCATAATATTTGTTTAATTTTGTTGGAAACCATGAAACAAGCTGAAAAGGGGTTCTCCATATTTCCCGTGACTTAACATTTGGTTAAGTAATACAGTTTAGTAATCTTGTTACAAATGAATCTTACAATCTCTTTTACTTTTCTCCTGAAGAGTATTAAAAATACCACAGTTCTGTGATGAAWTTTGTGACAGTTCAAAACATCTATGTGAGCTGCAACTTCATTCTGGATAAGGATGCTTTGTCCAGATTTGGCTCTTTCATTGATTTGAAAGCTTCTATTCCTATTCTCCTTTGAGATTTTTTTCCTTTAGCTTAGAACTATTAGATTATTGGTTACTTGATACCATGACTGAAATACACATTTTCCTATAGTGACTATAGTCAGAGTAATACCTGATCTTTTCTTTTGAAAGTTTTCATGTCAGACCTTTCTCTGTGAGCATCGACGAGCTGCTTGGGCTGCTCAGCAGTT
Organism: Malurus melanocephalus; assembly: GCF_030028575.1. Classification (NCBI taxonomy): domain Eukaryota; kingdom Metazoa; phylum Chordata; class Aves; order Passeriformes; family Maluridae; genus Malurus; species Malurus melanocephalus. The sequence goes on along the minus strand of NW_026623272.1, from coordinate 1,217,443 downwards.
GTGTCCTGCCCACATACCAAGTGCACTGAAGTGATGATGGGTGTTGAATTTTCCTTCAGCTAGGCAGAGTTCTTTTGTAGCAAAAACTGGCACTACGTATGTGTCATTTCATTTAGATATGCCATACAAGTCTCAAACTTACTGATTTGTGCTGAAACACCACCACAATACTAGTTGTTGCCTTGATCATTAATTTGTAAAGTATCCTTTTTCCCTTCCTAAACGTGTATTCATGACTGGTATTGCTGTCAGGGATTGTTGGTAGAGAGTAGAAAACAGCCAAAGCTGTTGGCTGGTGCTTGCAGCATTGTTGAACTTTTTGTTCTTTTCCCCTAGATCATGATTAAGGTAAGTAATCCTAAGAAAGTCAGGTTGTGGTAGAAAAGAGACTAGTCTTATAATTAGATCGAGTGGAAAATTAAGGGCTGAATGCTGACAGTAGCTGTGAGCTTGAGGTGTGAGTTGACTGAGGATTGCTCTTGGTGAAATTTGGTTTTGTGTTCATTTAGTGCTGGTCCAGAATTGTTGCAAAGTTTACTTTCCTTAGCTGAGTAAGAGAAACTTGTGGGACATCTTTCGAAGACTTTTTTAACAGGCTACCATGCACACCTGTATGGTTCACTTSAAGTTTTGTTATTTTTTTAAATATTTCAATTCTCTTTGGATTTGGTTGTCTGTATAAATAGGTAGGCGAGAAAGTCTTTATACAAGATGATAACTGTGGTTAATATGTATAATTTGAGCCATCCATATAAATACAGCTGTCTGTGCTGGTCTGTTAACATTTGCTATACAAGAGAGTGCTCATGTGGGTTAAGAATAGGATCAGCTGGCGCAACTTTTAACAAAGGAATGAATTGGAAAGTTACTTGATTCCATTTCTTTTTTTTTTTTTCTCTTAAACATAAATTTCTAACAGAAATACTTGTTTATTTATTAGATAACTGAGTATTAAATGTATTGTGATAAAGCACCACTTGCAGAAAATTGAGTTGCTATCRTTTTATTTTACAAGTTAGTGGATGCTGGTATCTCTGCATGTAGARGATTGACACACAGGGACACAATGCAAATCAGTCATATAGGCTGTGGTTATATAATCTGCTGATAGGGGGGAGGAGGGAAAACCAAACAGCTGCATCTGACCAAAAACAGTCTTGTGACTTMAAGATAACTTAGAGAAACACTGAGAAAGAACCAAAGGAAAATGTGTACCAAAGTGGTATCAATGGACTCAAGAATTGCCTGGCAATTAAGAGATTAAGATGTTCCTCCTGGCAAGATGACATATTTGAATATGTTGTGATTTTTCACAGTACTCTGGATAAATGAAATCTTGTCTATTTGAGTGAAGCTTGACCAGGATGAGACCATTCAGGGAAAATGCCAAAATCTTTTGTGTGTTTATGCAAAGCAGTGGTAGTTGCAGCTAATCTAATTTARTAAGTTTTCTGTTTTGGCAGTATGCTTCTTTGATCACTACATAGTGCATCAAGAGTCACTAGGTAATGAGTCACTATGTAGTGCAGGCATTTGAAAAAGGTTCCCATTGTGACAAAATATCACTTATTTCGCTCATGAATTCATAGTTGCATGTCACTCTCTGTCCCCTTCCCTCCCATCTGAATTGTGGGYATAGTGTAAATGAAAACAAATCCTGAGATTTGGGATGTGGGAGATGGTCAGGGTAGAAAAGCATTCAGGCTAGTGCTTCTGTCTTACGTATTTCTGAAAAGGAGAAGAAAGTTCTTTCTTTCATCAAAGTAACAAGTAGCCCTCTGCTTAAAACGCGATGGTCTGATTGTGGCCTGTGTTGTCCAGCTGGAAGCAGTTTGTCATATCCCACCTGAGGTGTAGCCAGCTCAGTAATGTTGCTGTGAATGAGAGAGAATAAATTCGAGTAGATGGGGCCTGGGTCAATAGTAAGCAGCAGTTTGGTTGTTCACAGCAATAACGTAAATACGGGAGTTGTTGCCTCAAGCTGCCCTAGTGGGCCAGGGAAGTACGTGGAGCAGACTTGGCAGTGAGCCCAGCCAGTAAAACAACATCCAAGTCCTTGCATTTGTCCAGGCATGCCATGTGGGGTTCAAATGACAGTGGAATTTAAGATGAGTGAAATGATCAGTAAGGCTAAGTAAAACTGCAAGGTAGGAGCAAGCTTATTAACGAGCCAGCATTCTCCTCTATGCTTTAGTACACCCATCTGTGAGTATTCTTGTGAAATACTGCTGAAGGAGAMCACAAAAAAATCGTGGAACTGTTCAAAGTCATTCAGGGAAGATGAGTTTGGATCTGAAGCACTACAGGTCTGGTGGAAGGAGAGAAGAATGAAATTTCAGGGAATCTGGCTACATACCCATTATCTTTTACCAGCAGATTCATGAAAATAGAGCTCTATGTATGGTTCACATTAGTGTTGTRTGATGATTTTTGTGGGTTTTTTAAAGCAGAAACAAAAACTTCGTTTGAGGTTGCATGAAAGATGTTTGTATGTAAAAACAGGAGCAGGTACTTGCAGGTTATTTATTAATGCCAGAAATGTAGAATAATTCATGTTAATATTTAGATTAATAGGAATTGCTTGCTTAAAAATGTCTTTTTAGCCTGTGCCTTTGAAGATGAGTCATCACTTCTAAAAATGCTAAATATTTTTAATATAGAAAAAATTCTTAAATGTAGTTGAATATTTCTGGTGGKTTTTTTTTTTTTTAGCAGGTTGSTGGAGAGGGTTAAYGAGMGTCTKCATGTTTTAGTGGTTGCTGGCATTGCTTTTTTGGGAACAAATGCTGTGAGAAATGTTTTTTAACCCCATATTTTAATTTTTTAATGGTTTTGGAAAAAGTGGAAAGACAACTTAAACATACTTTCAGAGAAGCAGTATCTGTTCTGTGCTGGAGAGGGAATAGAGCTATGATGGMTTGTAGTTGGGCCAGGGCACAAACWGTTACCTTCTGACTAAAGTTGTTTTACAGAGTAGCCCTCTGTATCTTCATAGCCAAAATGAAAGCGTGATAGAATGACAAACTGCTTATCCAGTCATGTTGCATTTATTAACCGTTAGTGTCAGTGATTCATTGCTTTGATCGCTGCATARTGGGCTGTAATAATATCTGCAGTGATGTATAGCTACTCATGTGTATCTTTAGATGCTTTCTAGAAGTTGTTCCCTGAGTCAAGGACACAAAGGAGATGAGGAGATGGAGTAACAATGTTTTCAAAAGTCTTTAATGGTGTCACTTATTTGRGATAACTGTACTGAAATGACAAGGCCACAAGGAAATACATGGTTTAATCCATGGAACTACTAAGAAAATCTGTCAACATTTTGTATTTTGCATCTTCTTTCAATTAGGCTAGGGTCTATGTATTTCATCAGTGTAATTTGTCCGATTTAGTCTTTTGAGASCAAATGCTGCTGTCTTTCAAACTGCCAGACTTTTTGTGTTGGAGGCAGGAGGTTAGGCTGATGTACAGTATGTGGTGATACCTCTACTCCTGCTGGAATAAACACAAGCTTTTTAGGACTCTGGAAAGAGACGCAAAGTTACATGTGGCACAGTCATGAGGCATGATCATCACAGTCATGATATGATCATCTCTGTATTTTGGGGTGTTGTTCTGAACCTTCTGAACAAAATGCCTTTCTGAAACAAATGGCGTTTGTGCTCAGCTTCAGCCTCTTTTTCATTTGGCTGATTTCTGTTTCTGCCTTTTACTGTATCAGTCTAGCAAAGTGAATTCAAGGTGTTTCTGATTCTACATTCGTGTGAGCAGATGGGAAAATAAGGCAGTTTCAGATTATCATTCTGGCTCATTGCAGTTCTTTGATATACACAGCCTTAGAGTTTCATGCGTCTGAAGTCCACATTTAAGCTGCATTATAAAATATTCGTGAAAAGCTGTCATAATTAATGGTTTGAAATACCGAGTTAACTATGTGTTAGGATTGCCTGCTGTGGAATAGTTTGCCCTCTGTCACGTAGACCAGCTGCAGAAGGACATTATAATTTGACTTAGRTGTTAAGAGTTCCCAAACGAGTTTGTTCAGATATTATCGATACCAGTTCTCGGTCTCTGTGTCATGCTCTGTTTGATAATCAGAAAGGGGATGTTCCTAGTGCGGTCTCCCCTCCGATTACTGTGTAACTGCTCCCCACTTGGACATCTTGCCATGGCTTACGGCTTTCCTTTTCTACCAGTTTTCAAAGTCCTTGGTTTGTGTCACTATACTCTCCTACAAACTAAAATACACATTTTCTTACTCACTTCTCTCTGGTTTTTTTTTTGTTTTTTTTTTCTATATGGCCCTACTCACACCTTCTGATCTTGGAATCTTGGCTTCTGCTCATTGCTTCAGGACTGGAGCAGTAAACTGGCAGTGTCTCTGTGTAGAGCAGCAGGTTGCTCTRAGAAAGGTTGTTGTGTTAGAAGTCAGTTAATGGTAAAGACATCCATGTAGGAGGTGAGTTAGGTGAAGATTTTAGTTCATTCTATTTGAATCACTGGAGAGYCTTTTGATAGAATCTGTTTGTTTTGCCACCACAGAGGAAGAGTTGTGCATGGTAAATTGGCCCGCAATACCAGGAATCCACGCAAGCCTGGCTTGCTGGCAGCTCTAGCACATGATTAATTCCCTTCTTCCTTTCACTCAGCATTTGCCTAATCTTCTCACTTTATACTCAGTCTGCTTCCATTGGGTCAGGCACAGCACACCACTTTTGGAGTGATCAGGCTTCTCTCAGTTCCCATGTCTACACATATGCTGCAGTCCTTTTGCAGACACTAACAGCTGATCATATAGAATGATACCGTTCATCTTCAGAAGAGCAATGTCAAAAGGCTTTTCATACTGTGTGATAGTTCCTGCTATGCCAATGTATTGTGCTGTTTCAAGAATCTTCTGAAAGGCTGTATCCTAAGATCTCTGAACTAATGGGTCACGTTAAGATGAGGCTTCATCAAACTGGAGGGCAGCAGCTTCTGTTTGTCTATGAGGATATTATGCAGTGAAATACCRTGTCTTCTTGAAAGATATAGCCGCAGATTAAAAAAAGGAACCAAAGAGGAGCCCACAGAACTTGGAGGCTTTTAAAGCAAGAAGTAGGGTTTTTTAAAACCTGTTATGAGTATTAATAAATAAGCCTTAAATATCTAACCAAAAGCTTTAGAAAACTATTGTTTGAAGACATGCTTTGCAATCAATCTGAAATAACAGGAGAGCTGGAGAAGGCACAGGTATAAACACTGCTTAGTGCTTCCRGTTCCTATTTTCTGTTTTGTGACTGAAGTTAGAATGATTATTTTTGTTGAATCTTACAGTTACAAATTGAATTGTTTACCTGCCTTGTACATCACTTTTTATCAATGTATGYCAAAGCTATGCTTTCCCTATTTGAAACTTAATTTTGTTACTTCAGTATGAAGCTGGGTGTACACTGAGACAGCAGTTCTAGTTTAAATGCGTACCAGGCTGTGGCCTAAGGGTTTATTTAGTTGCGTGTTACATTTTTATTTGATAGTGAACACCAGTGAACACCTGCAGTTTCTGTTCTGGTTGCTCGTTTCCCCCCATGTCCTAAAGCTTGCCATTCTGTCAGTTGTGTATATACAGGTGTTAGTGCACTGTAAATATGACTGCAAAAATCATCTGTGTTAAAAGAACCTCTCTTCTCATTTCCCCTCGCCCTTTGTGTGTGAAGGTGTGTGGGTGGGTGGTTGCTGCTGAAAAACCTTAGTGTAGTTACACCCCAAGAGCCAGTATGTTCTTATTTTAGTCAGCGTCAGTTGTAAACATTWGATATGCTGGATTATCTCTTGCTTAAACTAGTGCAGCTTCTTTATTATTCTGTATTTTTACTATGGATAGTGAATTCTTATCCAGACTGCGATCTGGAAAAAACTCATGGATGAGCTCTCACTGTTGAGAAGATTATTTTTCTTCCACTTACTTTTCCACTTCCATTACTTTTCCACTTCCATTACTTTTCCACTTCCACTTTTCCACTTCCATTACTTTTCTTCCACTTGCTTAACAAAAGAAAATGAGTGAAATTGTGACTGGCACAACAGAGCTGCCTCTGGCATACATGATTGACAAAAGTAAAATTTATTTTTATCCTTTTTTGCATAATCTGATGTGACCATGAAACAGGGCACAAAACCATCAAAGWGAGTGAACTGCTTATAAAAAGAGAGTTGTTGTAAATCATCACTTTCTGAAAGCTTAAACTTGCATTACTATTGCTTGTATTTCTAAGTTTGGTCTAGAAGGATGTGTTTCCCTCTACTCCACCCTGCTACCTTAATTTTTTTCACAATCTATTCTTTTTCAGTGCCATATTTGGCTTACTAGTCAGTTGTACGCCTTATAAACTAATATATTGCTGTATTTCACTTGTTTGGGTTTTTTTTAAATTGGTATTTAAGCTTGTAGGAAGTGTTTCTGGAGAAACTATAGCTTGTAATGGAAAACTGGATTTAAGTATCCAATAATAGAACTTTAGTGTGATAGAGTAYCAAGAAGAACTCTGATCAGTTGTGGTTTTAGGTGCACAAAAGGAAAACTATGATTATTGGCTATTTTGTGTTCTCTGTGAAGGTTTAGACTCCTCTTTCATCCCAAGAAATATATAAACTGCTGCAAACCTGCAGAATAATGGAATTTAAAAACAGCCACATATGCTTTTTGTACTTATTTACAAATATTTTTGTAACCATTGTGTTCAGAAAGACATAATAACTGTTGTAACAGAACTGGAAAACAGAAGAGTTGGTCATTCTTTTTAAAGTTTGTAAGTGAGACAGATTATATGACTTGCCTGAGAACACACATGATGTCTGTGTCGATGTTCAGGTCTTTCCTCATGCTATTTAAAGGACTTGATTACTGATCCTGTTTTCACAGTAGTATTTTTAAAAGACCTAGGTCATGTTGCACTTTCTTAGTACCTTACAGCAACTCCTGTTATCTGAAAATGATTGTTTAATGGGCTTATAAATTTAGAGTAATAAAGTAGTTTGGATAATTCTGGCATGGGGCTTGTGTTCAGACATTTGATAGTAACTGACCTTCCTTCTCTGGAGAAATSTGGCTGAGTGCACAGCTGCACATGTGCATGTGCCAGTACATCACTGAGGAGTGAACAACTGGTGGGCAAGCATTGCTAGTCCTGAATGTGAACTCTGATACAGCAAGTAGCAAGCAAAATGTATTTTAGAAGCAGTTGTTCTAGATATTATTTAATTATATTCCCCAGTTAGACAGCTTATGTTGAAGTGTAGTTAGCAGCTTAGTAAGGGATGAGCCAGCGTTGTTTTAATACTGAACAGGAGCTTCTGTACACGAGTCTGTTTCCAAACAGTAGCAAATGTACATTCAAAATGAGCAACCTTCTGGTTCTTATTGACAATGGATGACACAGATGCCTGATATAGGATTGCAATGAAACTCTGCAGCTTTATTTAGCTTATACACTGTGAATATAGAGCATCTGCTCATTTTTGTGGTCCTCAGTAATGAACCTGAGCTCAGCAGGGTGGGGAAGAAGGCTTCTGTAAATTTCTAAAGACTGATGGCTTCTGTGTATATGGTAGTGTTAAAAGTCTTAGTAAGTAGAAACAAAGCTGAGTTTCTTTATATGCCATTTATGCAGAAGATCTCCTTTGATCATAAAACAAAATTTGTTTGACGTGGTTTGTTCTTAGCAAACAGTGACTTGTTTTGTTCCTTTGTCTCCTTTAAAAWGCTTACTGGAACAAATAAACTATTAATACTACTTCTAAAATTGAGGCTGAACTTATTGGCCCATAATTCTTCAGTATTTTTTAACCTTTTGTTAGTCCAGTTTTCTTTACTCTGTATTGCTATGATCTTTGTTAGCAATTTACTTTGTTGTCTTTACTAAGGAAAAGCATTTAGCAGACCTGCCTTTTCAGTGTAGTGAAGGGCTTTTGATGTAAATAGCACTACTTCTCATGGTCTTTGTATTTTGCCTTGTCTGTCCTATCTAGCATCTTGCGTCCATGTGCTTGTAGTTTTTATGCTTTACCTTGGTAATCTGCCCTAGTTTCTGGGTCTTGAGTACTTTCTTGTATTTTATGGTCAGTGAAGGCCTCATGACTKGGCCAACTTTACTTCTTTATTGTCTTTCTTCCCGCAGTAGGATTGTTTGGATGTAATAGCTCTCCTATTAAATAACCAGATTTCCATAACTTCATTTTTTTATTTTGGTCTTCTCCATAACTCTTTCTTTTTCTTTACACTTGCTTATTGTGAGACATCCCTTTGTTTTCCCTCTGCTGCTTGAAGCTCTGTGTTGGATTTGTTTTGTGCTATTCTTACTGCTTTCTCTTTTAAGGGTTATCATCTAAGGATTTTTCATTCTTTCTTTTTCCCCCATTTCTTTCACCTAAAAACTTAATGTTTTTATGTGTACAAGTTCTTTAAGATAGGTTAGAGGGCTCTTCCAGATTGGATTCTCTCTACAGTCTTTAATGGGACAAAAATATTTACAAAATGACAAAAATGACATGATTTGTAAAGGTCTTATCCTTTTTTTATGAGCAAATAACAGGTTATTTTAACACATGAACTATAAGGGGGATGATTCGTCTGTGCAGACTGAAATAGATCTACATGTTTATCAATTGTGTCTGAAAATTATTTGAGTGACTTAGACTTCAGACCATATTGTGTTCACAGTGTTAACCGTGCTTTTGGGATTGGATATTCATTAGGTTTCTGGCTTCCTGTTTTTTGTGTGTGTGCGTGTTCTGCTGGGGAGGGGTGAGCGGAGAGCTCAGTGCCAAACTCGTGAGAGGCTGTTTGTCAGGAGAGGGACCAAAGATGTCTGAGTCACAAAAGTGCTGTCTCCTGTCTGCTCCATCTCTTCTCCAGCTTTTCTCAGCTCGTGTTGATAATTTTATTCTAGTCCAATCTCTGCACCTCAGCCGCATGAAACTTAAATTTTGAATACACATCTGYGTTTTATAAATCCCTGTGACAGTGAAAGTAGAGGAATTGTCTTAAATATTTTAATATTTCTTGATTATTGGTGCAAGAGAAATAAGGCTCTTTACAATGGTGAGAGTTTTAGTCCAAACAATGTGCTGCTACTGTTCCTAAAACCATTAATGACAATAAATGGTTACACAAAGGGCTTGATRACTTCCAACTGCTGTTTTTCTGAAACACTTTTATTATTGTTTCAWAAATTCTATAGCTGTAACTGTTTTATTTCTAAGTTTTGATAAGCTGGATAACAGCTTTTATTAGAATTGCCTTTTCCTTTTCTTGATCTGTGCTTTTATTAATACTGAGTTAGGAAACAAAGACAACTATAATCTTGAACATTAATACACCACTAGATGTGGAAAATCTTAACCGACTACTGTCTGCATGTCATGTTCTGTGATGGAAAACAGCAAAAAGAAAGACCCTGAAAGTTTTAAATAATGTTACCCTAGTGAAAGGACAGGGAAATGCAATTTTGATAGTGCTCAACATAGTGAGCTTGTGTTAATTGTTTGTGTGACGTGTACAGTAGTCCTTCCTGAGAACCCTATGTGCATATTTAGAAATCAGCTTACATGATTTTTTGTGCACTTCACACATAATAGTAGTTAATGGTGTAATTATATAATATGGATAATAGTCATACATGTCCATAATAAATATTAAATCATACAGTGTTTCTAGTGCTACTAGGTACTCCTTAAATGCAATTTATGCCTTCTTTAATAGATTTCTTATAGRGTGGTGTTCTGCCCATGAACCTTCAGCTTTTCTTTTTTGTTYTTTTTTAATGAAGTCTGAGGARCATAGTCCATTSCRTGGTAACAAYATGCTTTGTCTTCATTTGAAAATGCTTCMCTCTCTGTGAGGAGCTGGTGTTTTGTTTTGTTGCTGTTGTAGTTAACTTTAAGCTGATTGCTATTAGTGAAACTGATATTAGTTAATGACTGACTTCATTAACAAGCTAATTTTTTCGTCATGGAAAGGTCTAAAATACATAGCTTCCTGTCTGGATATTTTAACTGATTGTGAGAGAGGCTGCATTTATTTTAAAACAAATATTAATAGTCTGCTTATACTCAGGATAAAAATCATTTTTTAAAAAGAGCTAATATCCAGAGTTGCAATTAATGTCATCTAGCYTGGATTTATGGAAAATTAAAGAGTGAAGGCCCTATTTTACAAGTGGAAAGAAAAAAGAGTGGAATCACAATGACTACACAATATGAAAAAAAAGTTTTTTCTGCTTTCATTTCAGACAAATGTCTCATACTGTCTTCAATATTGAGAAGTGAGGCAAGAAAATCTGCCTCAGTTGTGTGAGACMAAATTGCTGATTTCATTAACAGGACTTGTACTCCCTCAATTGCTTGTTTTTCTTTGGAATATTTCCTGTGTTTTGGATAAGTTAGTGAGATCTGAGAATATTTTGTTTTGCCTTAYTTTGTAAGGCAAAGTTACTTTGTAACTTGTGCTCAAACTTCATGCGCCTACACTGAAAAATGCTATTTTGTGGGATAGACACTTGAGAGTTTTCTAAGTTACAAAAAAATAYCTTTGGAMTATGATTCTTYRGAATTTCTTTAATAATATTCTTTGYTAGGCATTTTTTGTTCRAAYGTTTTTAGTAGTTCATAATCYTCATTCAAGTTTGAGTCACTGTAAGATGCTYTCTATTGTTAAAGTGGGTAAATATTATGTATGTGATATTCGGGTGCTTGTAAGTATTGACAGGGCTTGCAGAAAGTACCTTAGTCCTTTTTGTGTCAAAAAGATGAATTTTTAATGATCTATGATTAAAAATGTTTAATTTTAAGTGGAATATAGTTAAGAAAGATGAAGTTTGAATTGAGTGTTCAAAGTTAGATTCTTTCAGGATTTCTACCCATGTTTCTGTTCCTGTTATATTTTCAATGACTGAAGATGTGCATAAACTTTGAAATCTGATTGATAAATGGGATTTATGATAGAAAACCATACTACAGTCATATTTAGCTGTAAAATTGACTGGGAGAAATTTAAAATTAAGAATTAGATTTATTTTGTGTGGCTAGTGTAATGGGAAATGTCTGGGATGTTGATAATAGTCCATATCTGGAAAGCAGAGGATTTTGTTTATGGCATTTTTCCAAGTATTGCATTCTGACTCTTACTACCTTTTTTGTTTTTTAATTTTRTTTTCAGATCTTGAGTCAGATGACTGTGCATCCATATAYATCTTTAATGTAGACCAGCCATCATCCTCTGTCAATCAGCCAATTTGTATTCCTCGCCATGGACTGCAGTCTCACCCCTCTCCTCTGACGCCTCCTACGAGACTTCAGAGTCACAAGAACTATGAAGGCTCTTGTGAGGTACCAGAATCCAAGTACAGTCCACTAGGTGGACCCAAACCCTTCGAGTGCCCCAGTATTCAAATCACATCGATTTCACCCAACTGTCACCAGGGGATTGAGGCCAATGAAGATGAATTACACACAAATGGCACAGAAAATGAGTATATGGAAAGGCCTTCCCGGGACCATCTCTATCTTCCTCTTGAGCCATCGTATAGGGAATCATCCCTTAGTCCGAGTCCTGCCAGCAGCATTTCATCAAGGAGTTGGTTTTCAGATGCTTCCTCTTGTGAATCTATTTCCCACGTTTATGATGACGTAGACTCAGAGCTAAATGAAGCAGCTGCTCGATTTACCCTTGGCTCTCCTTTGGCATCACCTGGTGGTTCTCCAAGAGGTCCCAGTGACGAATCGTGGCAGCAGCCATATGGATTTGGGCATGCCTTGTCACCTAGACAGTCTCCCTGTCATTCTCCTAGAACTAGTATCACAGATGAAAATTGGCTAAGTCCTAGACCAACATCAAGGCCCTCCTCCAGACCTACATCCCCCTGTGGGAAACGACGACACTCCAGTGCTGAGATTTGCTATGCTGGTTCTCTCTCACCTCACCATTCTCCAACTCCATCACCTGGCCATTCTCCCAGAGGAAGCATAACAGAAGACACATGGCTAAACACATCCATTCATAATGTACAAGGCCTYAATTCTGGCCTTTCACCATTTCAGTGTTGTACAGAGACTGATATTCCTCTAAAAACAAGAAAGACCTCAGAGGATCAGACTGCCACTTTATCTGGAAAAATAGATCTCTGTCCTGAAGAGCAAGGTAACTTGTCATCATCCCTTGAAACTGCAGTAGATGATTGCTCTGGATCTCAGCACACCTTGAAAAAAGACTTGCCCGGAGACCAATTTCTTTCTGTTCCTTCGCACTTTACTTGGAACAAACCAAAACCTGGTCACACTCCTATATTCCGGTAAGTGATTAGAAAGTACTTCCCACCTCTTTTTCCCCTCCTGTGCATCTTAAATAGACATACTGTGTTAACAGATAAGTTAACTGTCTTCAAGTCTGAGGTTTTTTTGAATTCCATTGCCATCTGTTAATAATAGRTGTTCAATCTGTTGCTAGATTCTTTTCATTCAAACTAAAACAATGACTGTTTTAACTTAAATGTGTATTTTGGAATTGTATTATATTTATGTAGGTTACTAAGCAGTCCTAACTTGGCATTTTTGTCAGCTTGCAGGCTAACATTGTTCATAAAAGGTGAGCACTACTTTAGGGTTAGAGGTCATGAACATACAGGCATGTGGCAAGATGGGGTATGGCTCTATGGTTCTTCTGTGCGATGAACAAAGTAGTTTAAAAAACAGACAACTCATACGTGTTTCCTCTTATCCCGTGGAGAACTGAAAACAACTGAATAAAAAGCAGTTTTAATGTTTTTGTTAAAAAGTTAATTTTTTTTAAATGTCAGGCTTTATTTAGAAGCTAGCACTGAAGAAGTTCTGTAAATGTAAGATGGGCAAACAGGCAGAAGACAATGCACACCTATACACAAGTAAACTGCATAAATCTATTAAGCTGTGTATATTCGCTGCCAAAAATGTCGGCTGACTATTGAATTAGTGGAAATGGCTKCACTGGTAGCTGTATCCTCAGTGAAATGTTAATTTACTTAGCAGTTGTAGCTTGTTCAGCAGGGGGTATGGCAGTGTGCATCTTCAGTATGTAAAACATTCCATTCTGTCATACAATATTTTATGATTTTGATTCTTATAAACCAGGGTAGCTAAGTTGACCCTTATGTTTTATGAATAAAAATGGAAAATGAAAATGAAATGCCAGAAGATGCACTGTTTCTAAATAGCTGATGGTGGTGACCAAAAGTGAGCATCTTAGTTGTCATAAAGAATTATATAATTGCTATTTATGTGTTTATTTCATGTTGTAGGTTCAATTATATTAATTGTAGTATAAATTACAAGATATAGGGAAAATAGTATGCTTTTCATGTCTTGATTGTATTGTCAAGCACAAAGTAGTGCATGAAGTAAACTGGAGTATTGATTCCAAGCAGATGAAGTGCACACCCAGCTGTAATAACTGACCCCTGGTAGAAGTGGGGGTTAATTTGCCTCGTGTGCTATGATGTGAAATGTGTAGGTAGCATCTTCTTCTCTGAATGCTCTCTGAAGTTTTGTAAGTCAGTTGTCTACTTTGTCTGTCAAGCCCTGACCATGTTTTCCTTGTTTCTTCTGTGTTCAGTAAGTGTGCAATGCTTAACAAAATCTGAAAATGTGTAACATGCTTTTGAGCATGTTAGTCATATTTCAGATGCCATCCAAACTGTTTTGTTAGATGACAGCTTGTTATTTGGTCACAGAAACCCATAATCTGCCAATCTGTGGCATATGAAAAATGTCTTTGTGTTACGTGCCCTGAGTCCCATTTCTGCTCCTTTGTCAAAGATAAGTGTGGGCAAGGCACTGCAACAGTTCCTTACACAAGGTGAAAGAACTGGGCAGTGGCTTCTGAACAGGGAATGGTGGAGGTGTTTGTCCGTGATGTCGCTCATCAGGTATGATGACTCACCAGCTATATGTCAGATTCAATTGGTTGTTTTACAGATTATTCAGCAATGAACTTACTTGATAATTTTATTTACTGCATAGTTACTTTTATTAGTGTTTAAGATACCTGTTTCTTCTAACCCCAGCCTCCCYACAGGGTGATGGATAAGAAGTGGCTTTATATGTGTCTTATGTTTCCTTCCCCTCCACTTAGAAAAACCCTTTCTTTYTGGAATTTTAATACTGTGATAACCAACACTCCATTTTACTCCAACATTCCACAAATACACTGGTTTTATGACTTTCTTGCACATTTGCTGTTAGAGTTTGAGTTGTAAGATTTCCAGAAAGTGCAAAAAAAAATTTGGAAAGTCTGTTTTACAATACATTTTTTACTTGAACAAGGGGAATGAAARGAGTCTAGAGATGCCCTAGAAATGTCTRCTGAACAGGTAATACAATAMAATACCTTTGGTGAGGACTTCACTCTAAAAGCACAATTCATAACAGATCAGCAGCATTGCTGGTACTAACCTTGGTTATRGTATTCTGGAGTTAAGGACCATCACAGACATGACCAGCACTGGTGTAGGTAACATGTGGCTTTATTTCAGAAGGGTGGTCACTGATGATGCAATTGAAAATCGTGGGAGTTCTGTTATTTTTGTTTTTAGGCTTGGTTTTTGTTATCTTTTGCTTTCRACCGTGGATGACTAGTGGAGTAATAAGTTTTACATTTTGTAAAGTGGATCTTGAGAACTAATTTGTTTCTCAAGCAAACAGGCACCTTTGCAGGGTAGTAAACTTAACGAGTCATTCATTTTTTCTTTCTTTCTTTAGCCCCACAGTTTTTGATGGCRACAAATGGTGCTTTTGTGTCTGGACAATAACCAGGCAATATTCATTATTGGTCAAAAACCTTTTCTTTAAAACCCATTTTCTTTTACTTCCCTCATGGAATTCCTAGACACTTATGCATTGATTTAAAAACTACTACATAAATTTGTGTTTGTCTTTGGATTGTTGTGTCATGAATTTAATCTATGACAGTGAGAAGTGATGGGACATCAAGTAGTTTCTTTTTTCCAGTGGTGATGAACAAACAGGCTTTGACAGATGTATTTRCAGCTCACAAACCTTTTTAGTGGTGGATGTGTAATGGCAGCTTGAGAGTACTTCTGAAAACTAGAATGGCTGACAATGTAATTTATTTGTTCAGAAAAATAATTTAAATAAAGTGCTGGATAGTGGAATACTTGGAAAAGTTGTTTCTCTTGTCTGAATCCTTCTTTTGGAAGTCTAAAGAATAGAGAGAAACAGAATTGTGTCCTGTTTTTACCATAACATATTGGGACTTCGGTCTTAAKTTTTTAAGAACAGGACCACTCACATTGAAACATTTCTGTAGACAAAGTTRGTCTGCTAAGTACTTATCACCTTATTCTGATAAACAGAAATAACACCGGCTATTCTACTAGCAAAACTTTAAAATGAAAATGTTTGCAAATTACTGACTTTGAAGATAAGGACCCACTTAAGTGAGACAAGCAAAAGAACTTTGAACCTCTTAGSTTTTTAATAAGCAAGGCTATCGCTGTAATGTTTACACACCATTAATGAATCCAGGGAAATTCAGATAGTGTTTAATAYGGGACCTTTGTGCTGTACCTGTTATTCAGCTCCACTTCGTTCTGGGATGATGGAACAGAGATTACCACATGGCAATACACTGTGCCTCTGAAAGCATTATTAACTGTGGCTCTGCTAGGAACAGAATGGTGGTGTTCTGTGTCTAAACAGTGTTAGTAAAGTCTATCAATAGGCCACTGTAGCAACTGGAATGGCCCCAGACTTGTTCTCAATTCCTCCACTAGGGACAATATTGCTTTGTTCTAGGCAGTGAAGAGCAGCCACAGCAGTATTTTGGCTCTACAAGAGTTCTTGAAAACCGTAGTATCGGATAATAGTTATGATTTGAGATTTTCAGATGCTTATTCTAAAACTGGTTCCAGATATTTCAAGTGTGACACATACAAAATTTTGAACTCAGTGTAAGTTCTGCATTGTCAGAGATCACTAAAGTTCAATGCACAGTTTACAACTCCTAACTGTGGTTAAGTCTAGTAGTTTTGCTGCTGATCCTCACCTAACAGTGTAGACTGAATAATATTTCCTTGAGAATGGATATTTAAATGCAGTAAAGCTGGTATGACAGAGAACCCTAAAACCTTTGAAGAATCMACTGCTGCTGAGAAGTTCCTGGTGATAGAGACAGCAAGAAAAATATTCAGAGAAACGACRGTTTGGATATCCAACATCAAAAGGGAAGCAGCTGTAACTCTCAAGCCAGCTACATCTAGAAAACATCTGTTTGATGCAGTACAGCCTCAAAAGCTGTGCCATTTACTGGAGGATCTGTGTTTTGAAAGCTTGGCARTTTTTTAATGTTTCATGCATCTGCATGTGCATAGTGCACTTCCTTGCTCTCTCATGTTGTTATTTTCTACTTGTTTTCAAAGAATGACAACATCTTGAGACTTGGTTATTTTCTTGTTTCCATGTTTGTCCTAGTATGCTAAATATTTTTTCAAAAGATAATGTGATTCTAATACAACTTGTGCCATATTATTGTTAGTTAATTGCAGGAGGAGTAAGCCTCTCTGAGACACTGTATGGAAAATGGTCATGAGCAACAAATACTTTTTTCTTGACTGAATTTATCATTCAGCTTTTAGTAATACCTCYCAACAATTGGTATATAGCCTATGGTGCATTGACAGTTTTCTCAGGTACCATATCTGTTCAGTATATACTATTTTGACACAGAAATTTGGTTGTATGTAGGATAAAAAGATTTTCAGAAGCACTATTAAAAAATTCTCACATGCTGCATTTCTTTTAAAACCCTTCTTAGTATCTTTTAATCCTGACATTTTCTTTTYGGTCTGAAGACTTGACTCGTTCTCCCCCAGTAGCTATAAAAGGGAATGGCAAGGTGTAGTTTATAGCCAGTAGTAGCATTTAGGCAGAACATCTTGGCCTGTGGTGAGTTTCTGGAAGGATTGGGCTTATACTGTGTTCCTCACAGCTCCCTCTTCTGTTGTTGTCATCACCACCCTGTGTGGGAGGCCCAGTCATCAGACCTCTCTGTGGAGGGCAGAAGCCTCTTTGGTGTACACTGAGTGCTTGTGGAGATTATTTATTTCTCACATTTCTGCCTTTCAGTAAGAAGAAAGGGRAATACTCTTATTCCTCCCACGGCTCTTAAAAAGGTGCTTCAGGAGAGAAGGTTTATGTTATAATGCTACGTCTCTCTTGAATGCACAGTAAAGGTATCCATGAGACAGCAGATCAACAGCCTGGAAGTAGTTCTCCTGAGGGGGAGGCCAGCAAGTGGTGCCATTTCTTCTCCCTCTTTTCCATTCTTAATGACAGACATGTCGGTAGGGAAAGGTAGATATGTGATGCTGCAGACTGAGCCCAAATCCCTCCAGATACTTCCTAAAGACAGAGATTTCTTTCAATTTTTGTTCAGTCCAGACAGGTATCTTCTTTTTCAACTGCAGATATACTTTTTTATGTCTTAGTTAAGCACTGCAAAGGTATAATTTCTTTTTCATGGAAGTGTGGCTATTCATATTTGTGGAAACTTGCACTGGTACAAATGTGCATGACATCCTGTAAAGTGGAAAGCAATGAAATCGAGCTTTCCCTTTGATGTTACAAAACAATATTTGTCCATCACTTTAAAACCTAATTTGCTTTTGCTTTGGTCAGAGTAAGGTAGTACACAACTRTTCTAATAGAACRTTATTTTTATTATAAATGTTTTTGYTTGATAAAGAGTGCTATAAATAYTCACTTCTAAATGGTCGTAATTTACCAGATAATTGCTGACTTGAATCTGACGGTTCATTTTATTAGAATCGAAAGTCTATAAATCTGTGCAGGTTAAAGTGTAGTATGGCAGCATTGGTTTGAGGTTCTTCCATGTTATTTCTATTATTGTATTTTGTTCTTCTTGCCTGGAGTGACTTTGCCACGGTGTGTAAGGGTGTGTCTGTGGATAAGCTGAGTACAACTTCAGGTGTCTTTGTTGCCTTTTGCAGTAAGTCTTTATGCTTAGATAGAAAAAATAGCTTTTTAAAACTTTGAATGATCATTTTATTGATAGCTAACAAAGTGCAATGCTTGCCAAAAAGAAAAACAGCAAAATGGAAGAGAATAATGCAGAGAGTTAATCACTGGCAGGTTGAATTTAGACTGTTTCTTCTAAAACACATTTGAATTTGCTTGCTGATGTACTTAAGGTAAAAAAGTTAGTATAAATGCATTAATAGCATTGGTGATGTGGGGCTGGGGGTTGTGCAGTACATTTCTTTTACTCAGTGTTGGAAAGAAGAATTCCATTCTAATAGAAGATTTTAATGTACCAGCAAAACTTTGGAATTTTCACAGTAACAGTTTTAGGCTAATAACTATTTTCATTTGGTTATAATTTGTTAGGAAAATGACATCATTATTTGTATTTTACAGTGAAGACTTTGTGCTGTGACCAGATGGCACAGTTCATGTAACCACAGTGTGCTTGTCTTGATTGCAGCACATCTTCATTGCCACCTCTTGACTGGCCTTTACCAAGCCATTAYGGGCAGTGTGAACTGAAAATAGAAGTCCAGCCTAAAACTCATCACAGAGCTCACTATGAAACAGAAGGAAGCAGAGGAGCAGTGAAAGCATCTACTGGAGGACACCCTGTAGTGAAGGTAATTTTTTAACTACAGTTCTTGGTATTTACAATGCGCKGTATTGTTACCTTTTGTGAAGCCTRCAGCCTTTCCTGGGCAAGATTTTACATTGAAGAATGTAATGATACATATTTTGAAAACCCTGACCAATTRTTGTTGCACTCAGAATTAGATGTAAGGTCCTGGTAAATTAGACATGGCTTCAGCATCATATACTCTTCTAAGARTTTGATCTTGGCTTGGTCTTGTTGGAATAACTGTGTGTATGAGATGTRATGTGCTCCTCTCTGACTTCAGACATTCAGGTGTGTACACAAATGTCTTGTTTTGTGCTGGGGAGACTTCTGGATTTGTTAACTGTAGTCATTGATGTCATCTTTAATATGCATGGTGTCAGCTGGCTCACACAGCTTGAAAGGGAAYCCACCCTCATTCTTTGAACATGGGCAAAACAGTGCTGAGGAGCTGTGGAGCTTCTTAAGATGCCTTCATTTATGTATGCCATATCCTTAGATGAAAGCAGTATCTCTTTGCTTATCTCAATATTGCTTAATGGTCTTTATCTTAGTTCCAAGCCAGGTTAAGACAAAATTTAACGGCTTGTTTATCAACAGTTACAAAATCTTTATAAAATAAAGGAGGGGGAAGCCTGATTACATCAAGGTTACACAGGGTTTGTCTTTTTCTACAAATCCAGTTTCATGTTCTTTTCCAATAAAATTACAGTGTTTCAGTCCTGAATGTTTTGCTACAGTCTATACATTAAAAAAATATATATTTGATATATTTATCCTCTTTARTAGTTGGAAGTAACTCATTGCTATTGGAGACCAGATGTAAAGTGCCAGTAGRATTGGCATAATCAGTCCCCATTCTTTCTCCTATTCTTACTGTAGCATAAGCATGTTATCAGTTTTCCTCCTTATATTTTATTCCTCCTCTTTGGTAAGTGAATTCTGTCACACTCTGTAATTACATCATTACATTTTATCTCTATCAATGAAGATACAGCAGGAGAATTTAAATGTATTGGACTACCTGCTGTTCTTAATTTGTCTAAGCAACCTCCTCTTTCCAGGCTCTTCATTTGATGAATTTCTTTATCAACATGACTCCTAATCATAGTCTTTGGGTTGTTTATCAAACTGTTTCTTCTCTGATAGCTTGCCTTGAACATTTTCGTTACATCTTTTTTTCCTCTTAAGACTTTGTATCTTTCCTTTCCTTCTAAAAAGGGTTGGTTATCTGCATCCCATTTTCTTTCTTGAATGCCTTTGTTTTTTCATTTGCATTCTGAAGCTGGGTTTTTCATCCGACTTCCATGTTCCCTGCAAAGCTGCTCAGTGTTTTTCTTCTCCTCACAATACTGTGGCCTAACCAGCTCCAACTCCATTGTCAGACCGACTGTATTTCTTAGCATAGTAGAGCAAGGGTCAAGTGCTTATTAGGGAAGCGCATGCTGCAAACTAGAGAAAATTCAGGATGCCTGGACTAGGCTGGAATCTGAAAGCTGGCAAGACATGTTCCCTCATGTGGAGTATTGTGTTGCTTTAGTCAGGGGAGGACAAGTAGACACAACTTTCACATGCCAAGGTGCTGGCRGTGGAATTTAACACATCATTAATGAAGACAGAAACTTGAGAGATTTTAGCTGACAAAATAAATCTTTCCTGAACTTCTGTGAACTGTATTCAATATTTTTTAATTTCTTTCCTTTCGGTGCTTGTGTTTTGCACACTAAGATTTGCATAAAGGGAATTTATGCTGATATTTGTAAGATTTGACAAATATACAGGCTTTCTTTTGCTTACAAAACTAGGTGTTTCTAAGCGGCACCACTGGATTCAAGTTAGAGGAAACAGATCTGTAGTGTGTGTGGCTTATACCAATGATTTTAAAAGCTATTTATTTGCATTGTAATTGTGAAATACCTTGCTATACGAGAATGCTATCTTAAAAATGAGGATAGTATTTATRTGTCTGACTGTCTCATGCTTCAACACATGCATTGTACTATGCCTCTCTAAATTCAAATGAATACAAATGCAAATCAATATTCTGCTTTTCAATTTGGTCTCTTCCAGCTGGATTGGAAATTAATTGTTGTGTTTGATGGGAGATAGAAAGTTGTTATGAAACAAAGCATTGATTTGTATTTACTTTTTACTCAATGCTGGGGAAATCAGTATGGGAAGGGCCAAGTTTGGAAGAGGTAATACTAAATATCTGTAAGCAGGTGAAAATCACTTCAATACAAACGGAAACGTTTTACAGTACTTCTGGAAGCTTCTTACACAAATCCACATAACAATATGCATTACTACTTGTTTCTGACTTTTCTTTTTGGTGCTCTTAGCTTTAGAGTCACTCTTGTGTGTGTGATCATTCCAGTAAAGCATGTTCTTCGGTAAAATAACTGTGTGTTAACCAGTGTCAGAAGTGAGAAAGGAGGTGGATAAATTGAATTGCATCTTTTTATTGGAACAGACCTACAGCAGTTGTCATGTCCAACTGCCACTTCCTTGGGTSCCTGAAGGCCTCTGCTTTTGTTTCTCACACAATTTGTTTTGCTTTTGAACAYTATTTTATAGAAAGCTGGAGTATTTAATTTCCAAGCTGTCAAGCCTCTGTAGTTCTGCATGTGCACTTGATCTATTATTTAAAATAAAGGTTTTCAAGATAGTACATGGCTTTGAGCCATTAATGTATTAGTGCATGTCATTAATCTATTACTAATACTGTACCATACCTGTTGCTAGGACACTAAGCTTCTGACAAATTTGGCATCATCTGTTGTGAGTACATTTAATCAGCTTATTTCCAAATAGGAGGAAATTAAATAAGTGGAGCATCATGCTTTGCTTTGTATATCTCTTAAGTCTAAGAGAGCTAATTCTGTAATGATGTTCCCTTGTTTTTAGTTTTTTTTAAATGCAAAATGTTGTAAGTAGCYGATACCTTTCATTTTAAGATCTGCCTTCTTGGGAGTATGTTCCAACTARTCTGTATCATCTGGAACAGTTTCTTCTGCCTTGATAGAGAATCTGCATGATAATGCTGACAGTTTTCACAGGGAGGGAATAAATAATACAGCAAAATGGTTTGTGAGGAGAGTGGTGGCGTGTTGGGCTTTTGTAATCCAAATTATGTGGAAATTTTGTATTGCATTGCCAGGAGACAGCCTCTGAGTACTCCCTACATTTACCATTCTAATTYGAAGGTTACAGTCTGCAATTCACCCATCTACAAAGCCTTTTGAAGAAGTAGCTGTCACATTTTATCCAACTCTAAATGAACAGTCATCATTGCTTGAATTTCCACCCTTCCCATGGGTCCAGTTGAACATAAAATAACATTTGCACTTAAAATTGCCTAGAATGAGGTTTTACTTCTGTCTGAACTGGTTAGGGTTCTTCATGAGGGTTCTACACTTGGGTAATACCTATGATGAAAAACAGAAAAGCCTTTTAGAGCAGGGAGGCACATAAGAATCTCTCAGGGATAGTTTGGGTGGTTTTTATTTTTGTGTCTTAGTTTTCTGATCTGAAATTAATTTTCTTTTTAAAATAAGCAGACTTGTTTTATGTATTGTGTTCCTGCTACTCCTRTAATTTTCTGCAATTTCCTGAGCTCAAGTATTTTAAATTTAATGATGCCTTGTGGTAGTAAATTATAAAGGCTGTGTTGTACACAAGTATACAGAAGTATTTCCTTTTATCTTTTGTCCTGTTACTAAGGAAGGTGGTGATGTCCATGACGTTCATCTTGTAACCATACAGTATGATGTACTCTGGGACTGTTGGGTTCACAGCTTCTCCTTAGCATCATTCTGTGTGCRAGGAGTATCTGTCCTGGGGCCATTGACCACTGTGGGAGCCAGCTGTAAATATGAATTATGATGGGYGTAATTTGGTCTGCAACTGATGATGTATCTGCAACAGACACTTTACAGAATCCACTTACACCCCAGGTATGCAAGATAGATTTGGAGTGGTGGTGGCTWTTAAGAATTTGCCTGGACCAGAAGTGTCTTTTTGCCTACACTGTGAAGATTTGAGGATAGARTCATTCTGTTTCTCTGCCATAAGCAAAATTATTCCTGTAGCTGATTCACAGTAACAGAGGGGAAGCATCATGTAATCCATATGGGCAACTCAACAGTGTTACAGCTGAGAAAAGATTTAAGAACACAATTTAAAGCAATATTAAATAAAAGYCAGATTATTTAGATGGTTATGCACTGCTACTCACTGACAAGCAAAGAGTGGTCTTCTGTGTGAGGTTTAGTGGAAACCTGTAAAACAGGAACTCAGTATCAGCTCTGTTTAAAGTGATGGCAGAGCTTGAAGTCATGACTGAAGTGCTGCAGTGGAAGAAAAAATAAAGTAATTGAGCAAAAGTAACCTCACTTTGAACTGCTTTGAAAGTTCTGAGATAGGAATGTGTTCTCAAAAAGCCTGTCAAATGCTGCCTGAGTCCTGATGGAAGAAATTGCAGCCAACAAGAGAGGACCCTATCCAAGCAATGCCAGAGATGATCTGATAAAAATAAATTAACAAAGGGTTCTCTAAATGAGTGTATGTTTCCTGGCTTGTAATTCTGTGGCTGTCAGACACTTTTTCCCAGCTGTTCTTTGTGGCCAATGCATGTAACTACATGAATAGCAGGTATAATATTGGAGTTCTCCCAGTTCTCTGTGCCCRGTAAACAGCACACTTTTTCTGTGTTTTGTGACCTTTCCCATTCTTACTTCCTTTCACTGTTTAYTTCTCATTTTTGTCTTGAATTTTTTCCTCATTTGTCCATCACCAGAAGGCWGGCTGTCCTAGCTCTAGTTAGCTGCAGTTGATTGGTGACAGCAACTTGCCAATAAATCTAAAAGGCAGAAGGTAAGTCCCAGAACTGTGTAATGGGCTGTACTGGAAAAAAACATTGACCTTTGGATGAAATTCTGAAATTACATACCTTTAAAGAACAGTTTAATGACTACTTAGACATCTTTTGCTTCAGAATCCCCAAAATAAATAGCAAAAGTAATGCATCTACTATTATGTTTGTATACTCAATCTGGAAAATGCAGATTGGTATTGGTATGAAAACTAATGAAAACAGTCATTTGCTTTTTGTGTCATAGGTTTATTAATTTTTTTTTTCCAAAGTAAAACCAAATTGGGTGTTTGTTGTTTTTCCTACACGTTTTGTGGGAATAACTTTTTCCTATCCCAGCAATGCTTGTCCAAAAACTGTCCAAAGCATAATTAGCATTTGGAGTTGGTATTTCAGGAATAGCACCTTTTTTTTTCAAGAGTGTAGTAGAGCCAAGTGCAGATTTATGGTTTGATGGSTGGTTACATGGCACTGGCAATTCTGCACTGTGTGTTAGCCTAACACTATTTTAGCTATTAAATTATATCTTTTTTTTCATAGTACAAAACAGGACAGAACTAAAACTCTTCAAAAGTGCCTGAAGTCAGTATTTAAACTACTTTCAATCCTGTCTGCAAGCAGTGACTGTATAAAAGTGTGAAATTTCAAAATAGAAATACAAGTCTTTAAACCTTGAAGAATGTTCTGTACATGTGTAAACACGTGGTACCATGCCCAATAATGAACTGATATTTGCCGTTACTTGTTTGCTCTAATTCTTTGCAGGATGTGTTTGTTTTTGTGATGACCTTTAAAATGTTTTTAATTGGACTTCTGCCCCTACCTATTAGTTTATTAAAGTTTGCTCCTTTTATCTGTCACTATTTTTTTTCACAATTGCGAAGGTCTGTACTTTTTGATAGTCTTCAAGTCAGTCYACTCAATAAGTTTATTTAACAAAAGACAAAAATAGATACTTTTTTTGAAGTGCATGCTTTTGCTTCTCATTTGATAGAAAGGTGCATCAAATAATCAAGTAATAGGAAAAATAGTRCTGCACTTCAGGAAGGGATTGAAATAGATGTTTTGGTTTAACATATTAACTTGAAAATCAAACATTTAATGTTTTGTAACATTATAACCTCTGCAGAATCAGAATGAAATTATTAAAAAAAAATCCAATGTGCTGTTTAGGCTTTCTGAGCCAGTGGTTGGGATATTGCATAACAGATCTGAATGGAGTTTCCTTCAATTAATTTCTGCAGTCTCTTTTAGGTAGTCCATTGGAGATTATAGGTGAGCACTCATTGCACCTCTGCAAGGGGTGTCTGTGGTCAGTCTGGCTTTCAGTAGCTTCCCTGAACTCTGGTTGCTTCATTTCATGCATATGGTTTGTTTCAAGTTTTTCAAAATGCATCTGTTGATAAATTAATAATAAATTGCACTACTGGTGTTAGTCATTGTGTCTTTTGTTTCACATTATGTTCATCTTCATGCCGTTGGAACCTTGTCATCCCTTACTTATCCCAAGTTGTGGTTGATAGATGTGCTTGGCAGATTGCCCTTCATGTTTAAACCCAGCAATCCTCACAGTTCTTTAGGAAAGTCACTGCGCACCACTKAAAAGGGAAATTCTTCTGAAGAAATGTCTGTAGGAAAAAAGTTCAGTTGTTCAAAGCCATGCACTGGTGCCTCTCTGATACCACTGTCCAAAAGGTTCCAGGCTTGTGGGTCATCTYTCTTTTCTCAGAGGTTARAACACTTAGAAGATTCATTTAGGTGGTTTGGTTTGGTTTGTTCTTCAATTTTTTTAAGTAAGGGTGTTTTACTCTTGAAGTGGACTGAAATTTAAGCAGTGAAGGTTCTTTTGCTTTAGGATTGTTCGGATTTTGTGGTGAACTATACCATATTTTGCTGAGACAGTCTTCCAAAGTAAAAGGAAAAAGTACCTGATTCAAGAGAACAGCTCTTTCTTTTCACCCTCTAGAGTGAGGTCTGCATTCTTCTTTTGCCTTCCTTACCATGTCACTTCAGGGCGTGTTCTAAGGAATACAGAAGTCACTGAAATGTATCCAGCTGCTGAGAGTCTATCAAGGAGGAGATAAGTGGCTACAACATGCTTTTCATATCAAGGTGTTGAAAAGCCTTGGAAATCTCCACCTGAAGTAAATGCTTAGTAAGTGCTTGTGATTCTTTACGCAGCTGAGTTTCCTTCCCTGYTCTTCACTATTGAATTGAGGATTTTTGGATACTGGTGCATTTGTTGTAGATAGACTGTTAACTTCAGGGACTTGATTATCCCAAATTTGCCTTGTATTCCAAGACTATGCCCTATTTTTAGGGAGGCCTTTTTGTATGTAAAAGCTTTCTTTCTAATCAGCCTACTTCACCAATCCAGTAATGCCATAAGCAGTGAATTAATTGCACAAAGGCGAAGGAGCACTGAAGCGATCAAATCTTCAATTAGCAAGCAAGAAAAGGCATATAAAAGACAAAACATGAGTACTAAGCCCCAATGAAAGTTTGATTAAGCATGGCAATTTCTTAAAAAATGCTGGAAAGTTTTGCAGGAAAAATGCTTTAAAACTACAGTTGAATAGTTTTGACACATTCTGAATGTTGGTATCATATTATTTCTTGATAGCTGAGCATAAAACCTGATGAAATTCTTTCCCCTACCACCACCACACCACACACTCACCTCCAGTTCCATGTTTTCTCTTAAATTCTAAGACTGAAAGTGTAGGCACATAAAACGCTGACATTATTCTGTATTCAGTGACAGTATTAAGTATTTAAGAGTTTGGCTACTTTAGTTTAAAAAAGCAAACTATATCAAAGTGTGCTAGTGTTGTCTGTAAGCACCCGGTTACTGTGAAGTGTGTATTTTCTGTTGGAATTTTTTTCCCAAGTCTTGTTGCACATTTTAAGAAATGACACTTTTACACTTGAATAGATTGGTAAAACTTGGCCTGCAACAATAAATAGGAAACATGGACAGAGCCTTCTCCATTTTAAAAAAAGATGGCATGAGGAGGTAAAAAAATTAAGTATTAGAGACTAAAAAGAGTCTTCTCACAAGCTTTTCAAGTGTTGCAAGGTTTTCTTTAGATGAGAGCATGGAACGAATGACATGTGGGCCAGCTATGGCCTGAATAT
Source organism: Malurus melanocephalus (assembly GCF_030028575.1). Lineage (NCBI taxonomy): Eukaryota > Metazoa > Chordata > Aves > Passeriformes > Maluridae > Malurus > Malurus melanocephalus. The sequence continues at coordinate 1,190,741 of NW_026623272.1, read as the reverse complement.
AGTCTGTATGTAATCTGTAAAAATGCTCACTTATTTTTACCAGGTTTATRCCTCTTAATTAATGTGACCTCTTTGTTTCCCTCAGCAAAGAAAGGTTCTCACCACTGCCACAAAATTCCAAGTTTAAATGCTGTCTCCAGTGATCAAATTAATCTATATAGTGTCTCCAGTGTGAAACATTTTGAAGCATTTTCCATGTGTGCATTAAGAACACAGGAATGTTTTTTCATATAAAATACAACTTCTTGATGATCCAAAACTTCTCTCATTAACTGCCTGCCTTTGCTTGGTCAAAGCCCTGAGCTTGCAGTGCCATGCAGGGGTTTCCTGTGTGCACTGTAGTAATACGGCTGGGACTGCTTTGGCGTGAAGCCCTTGTGGCTTATCCTGTAGTGACCTTCAGTCTTTAGCCTTCCAGCTTTAGTTTAACTTACGCAGGCACTGACCTTTGCTATGGAAACGATATAGAAACACAAAAACAACTTGGCTGAGTTTCCTCGGCAGAGCAGTGGGTGGTGTATCAGGATTCTGTTACAGAGGAGGGTTTCTAGAGGTCAGTAGTGACACAGTGCAGTAACTTACTGCTTGTCTGCAGCACGCTGCTGCTCCTGGGAAAGTGATAGATCTTTTTAAAGTAAAATTAGCTATTTTTTTGTTTGTAGTGAGAAGCTCTAGGACTGCACATTAATGGAGTAAGTGTTGGAAGGTGTACCTGAAAGCCTRCCTAGGGCTCAGCCAGTAGTTCAGGTTACTGTTCCTGTGTAAGTGACCCATGACTGAATCTTGGGCACACTGGTACTGTAGTGCCTTACTGTAGTGCTCCTTCATTGTGCTGACTCTGCAGCACTTGCCAGTAGGTTGTAAAATGTTGTTTATTTAAATACCTACGGTCTGTATAAAGACTCTGTGTTCTTATTTGTGTATATTGTGTATTCTTTAATAAGGTGAACTAAAGGTTCAGATACCGTGGCTTCATTATGTATTTGAACAAAGTACAGTATTTTTMTTTCAAGTTAATTATGTAGTTATTTTTGTTGAAAGACAATTAGCAGGTTGGGTTTTTTACTGACTTAACTGTATGGGCTGTTCAACATACAGAATTGTGTATAAAGCAGAYGAGGTAGAAAGMAAGTRTCACGCTGCTRTCAATGGAAWTAAGTACAATCAAMATTTTTTTGAATGAGACCGAAACTGTTTTTAACAGAAATGCATTTTCAGTGCCTAAATAAGTCATTTTTCCTGATTTGAAGTTGATTTGGGGAAGTCAGTCTCCTTCGTTTTTCACAAGGTAGGTATTACATCAGTAATGGCAAGTCAGAATGCAAATATCATCTTTTCTTTGGAGGAAAGATGACAGCATTCCAAGGAGAYAGAAGATGATTCAGATTCTGTGATAATTCAGTCTCCAGTGGGGACCAAGTGTTGTGGGCAGAAAGTTCTGCTTGCTACTCTGCAGGTTTCCTGTAGGGAGACACTGCCGAGGCTTGCTCTCACCAGGATTAGCCACAGAATGGACTCCAGAATACTTTGATGCTCTTCAGCAAAGTGCTGACTGCACTTGCAGGTATGGTGCAGGTACTTCAGGTGAATTGAGTAATTCAGCATTGGCCCCTGTTCTCAGGCGTGGTGTGACTTGGAATATCTCTACTATGGTAGTGCTGTGCACATTGTGTTGGTTTCACTGGGGCCTTCCAGTGATTTTGTAACAGAAACTTCAGGGAATGTGCAGCCATCCTCCCCACAAGATACTGGATCATTTTCTACAGAAACTTTGGCGCACAGGCTCCCACATGCTCTTATCTTTGATTACAGACACTGGAAAATTTTGATTGTACTTCTWCAGAATCCATTGCATGCCTGGAGTTGTCAGCTCACTTATTACACAATATTTAAGGGGAAAGTGTTCATTCTAGAAGGCAGATTTGTATAATAAAGGTTGGGKTTTTTTCTGAACACAGTCTCTGCAGCTGCCTGAGTTTCATTAGTACATCAGGCTGTCTCATTAGCATCCACAGCCTATTGAGCTTACTGGGCAGGGCTGTTGAGAGCATGGGGACACTGCAGCCTGTCCACTGCTTGCTTAGGCTGGGATGTTTCCTTTTAATGAGGCCCCTTAGTTCAGTCAGTCCCTGAATTACACCCTGTGCTGGGGGATATGGGGGTTATTCTTTCTGTCTTTCCCACGCCCTGGCTTACTTGATTGCCATAAGTATTGCACACATTGGTTGCATTTATGGCTTTACATTTTTTTTTCTTCCTCTTTYGATTTTAACCTTGAATAAAATCAATAAATTGCCTGCAATACCAAATACATATTTCTTAAGTCTTTGCTACTTTGCCAGTGTATATGGCCATAGAGTCTCCCAGGCAATAGCAGTGTAACTACTGGTATGGGGGATGTTTTGCTTCCCTAAATTAAGCTCCTGCTATGTGTAGGCTTCTCTAGAAGATGATATTCATGATCAGTAGACAAAGCAACTTAGTCTGACAAGTATCTCCCCACCCCTCCTTATCTCTGGTACCACCAGTATCTCTAGAACTGCTGTGCACATGTCCATTGTTTGGGAAGGGGAAGATTAGCCTTAATTGGAAATTAGCTTTGTCACAGTGACCGCATTTGGAAGTCAGTCAAATTTTTGAATAGGTCTGGCTTGTAATTTTTATAATTCCCAGTATTAGAGTGAACACATTCAACTAACGTCACATTTAGGCTGGATTCCATTGTGTTAAGATTTAATTTTAACTCTGAGGAAAATGGATGGTRGAGTCACAGTGTTGAGAACTTGTGACAAGATGGCTGCTGCAAATGCTAAGCTAATGTGTGCCCTACTYTTCTTTAAACTCCAAAATTAATTCAGACTAACAGAAATAATTAAAATATTCATTTGGTTTTTAACAAAAAAAAAACTTTTGGAAAGACAGTAGAGTCCTGCATCAAGTATAAGAAGGAACTTATGCATGTGTAACAGTCCCTGTGCTCCATTGTCATCGTAACAYTAAGAGGAAAGTTCCTTGTGCTCCACTTGTGTTCCTGTTTATAGGTTATTTCTGACAGATGAAGGGTGAAAATCTGTCAGTACACTGATTGTCACCAGAGGTTCTTTACTGTAATATTTGTAAATGCTTGTTTATCACATTTACTTACATGGGAAGTAACTCTGACAATCTAGACTGTCTCCACTCAGTGGCTGAAGGGATATTTTGGTTTGGTTTGGGTATTTTTTAGCTGGRTTTAGCTCTGTCTGTACTGAGAACTCCAGGGATGTTACATATTTGACAAAACAAAGACTTTTCAGACTTCTGTTGGAACCTAAATKTCTATTCTTGATTGAGAAAGCTCTAATAAAGGTGATAGGACTGGTAGGTGCTGCCAGACCTGTGATATGAATATTGAAACCAGGCATTCATTTGGTCCATAAAACTCCCTGCCAGGAGTGATGCGCCAGCAATGGGGCTTCTGACTGCTGGGTGTGGGTGTGYTTTGGGCTTTTGTGCCACTGACTACTGGCTTAAATTACTCTTCTRAGTAGGTTAAATTGACATGCTTTGTTTGGTTTTTAAGTGTTGGTTCTGTAAAGAGCTTGGATAATATTGTTGTGTGACCAAATAACTCTCCCTAGAGACAAAAATATTGACATGACAAAACCACGTTTAAAGAATGACTGTCTGGCCCTCCCTCCTGTTTGAACATAAGTTGATGTCAAAGTCAATGAAACGTAAATTTGCTCCAATGCAGTTTAGCAATTATRTAACTTGCAGCCTGCATCAATCTGCCAATTGCAGGAAGGTGAAAGAAAATGGATTTGTAAGAAACACTTTATAGAMGTCAGATTTATAATTCCAGTGGTTAAAGGAAGCTTTGGTGTTTCTGTTGTTTACATTTGTTTCCTTAAATCTTCTGGATAATATTACTCATGTACTATCATAAAACAGGCTTTTTCTTTTAGATTCAATTTATTATTTTTTTCTGCTGTTTCAGTGTGATGTTCCAGAATTGATGCAAGTAGCTCAAGCAACAGATGTTTTTTTGACAACTGAGTGCATTGGTGGTTAGGTGTGCATTTCAGAAAAGGAAAGATGTATAAATTACCGTTTGCAAAATTTTGAGCTTTAAAGTACTTTCATTGTCAAAAAATTACCCATGTTTTATTTTCTAGATATGAATTGCATCTTCTTGTCCTCATTTGATACATTTGCATTCACAAAACCTTCTTCAGTTTAATAAAAATTGCTATTCCATTTTGTAGTAGAAAAAACAAAATATTTTAGTATTTCTAGAATCTAGGTGGATCTTAATAAAGTTGCTAATTCAGCTTTGATTAAAAACTATACCAGAAACASACCTATAGCATAACATGGCTTTGATGTAGAAATTCCAAAATTTTGTGGATAGAAAAATTCTCTTCAAGAGATTAAAAAATAATAGTGMTATTTTGATATCCACTTACTCCAGTAATTGTTGCCAGTACTGTGTTTGAGGACAGATACCTGTTTTCTGCTTGCTGAAGCATCTGAAGAAGTTTGTGATGAAACACTACTGATTCTTAACTCTTTGTACTAGCTGTGTGTTTGTAGTGTGCCCACACAAATGCAGGAGGAGTCGATTAACCTGTTCCTSTTGCATGTGCTGTCCCTCAGCTGCTGGGCTACAGCGAGAAGCCGGTGAACCTGCAGATGTTCATCGGCACMGCGGACGATCGCTACCTGCGGCCCCACGCCTTCTACCAGGTGCACCGCATCACCGGCAAGACCGTGGCCACCGCCAGCCAGGAGATCATCATTGCCAGCACTAAAGTTCTGGAAATCCCACTTCTTCCGGAAAATAATATGTCAGCCAGGTACAGCRCAGCATGAGTCAGCTATTTGGTTGCTATGTGTCATTTCTATTTTCTTTGTGCAAAGGTGAAAGAAAAAACTTGTAGAATTAGCAAATCTGGCTCACGATGAAGAGACATCTCTTGGAGCAAGCCAGTTTGTAGACAGTCAGAAGAAAAGGAGCAGAGGCAGGAAAGCTCTCGTGCAATACATGTTACTTGATTGAGGTTGTGTATATCATATGAATAATTGACCATCGTGTGGAATGGCAGCTGGGATTTGATGGGTACACTTTGTCTTTCTCTAGTCCTTCCTAAGCCAGAACTAAATATTGGTCTCGTTCTCCTTGTAAATGATGTTTACTATGTTAAACAAYGCACTTTGGAGGTTAAACAGTGTGCAGTAACAAATAATCTTTTAAAGGTTCAAAAAAGCAGCAGCTGGACATTTACAAGACAAAATGTTTCACCAGTACTTGCTGCCGTTTCCACGCTAAGAGTTCTTTTAATCTTAGACATTTAAAACACTTAAAATACCGTAATGTGGGGGAAAATAGAACAGCTAATTCTTTAACAAAAGAAAGGATTATAAAGTGTGTACTTTGGCAATAGTTTGATTGATTTTCATCCATTTCTCTTGTGATCCATCCATCCATCCTCTCCTATATCCAGTATCGATTGTGCTGGTATTTTGAAACTGCGCAATTCAGACATAGAGCTCCGGAAAGGAGAGACAGATATTGGAAGAAAGAACACCAGAGTGCGCCTTGTGTTCCGTGTTCACATCCCACAGCCCAATGGAAAAGTCTTATCTCTGCAGACTGCTTCCATACCTGTTGAATGCTGTAAGATTGCTTTAACTATACATCATTTATACTCATGTTGTCTGCATGTCAGAAGTCGTGCCATTCCGACTATATTTATTGCCAGAATTATATGTAACAAGCATGTATAAAGCATTGTGTGTAAAGAGCTCAATTACCAAAAATTAAGGTATCTTTAATTAAAGATGTACTTTCCAAGTGGMAGCCTGGAGGTTTAAAGGAAAAACAATGTTTTAGGCTTTAACCTCACCAYGCAGTCACACAGCAGCTTCAGCAGTCCCTGTGTATGAACAGAGGCAGCTGATAATATTCATTATAAATAAAGCCAATATCATTTCATTGACAAGAGTCTGGCTCGTCTCTCTATGGTATTATCTAGTGAACAGCTGAACTTCTAGAGAGTTCATTGTTGAATATGGCACTAAGGAATCAAGACATGGCCTTAATCTCMGTTTCTCCTAGAATTCATTTTGTCTAGAAACTACTAAAGTAAATTTTACAGCAGTACTCCTAAACTAAAAATTTCATTTGCTGTAACAGTAGAGACTGTTGGCATTCATGTGTTCTTGGTGTTTCTTTTCTGTAATTACGTAATTTCAAAATAATTTTAAAAGCAGAGATAAATCATACACAAATATGATTTGTGTATCTAAACAGATGGTCATTTTAGTTTCACCCCTGATTCTTCAAGTTAGAATCGTAAAATAAATGTCACTATGATTAAATTTGTGAATAATAATTATTCCCTTTATATTTCTAAAGCTCAGCGATCTGCTCAAGAACTTCCTCAGATTGAGAAGTACAGCATCAACAGCTGCTCAGTAAATGGAGGCCATGAAATGGTGGTGACAGGATCCAATTTTCTTCCAGAATCCAAAATTATTTTTTTTGAAAAAGGACAAGGTAAATACTGTCTTACTGGGTTTTTTCAAATCAAACCCATCACATGAGCTTGATTTTAAGAAATAAGGATGTTTTAAAAGGAAAAAAAAGTCCTGAGTAGTAATTGGAAAGTTCATTTGGGCATTGATCTATGTGCTGGTTGACCACTGTTAATGTAATAACACTTCTGATTCGACAAGACARTTAAAGGGTAACTAACTTGGAATGGTGTGTGTTTGAAAGACACTGTTAGCAGATCATAGTGTGTATTTTCTCCTTATTAAAAGAAAAAGTGATAAATGGGAACTAATTGAAATGTACTATTTGGCATTGATGCCATGTTATATCTGATTTAATCATTGCATAGGAATTCTAAGCTAATAAAATAAATACTAGGTAGAAAACAATGAAACACAAAATCTGAACATATTAAATTATCATTGTTGTGATTTAAGTGTCTGATTTGAACTTCTKGGAAAACAGTAGCAAAAGAAATTACTAAAAATTTGCAAACTGAGTCCTATTCTACATCTTACTATTTCCTTACATGTGTAAATAAGAGTTGTGTTATTTTTATTAGCGAATGCAATGTATGTTATGTGATAATGTGTTTTGCCACACAACCTGCACACCTTTGGAAGAATCACAGCTGCTGCTGTAGTTCCCTGGTTACCTGTAACAGCACCCAGTGGCAGAGGCAGCCCAGTGCTGAGTTCAGGGTGTGGGTTATGCCAGGTCAGAGCACAGGGAGGCTGCCCAGGTGGTTCACCCCTCCCAGCACAGCCAGCTTGGCCAGCATTTGAACCTCGGGGTCTGTGGGTTCAGGGCAGGGAGGCTGTGGGCACTGTTTAACCCGTGGGGCAGGGCATCAAGGAGTGGCCTGGGTTATCTGCCACGTGCTGTCTCAGCCGTCAGCATGTTTGTTTGAATAACCACAAGTGGCAGTAGTAGTTYAACTACCCTTCAAAAATGCTGTCAGAAAAATGAGGGGAAAATCCCTCTGTACACTTAGCAGCACACACAGCCTCCTCTGGAGCTCAGAGAACACTGGGTTCAAATGCAGAGTCCTGCACAACAGGCAACTGCCAGTGGATGTTGTGTTGAAACTCCTAAAGCATCTCTATACTTCGTTTGCAATGTGTGTCTGTCAGTTTAACAGCCTCTTTGTGACTGAAAATAAGTCGAGTGGCTGAATACAAATACTTACATTAAATATTTAAATATTTTTAAGATGAATTATTAAAGTGTTAAGAAAATGCTTTTTGYTTGAATTATTTGTAAATTTCTCTCAACAGATGGACGACCTCAGTGGGAGGTAGAAGGGAAAATAATTAGGGAAAAGTGTCAAGGGGTGAGAAATAATTTTTCTTACTTTAGAAAGCTTTTTTTTTTAATGTGAAAATAGACATTTTCATTGTTGTTCTGAAATTTAGACTTAATTTATTAAAGTAGATAACTGGCTAATTCAGACAGACAATTGGAGTCTTCTARATTGGCTTAACAATATAAAGTAGCCATTAAGATGGTGCTTTGAAGGAACTGGAAATAGCATGCTTGCTGTGAAAGCAATGAAAAAAGAACCTTAAAATTAAAAAAAGGAAACGAAAGATAATTTTACTAACATGATAAACTACTTCTAGTGCGTTAATTTTTTTTTTAAAGCTTAATATCCAAAATGCATTTCTTTGACTGCTAAAGTTTTTTTGTGCTCTGGCAGATAAGCAAAGCATCCTTTAGATGATACGTCTAATTAAGTAAAGCATTATCTTCAGAGCTCTTGTGTTTAAAAGAAGATAAAGTTCTCCAAATAGAAGTTTGCTTATAGTACTGTTGTATTGTGTAATATGCATAAACTTGAAGTTTGCCAAGTTCTGAATATTAGGGTGCTTTAGTTTTACAGTAAGTACTTTGGTTTTTCTGTAATTAATAGATTCTTMGCATTTCATGTGTAAAACTTCTGTGTTTCAACTTCCCTATAGGCAAACATCATACTTGAAGTTCCTCCGTACCATAACAAAACCATCACAGCTGCAGTTCAGGTGCAGTTTTATCTCTGCAATGGCAAGAGGAAAAAAAGCCAATCTCAACGTTTTACTTATACACCAGGTATCAAATGAAAAATACAAAAGTGGCATTTTTTTACTTTTTTTAAATAGACATACAAAAGTACTCCAGACTGTCTTGTCCCTTTGACAGGTACATGATATTAGCTTTGAATTGTTTGTAAAACAGTTGCTAAAGCTTGTCTAATTAAAAAGSTGAAATGCAGAGTAATAAGCTCCAGCAGTGTGACTACAGACAGTTATTTTTTCTTCATTACACTTWCTACTGATTTTTGCGTTCCACTTTTTTTTGAGAATGATGATGAATCTCAGAAGCTGCTCTTTAAGTAACCCTCGTGATAACACAGAGGACAGTGAGATCATAGAAGAACAGATTTATATTTTTTTTACCATTCTCAAATGTCAAAAATAACTAAACAGGTTTATATACAAGAAAGGTCAAAATATCTCCCCCCACCCTGCACTGTAGACACTTTGCAGCTTACTGAGTCAAATCAGTTTGTAACCTAGCCAGAAGTAAAAATGGGACATATTAACTGCAGATGTAATTAAAACAGCCTATTCCCTCACATTTGGTGTGAGGGAGAGCTTACCCAAGACATGCAATGCCTGCTCCTTTCCTGCTGCTTTCTTTCCCTTTAAGAGCTGCGTGCCCATTTGGAGCAGTCAGAATTCCCAAGGTACCAGTGGTGGTGAGGACCCTTTGGTACTGCTCGGAGCACTTGAAGTCATATATCTGAATGAGTCAGATACRGATGTTAATATAAACTTCTTAAAACTTATGTATATGCTGACAAAGCCAACTTCCATTAGTTAACACAATTTCAAATAAGCTGTGCTCACTTACTGTGCTCTAAAATTACCTACTTTTTAAATTTAGACAGTATTACCAAGGTGTCTGGTACACCAAGTGCACATTAACTGTGTTATCAGATTTCTGTGGTATTTGTCAACAGATTTTCAAGAATATGAGCTCCTAAGACAGTTACACATCTTTATATTTTCGTTTGAAATATCTCTGTTTAAATTATTTAAATAGTGGAATGAAGTAATGACAGTTGCTACTTAAGTAAGCAAGTTTAATTGTAACTGCAGCTGTTATTACACAAGCACTTAAAACACTATATGTATTACAGTTCATTTGACTGTAATATTGTTAACTGTATTTTACAAAGCAGTAATTGAGCACTTAAGTGTTAGCATTTTTCTACTACTTAGATAAGTATCTTGTTATGAGCCTACCAATAGTTAAAAAAAAAAAAACCTGTAACTGAAAGTGTGTCAGTTTGTAACTTTGTTGTAAGAGCAGTTGTTGGCATCACTGAAATTGGGGATGTGCTTAAAGAGCTTCTGTAATTAAAACACGGTGCAGTACTCAAACTAGTGTGTGTGTTGCCGTTGTCGTTGTGATCAGAGGCTCAGGAAAGCCTGATCCTGCTAAACACTTCCTTCACCTTTTCCTAGTGCCTGATGCTGAACTCMTGTTTTCAGTGGAGCCCAGCAGCAGCTCTCCCACTCTGGCAATGAGAACATCCTTTAGATAGACTGGGCTTTCTCTGGCTGGGCTGCAAATGTCTTTAAAAACATACATTGCATACCTGCTGGGAGAGTTGTTCTGGCTTTTCAGGATCGATACAGGCATAAAATCAAAGAAAGAGAACAAAAGGGAAATTAGAACAACACTCACAGTGCTCTTGTGGTTGTTAAGTGGCAATTGGTGTGTAGCTGTCACAGGAGACAGATGGGCTRGAATTGTAAAACTGTTTTACTTTTTCTAGTGATAATGAAGCAAGAGCACAGAGATGATGTGGATTTGTCTGCTGTTCCGTCCTTGGCCCTGCCGCACACAGGCGCTGTCCAGGGCCTGCACTCGATGCGAACCCAGCTGCCTTCACCAGAGCAAGGGCACCCCCATGACAATTTGCTGTCTACATCACCCAGGAGCCTCGTATGTCCCATTCAGCCACCCTACACGGCCATGGTGACCTCAGCAGTGTCACATCTGCCACATATGCAGGGCAGAAACCTTAGTCCAAGTGAAGAGTGTCATGTTTTGCCTCCTGCGATGGTTCAGTCTTTTCAGGTAACATCAGCACCTCCTGTGAGGCCTTCCTACCAGCCTATGCAGTCTAACGATGTGTACAATGGACAGCCTGGTCTTCCTATGAACTCTGCCTCCAGCCAAGCATTTGATGCGATTTCATTTCCRCAAGACACGGCTGTACCTCATTTGATAAATCTTAACTGCCAAGCTCTACCACCGATGCAGTTCCATTCTTCAAGTCCAGGTTCTGTGTCAGCATCAAGTCCAGCAGGACACCCACTGGCACACGCAGCTCATTCGGGACAGTCATCTGCTCACCTGCCATCGCTGGGGTACCACTGCCCAGGCACCGGGCAGGGCTCCGTCCCCTCTGCAATGAGCCGCTCTCTTGGCCAGGCTTCTCCCCAGCTGCAGCAGGTCCCGTACCACTCTCCAAACCCAGCGGCCGCTTCCTCCCCGTCCCCAACAGCTTCGCACCCGCTGGGCCCCTCTCCGCTGTCCGGCCCCTCTTCTCCCCAGCTCCAGCCTCTGCCTTACCAATCTCCGAGCTCAGGACCCGCCCCGTCGCCGCCGCCAGGGAGCCGCTCGGGGCAGCACTCGCCGCAGGCCGCCAGCCCCGCGCTGGGTGCCCTGGGCACCGTGTCACCCCTGGGGCCCCACCCCGTGTGTGAATCATCTCCCTTTGCACCCGAGGGGGCAGCTGTTCACATCAAACCGGAGCCTGAAGACCRGGAACTGAATTTTCAAACTATAGGACTACAGGACATCACACTAGATGATGGTAAGTGGATGCAATTATTCACTATTGGGGTGTAATCTGCATTAAACTACAAAGTGGCTGTGGGAGGGCTGTTTTGTTTGGAACACACCGCTCTTCACAGAAGGAAATTTATATCATCAGAATGGAGTCRCATTTTTGTGTCCAAAGCAACAACTTACTTAAAACCAATTATATCAGCTCTAAATTGGTAGTTATACAATTCAAGCATGTTAGACTAATTTGCCCATAGATTTTAGGTTTGTCATAAAACAAGTCTTGAGGAACAACTCCTCCACAATGACACCTTATATTCAAGAAAGTAATTTGAAGCCTTTCCTGCTTGTSTCATTGGTATGTTTCAGTAAAAATCATAATAAGATATCTAAGTTGCATAGATGTAGTTTGGAGACTTGGTTCTTGGAGTTGTCCAGTTTTGAAGGGCAGACTGGTGTTTTGATAACCTATCATGTACATTCTGGCACTGCCTTGGTCTCCTCAYAGACGTTCTGTAGACACCTGTCATCATTCAGCACCTCTGCTCACAGTGGCTGTTTGCTTTCTCCACTCTGGCTATCTTTTTGAGAAATTCACTTGTTTAACATTAACAGAACAAGGACATTCTAATGCTAAAGGCCAGACTATAAAGGACTGCACTTTAAATACTTAGTATAATTTATAAATTTTTCTAACCACGTGAAGAAAGAAAAAGCAGATCCTAAACATCAGACTATTTAAGGTGTAGATGCAAAGCATTTAAGGAACATGTCYGGCTAATAAGACTGGAAGAACAGAAGGCCTGGCCTTAAAAGTTGTGTAAAATGTGTTTGGTTTAGRTGAAGGGAATGGTATCAGTGTCTCTTGTCTAAAGTAGCCTTAAATGTTGTGGTTTAGGGTTTTTTTAACCCTGGTAATTACTTAATTGCATCACCAGTAAAGACTTAAGTGTAGGCCATCTGTTAAATATCCATGTCAGTCCAGCTCCTTGCATAAATGGAGCTTTGCTATTGTTACCTCCAGCCAGTAGTAACAAAATTTAGTAAGAAATGCCTTTAAAGACATGGCATAGTAGGAAGAAAATGAAAGAAACTAATCTAGTTGGGCTTTCAGTTCAATGGCCACCTTAATTAAACAAAGCTCTCTTTTTAGAAACTGTTTATCAATCAACTTAAGTTTATTTAGAAAGGAAGGAAGAGACTGTTTCTGACAAGAACTTGCTGAGGGTAGAAAAGCAAGGCTTTATGGAACAGCATGCAGCAAAAAATATATTTTTCTACTGCTGTATAGAGGAGTAAGAAAGAAATSTAATGTTTCAGGAAATGTCAGGTTAGAACATCTCTCCACACCCATCAAAAAAAAAGATGTAGAAACAAATAAAATATAACTACATACTGTGATTAGACTGTTCACAATGTAAGTAGAAGTGTTTAGCATTTATGAGCGTCTTGGCAGTTCATTTATAATTGTTCAGAAATTAAAATRCAGACACATTAAAAAGAAAGGGGTTTTCTCTACATCACAAATATTTGTTGCTTTTAGATACTATTTCCTGTAACACTGAAATTACTGACTTATTTCTGTGCTGACAAAGACATGTAATCACAAGAAAASTTGCCAGAGCTGCACTGAAAGCATGGCCACTTGCTGATGGCTTAGAGTACAATGAACATGGGAGTCAAATGGCCACAGCTTCATTAACTTCTTTTTCTAAATGATTGTGATAGAAAATTAAAGGAGTACTGATAAGTAACTGCTGATTAAACAACGCACTTCATATATGGAAAATTGAACAGTATTTCAATGCTGAACTAGACCTTGGCAGCAGCACTGGGTTAGTGAGCAGATTCTTGCCTTTCCCTTCTATGTTGTCACTGTGCAGTGATTTCCTGGGGTTTGGATTTGGGGCTTGTTTGCATTTCCAATCTGCAAATACAAATCAGATGCCGAGCATGAAACCTGCTGTTCCAAAAGTCGGGAAGGGCACAGTGACAAGAAGCAAAGATGCTCGGTTCCCTCAATGTGAATGAATACTTCCTCTGCGTAATCAGTTTTAAGGGAAAAAAACATGTTTAGCAAGAACTTTTTTTCAATAATTTATTTAGGATATTCCTCTGGTTTAAAAAATAATTTTAAAATTTCTCTTCCATGTATAATTCAATTTTAGTTTCTCTACAAATAGAGCCAGGCACAAATAGCAAATAGGTTATTCCACAATAACATTATAACAATTAAGGAAAAAAATCCAAACATAATTACATACATAAAATTAGTGTTGATACAGTATGTTCTCCCAGCTAATACATCAAACCTGAAAGCTCTGCTTAGTTGGAAAATAGGTTTTTGAGGGTTACCAATAAACCTCTCAAAATAAAGTGCTAAGGCAAAGGCAATTGAAAATTCTTTAAATCATGTCTGGATTAGTGGTCTTAAATATTTAAATCAGTAGTCTTAAACAAAAAACTCTGAGACCGTGAATTATCTTCTTTCTTTTAAGTAATGTCCACTGTTTCAAAATTAAAATAATAGGTATTTTCTTTGCCAAGAATAGAAAATACTTCAATAAATATTTTACAAAATTTCAGTGTAGTWTAGAAGTGCTACCCCAAGAGAAAGTTAATCCCAGAATTATTGTGTAGCTTGACAGAATATGATTTAAAAATCTTTAAAAACAAAATCGCAGCCAAAAAAATGTCACATAACTGGGAAACTCCCATCCCASCTCCAGAAGTGGCAGTCTGGATAATAGTTACACAAATTCATTTAAATAAGACCCCTAGAAGTGAATATTACTGCCTCTTCAGCCAGCATTCAGGTGTTTTCTTAAAAACACACCAAAAACCCTCCAAATCCAGTATGTAATACAAAAYTGCTTCATCCATCAGTGCTTGAGCCAGGAGCATCTGGATTAGTCTTGATCCAGCATCTGCTGGAAAGTGAAACACTTTTCCAGCTTCCCTGCAAATCCAAGGTGTTTGCCAATGACCAGATGGAGAATCTTTAAGTTTTGTTGTATTCCTTTTCCCTGGACTCAGCTCAGACTGTGACTGAACACAGGGCACACAATGTTATGGCAGATTCTGCCCCTGCCTGTCTGCACAAAGGACACTTCTGTCCTTTTTTCCCCCTATACTGAAGTTTGTATGACTCTTCATCATCTTTTTTTTCAGCAGGATCTTGTTGATATCCTTAGACTTTTTTTAATTTCCACCTTTAATTTGCTTTTGTGTTTTGTTTCCCCTCTTCCCATCATTGCTTCCTACAGGAAACACTTTCTAATTCACTTGAAACAAGGGATCAAAATACATGAGGACACAGAGATATGAAATTCAAATTATATTCCAAAAAGTATTTGAAACATAACACAAATTTAGAGTCATATTGTATGCTACTACCTCAAAAGTATTCTGAAAAACTCTTTTCTGCTTAGGTTTTTGCAAGTCAGGCTGCACAAGCTCCTAAACTTTCAGGGTAGAATTAAGTAAGAACAGCTTCTTGTACTTTTATTTGTCCTCCTTAGTTTTTCCCCCAACCCTGATGTGTTGGACCTTTTTCCCCTTTTAACATCTTTCAGCAAGTCAGCCCTCTGGCCAGCACCTCAGGTTAACATTTCCCTGGACAGACAGTGGAATGTTYAGGGCTGCAAATAGATGTAAACAAGGCTGCTGAAGTGACAGCAAACAGGCAGCTGGTCATTTCTGTTCTTTCCCATATCCATCATCCATACTGTGCTCTGCTGCACACTCATCTAATAAAATTTCTTCCCCACTTGAAAGAAAAACTACTCARAGTTAGACTCAGTCTGGTTATATGATGAGGCCTTATTAATTTCTACCTCCTCTATTTTTAAAAAGTTCTCCTGATGTTGTGGTTTACCTATTCCCACTCTCAAGTTTTAGATTTAAAACTGCTCTAATACTGTTGATCTCAAATCTTTTGTGGTTTGCAGTTTAGGAGAGAGTTTATCTTGGATTTCATAGCTTTCTACAGTGAGGAGATTTCTAACATGTACACCTGTGTTTAACCATTTTTAAGGTATTATGTTTGGCTGTATTCAGCAAATCAGGATGACCTTCTACTAATCCTCTTACATTTTGTGGCTCATTGCATCTCCATTACATAAAGCTGGAGATTAGAAAGTCCAGTATGTGCATTTACTATAAATCATAACTAGAAATCCCCTAAGCACTTTGTGTRTATAAAGCAATAAGTCTGCTTTGTCAGACGCATTCCATGTAGAATGCTAAGCCAGTAGCATTAATTCATTTTAGTAACTCTGTAGCTGGTAAATTCTCTTGCTGAGAAGCTCAGATTATTCTGATTTTGGCTAGATGGCTTTTACATCTTTGCAGGCAGCTTTTTTTACTGTAACTTCAGCTTAATTTCTGGCGAGTCAAAGTAGTGGCTTGTAAGAAAGTATTGGAGAAAGACTATATTTTGTATTTCTGTCTATATTTAAAACTTACTCATTAACAGATCAATGTTAATTAAGGCAGCATCCTGCCATTGAAGGTCTGCAGAAGCACAGAAAATATTGAATGYTGGAGTCTGGTGTAGTATGGAGGAGAGCAGCTCAAATTTGAGATACACTCTCAAATCAAAGGTGTCTCCTGCATACAGAACAAAATGTTGTACCTTGCARTGTGCCTAGTAAGGCTAAGGACTGTAACCTACATTGTACCTGGAATGGATTGTACCTCAGAACAATCCCCCTAAAAAAGGCATTCTGAAAACTATACTAGTATTAATTGTTTAGTCAAGTTGTGTTCAAACTCCTCCTCAGTATTGTGATTATAAAATCTGTATTGTCAAGCAGTTTGAGACCGTAGTACAAAGCAGTCCTGCAGTGAGATGTTGAGGTGAAAAGGCAGAACCTGAAATGTATTGAAAGAGAATAGAAATTTACTTTGAGAAATGTGTGTTATRAACAAAATAAAGATCCAGAATGAGCAGTAATTTAAATGCTGAAGGGTGGAGCAGTGAGCAAAGGTGCAATGCTATGCATTAAGGGTTGTCAGCATGGTGTGATGYGTGACTGGTTTGATCTCAAACCAGCACAATCAGCTCGCTGCTCCAGCACAGCAGACTGAGGGTTAATTATAGCCTGGCAGCTTCTTTTTCTTTTTTTTTTTCTGTTAGGGAAAGTTGACACTGTATTACTTGCTGGTCATGTGGAGTCAAAAGCAGGCTAAATATACTGCACTRAGCAATGTGACGTAGTTGCAGGGATTCTTCACATAAATTCAGCCGGTAGRTTTCTGTCTGGAACTGACAGAAGATGGTGTATGTCTGAGGAAGTGTGTGCTGCAGTCTGTAATGCTCTTTGAGGTTTGCTGATCCTGGTTGCCTCTGTCAAGAGAGCAAATCACTYGGCTGTCCTCTAAAACACACAAATTGCATCAAGCTTCTTTTTGAAAAGCATATWAAAAACTCTGCTCTGTGCTACTCACTGAATGAACACTGCAGGCAGTCATGCACTCTAAAATATTTTGGGAGATCTACTTTTCTAAAACCAGTACATCTTCTAGGTTATGTCCCACAGCCCACACATCCTGCTTCAGTTAARCAGCAGTAAAGGATACACAGGCTAAACTTCTAATCTGATAGTGCTACAAAACCAGGAAGTTACTGGACTCCTGCAGGAAGACATCCTGAAAACCAAATCGGATGACTCCAGGAGCTCTTTGGTCTGCCTGTATCCATAATAGAACTCCTGGTTTAGGTTGACTTCTTGCTTTGACCCAAACCAGGTACTGATAATAGAGGGTTTAAAGCTTTTCTTAACCTTTCTTTACTTAAAGACTAAATCAGGACAAAGTGATAATTCAAAAAGGCATTAATTTTTGATCAGTTAAACCAATCTACTGGGTGTCATTTTTCTAGATTTTTGTTTTGACTGARTAGTTTTCTTTTTGGCTTTATATTCTTTGGTTACAGAATGCATTTTAGTAGTGCTTAAGGAAGTAAAAAGCCTTCTCAAATGTATAGGAAATTACAAAATAGAAAGGTGTTTTAAATGTATTTATTTTTCTGGTACCTCAAGTTCTGCCTAACGTGTGTGTGTSTTGAACAAAATATTTCTGTTGTATCACACACTTGGAAAGGCTGTTGCTTTATGTSCCACATTTCCCAGACAAGAAGCAGTGTGTTCCCGAGGGCAATGCATGCTCTGTCCCAGAAGGTGCTGGCTGCAGACGCTGTGTGTGCTGTGCATGACACAATTGTCAGGGATTGATAAAAGCAAACACTCACCGCTGGCAGCAGCTTTGGTAGCGCACGCGAGAGCCTCAGGATCTTGCTAGAGTATAAAACTAATTAGAAAAATTGCTCAGAATTGTATTTCCCTGCCAGGGTGACATAGAATCCTTACTGCATAAGCTGTGCTGTCTTTATGGTACRGAGGCTGTTGCTTTATGAGCTAATGAACTCCACTGTTCTCTCTGGAGGCTTTTTACAGTGTTTGTTGTTTGGAGTTTTGAAAGCTTCACCTTTTTAAAGAGGTGGTAAAAATTAATTTGTTTCATCACGAAGCAGTTTCTTTCCTATCTCCCTGGATCCATTAGATCTTTATTTAAATATCAGTTTCTTGCTGTTTCAAACATAATTGATGGGAGAGAATGTTCTGTTCTTATCTCCTATTATTTGACAAGAATTTGTCCTTAATTTACTCCTTTAGTTAACAATGGCAGCAGACATTTTCATTGAAACCCAGATAATGCTTTCCACTTCCCATTTAAACACTCGTAACTTTACACTTGGAACAATTAAGCATAAGAAGTCACGAAAGAGGTAATTTGAGCTGCTTGAATTTCAGGAGGAAGTAAGAGTAGATTCCATTGTTCTCTCAAGAGTCATCCCTAAGCAGGGCTTGGAAACCATGTTGACAAAAGCAAGTGTGTGCCTCTATCCAGAAGACACAAATTAGCCAGCGTCCAGGGTAATTTTGTTAATTGTGTTAAAGCCTAATTTACTAAACTTGCAACCCTGTCTTGGGGAAGAGAAGAACTCAAATCCAATCCTGTTGTAAGCACTGCAAAGCCACTCGTCCAAACTGAATAAACACACAATTGTTGGTTAAAGTAATGAATATACTATGTGACATTGATTTTTCCTCTAGGAAAAGCAGTTCCATGAAATGCAGCTCTGCACTACCTGCAGGGTTTGTCACATGGCCCTGGTCTTAGGGAGCCACCTGTGCCACGGTAACAGTTGGTGCTCTGCCCCTCGGAACTGTCCGTGGCCTGACTACGGAGCGGTGCCTTGGGAAAGTGTGCGGGGCACAGGCAAACAGCTGGGAACAGCAACGGCTCCAGTTTGGGGGAGAGGGACAATGGCAGGAATGGGTTTGTGTGCTAGGACTCCTTTGGCTACGCTGGAGTTGCTCTCAAGGGCCACGAGCACTTCTAATTTGACCACAGTAAGTAAAGCAGATAGCAAAAACTGCAGGAGGAATGTTCTAATCCAACATAAATACTAAAATCAAAAGTAAGTAGTGTAAATTMATGATGATACAGCTAGGCAGACATCCAGAAATATTAACCATTACCTTTATGGCTCTGGGTGCTAACTGAAAAGTATCTAMATGTACAAGATAAGTGGTACTGTTTTGAATAGGCACTCTGATAAYTTATAAATAGTTACTTATGTCACATACGCAGCCGTCGTGAATAAAACCGGGTATTTAAATTTAGTGCTATTAAAAGAAAAATGAAAATCACTTCCTGGTTGAGTGAACTGTAACTTCTTGGTTTAGTCCAGTCAGTAGTTATGTCTGTCTTCTTCTCTGACACAGACAGTTTTATCTCTGACCTGGAATACCAGCCATCAGGTTCAACAGAGAAATGGACTCAACATTCAGCACTCATGTCCAACTCCTATGTGGAAAATCTAGAGGGTGAGTCTGCTTACTGAAATGCTTCAATGTTTGAAATTGGAGCACAAAGGAAAGGGGAAAGTGTTTTAAGAGTTTTAAGAGCTGCAAGTGAAAAGCACTGTGTAATACTGAAATATTGCTATAACTGAACACCTGTGTATTCYGAAATAGTTGGAAATTCAGCATTTGCGAACCAGGTGTATACTCATTCAGTAAAATCCCCACTGAAAGTGTACAGAGCTGCCACAGAACTTCCTGAGTGCTGTAGAATCTAGTAAAACAGCAGAAGAGGATATGGCCAAATATGGGCAAGGTASAAGAGTGGCCAGATCAGTTAACTGAGAAATTTGGAATGTTTCTCTGTTTTAAAAAGATGAAGCAATGTCAATTGAAATAGATGGAATACAGTGGTGTGCACCACCAGTCTAAGTATTAGGAATACAGGTTCATAACTAGATTTAGAGTTGAATGTGCACTATATTTGGGAAAGAACATCTGGATTTATTATTTCAGCTTCTTTATTTCACATCTAAGCAAGATTATTATGCACTATGACTCTTCTAAATACTAATGATATCAGAAATTGTTGCATGGTGTATTGGTCGTGTTTGTTTTTAGACTTCAGTGGTTTTTACTTTATTACAAACATGCCTAAAATGTCAAAGAACTACACTGTGCCTTTTTTTTTCAATATATACATATACAAATATATCATAAACACTTATAACAAGTTCYACTTTCTCCATAGATTTTAAAGGATAATACCTGTAAATGTATGATAGATTTGGTAACAGTAAAATAACCAAGCTCTTCTTAAAACTTTCACACAATTAGTGTGTAGACTGATCTTAAGTTTGCCTGTGAAACTGAAATAAATCACACTGGTCTTTTGCCACCTTCCAAGAAACTTGGCTCTGCTTTCTTACATATCAAAATGTTMTTAGTATGGTAAGTAGGGCTTATTTGGAATGGCAAAGCCAGGGAAAGGATTGAACACCAAGCTGACATTCCTATGTCTTGAAATAGCAAACCAATTAATAAAATACAAGTTATAACTTAGATTATTTCAGTGTTCTACACTATATCCTGTGCAACTCAGAATCTGGTAGGTTCAGAATAATTGCTGAAGAGCAGGAGTTCTTGAAAAATGAAAATTCAGGTTAATAATGAAAAAAACCCAAATACCAGTATCATCAACAAGGAAATAACACACAGGGTGGAAACACCCAAACTTAGGCYTGTGAAAAGTACATTGACAGGTCCCTTTTGAAAGAAAAGGGTACATGAACAGAAACTCAGTTCTGCAGAGAAACAAATTTACRCATAAATGTTAGCATGTGACAAATGCRCTAGAGAAACATGGCATTTTTAGCAATTAAAATAATGGGTATTTTATGTATTTGGCATAGTGTGGTATTAATACAGGAGAGAGGTTTACACAAGAAATTAGGATGGTTTTGTATCTTGAAGAATGCTTAGTGTCAAATCAGACAGCCTAAYTGTATCCACTGCTAGTACAGAATTCTTACAGAGGCAACTTTGAGGCTTAAATTAGGAAGAGCACAGCTTCTAAATTATAATGCTGGAGAGCAACTGTGACTGTGCAGGAGATCAGAGCATCTACAAAGGCAGGAAATAACCAATGGAATACTTGAGTCATCCTTTGTAGAAGGGATAAGTGTGATGACTGCTTCAGGGCGTACCAAGCGTTTAGGAGAGCCCACAAGGGAAAATATCTCTTTATTTGGTCGAAAAGAGCGTACAGAAACTGCTTGAAAAAAATCTTCATTTTGTTCTATAGCAGTTTCAGCASTACAGGCTGTGTAAAACTTGAAAAGACAAACTGTAGGAAAACAGTCAAGCTTCTGAAGATCTAATAGGTGGTCAGAAGGGTCAARTAGTTGCAAGCAGTCTACAGACTATTTATGGAAGTTCGTATTCGGTGTGCAATTATTTTTCAGTGAAAGTGACTAGAAGCTGCTTTCAAATGCAGAAAAGAGAACCTAAAAATTATTAAACTAAGTGGCAAACGTGACCAACAGGTGAAAAATCAGTTAAAATTAGATAAGTGATCTTAGAAAGTTTTGTGTATTGATGTTGACAGTTGAGGRACTAGAGATTCTCATGCCCAGAATCCTTTGAGGATTTTGCAGGACCTGTCTCAAGATAAGGGGTTGGGGTTAAGGAAAGGCCTTACAGAACGAGCTTCTGTTCGATCCTGTTGACCCCATTAAATCTCAGTTTGGAAAAGGGTTGGAGCCGAAGCTCATGAGACCAGGGAGTGCCCTGTGTGCTTGACATGTGACAGCCTGGTGTGTCAGGCTGTGATTGGTTAACAGAGCCCACAGACCCCGCCCAACCAGAGCTGTGATTGGATAAGAAGGTTTGTGGGTGGCGGCTCTGTGGGGCAAAAGGCCAATCGATGTTTAGCCCGGGAAAGGTCAGTGTATAAAAAGGCACAGCTTTTTGAAAATAAAGGATTTCTTTGAACCAGCTAAAAGAGATCWGGGTTCTTTGTTCCTGCATTGTTACAATAAGGTGGGAGTAAAAAGGTTTCAGAGCAGATACTGACCGTGTCTGAAAGTRTAAGCAATAGCTAACTATCAACTGTAATGTGTAACCTGATGTAGGGCCTGGGTAAATGTGGCACTGCTGCTGCTCAGCTATTCAGAAGGGTGAAAAYCAAAAAGTGTCTAGAATCCTCTTCAGGAATATCTTGTGATTAAAGAAAATCAGTTAAAGAAGAAGTGGAAATTAGAGTGAGGGAAAGAATAAAACCTGCACTCATCATACTTAAAATGACATCCTCTCTGTTATCTATTCTTATTTAAAGCTGTCTTGAATTTAAAATGGACGATTCCATGAAAGTTTTCTCAGTATTGTTAAAAGTAGTCTTGAAAGGGTGAATAAACACTAGGAATGTCTAGAGAATAGCAAAGACTAAGAAAATGCTACTCAATAGATCTGTTTTGTGCCTGCATTTTGTCCCTGATGCCAGAAAAAAATTAGATGAATTGGATCTGCTACAACTCTGCAGTCAGAGAAAGGAATGAGGAGAAAATACCAAGTATAATAAGATAAAGGGGGAGCACAGAAAAGGTAATGGAAGATACTTCCTGGAAAGAAACCACCAAGTAATCCTGGGCAAGTTCAGCACATCTAAAAAGTATGAACTACCTATGAGTATAGGTAGTTAAGCTTTGGAATCTGCTGTCACAGAATGTTGCAGTAGACAGAGTTTTACACATACCTTAAAAGACCACAGGGAGAAAAATCCAAATGGGATCATTTGGTGCAAAAGGTACTGTCTCTAACTGAGGAATTCCCTGAGAAAAACACATTTTGGAGGCAGGCTTCCCTGGGGAAGCATCCTTGTGATTTCCATACGTCTCTGCTCTTGCCCGCTACAAACTTAGTGGTCTGAAACCTGAATGGGTTCTCCGTGGAGGTTTCTAGGCAGTATTTTTGACTTAAAAAAACCTAAAATGCCTGGTAACTGCCTATTAAATKGATTTGTTTGTCCTGTAAAAAAGTATAGCTGCATATTGTAGATTAGCAGCTTCCTGCAAGGAAAAAGGGGTTAGTTGCATTATTCCCTGAAAGGCCTGTAGGTTCAGGTATTTCCTTTTCTTACATTCTCACATAAAATATATATACTTAGATATACGTCTATCTTTCTTCATGTTCCATTACAAAAGGTTTGTCTTTTAGCACAGTGAGAGGGGAAGTTAAATGCAGAGCAGTTCAGAAGCATGCTGGTACTTGGTTGGCATTTGATTAAAAAAGATTATGTCTTTACTTTTGATATTAGAACTTCAAACACCTTAAAAACACCTTAAGAGATGTTATTATTCTAAATTCATAGTTGGGTTTTGATTTTTTTTTTTTAAATTTACTCAAAATTCTCAGKGATTTATTATTAGAAGCACCAGCTTTCATGACGAGATGTCATGCTTCATAACACAAGAGCTTTGTTCTATTCAAATCATGGAATATRGATCCCTTTCTGTAGGTGGGAATTTCTCTGGAGGGGTTGGTCAGTACTGGAACAGCTGATAAGATCAGCGCCCACAGCTCTGGGTGTCACTCACTGCACAAATGGCTGAGCTGTTCAACCTAATTTTAGTTTATCTGAAAACTCTGGCTTGCAAATTGCAAAGTTAGAAGAGCTCATCCTTACCAGTCTGGCTGTCGGGCACAGGCAGCTGGAGCTGTGGCTTTATCAGCTGTCCAGTGCAAGCCTTCAGTGCCCCAGAGGCAAAGCCCTCGGCCTCAGACCTTCGGCTGCATCCACTTGTGCAGTGAGCAGGGACTGCAGACAGGCACACAGAGCACAGTGGGAAATGAAAACCATGGGAAGAACCCAGTAAAACAGAATAAGTGGTTGCTCTTATTCGGCAGCTTGACAGCAGATCCAAAAGTCAGAGCTACTTCTACTCTGWCCCATCCATATTGATGTTAGGATGTTGCTTCACTTTCACTATTTTTGATTTTGTAGGCTGGAACTTCCATCTGATATTTGCTGCTTTCATAATGCAGTGTGTTGTTCCTTTTTCAATGCGGCACAGAGGGGGAAGAACAAACAAACAAAATAATAATGGAAAGGTTTGCAATGCAATATTGCAGTATTGCCAGTATTGACCAGGCCAGTCTGATCTTTCTKTAGCAGACTATTTCCCCACCAAGTTAACTTCTGTCCTGTATAGTCTATTTTTAACTGTTAGTATAAATTTGCCAGCCAGCTTACATTCTAGATAAATACTAAGAGAGGAAAAGGTGAAACTATTGCAAATAAAGTAACAGCTGAAATCTGGGAAAACTGCCAAAGAGGTCAATTAAAT
Organism: Malurus melanocephalus; assembly: GCF_030028575.1. Classification (NCBI taxonomy): domain Eukaryota; kingdom Metazoa; phylum Chordata; class Aves; order Passeriformes; family Maluridae; genus Malurus; species Malurus melanocephalus. Next base: position 1,166,646 of record NW_026623272.1, on the reverse strand, counting down.
AGACAGAGAAAAATAGTTAAAATCATTTCCATTTCACAACCAAATCTTAAAAAAAAAAAAAAAAGCTGTGTCACAATTTTATCTGTGTCATATAATTTCAAAGTGCAGTTATCAGTGTTGTATGGAGGAATATGCCACATGTGTACACAGCACCCCTCTTTCCATCTGGTCTGGTCATTATTTCAGGATTAGTGACCTGCAGTGTTAGCACAGAAAACATTTTGTAACACTTTTGATGTCTTCCACACAGTTGACACTGATCATCCAGAATGATTTTAGGTATCAGTAGGTACCAAATGACTACTAAATATTAGCAAGGCCTCTAATGATTAAGTGTGTAAGATTTTTCAGATTCCTCATGATTTGAGGGGTGAGTAGAGGTCCAGGCTGTGGGATTAGCAGTCAACACCTGRCACAACAGGTACCACAAACAGGCAGGGATTTAACTGGAGGGAGCAGTGGACTGAAAAGTCAAGGTCCTACTTGCAAAACTATTTACCTCCATCTAAAGTAATGACATTGGCTCTCTCCAAAGAAGCAGCAGAAGTACAAGCTACACAACACACATGAACCTGGCAGACAGAGCACAGAGAATGTGAAAAACATCTTTGAGAGCTGTATTACTGAATCCCAAACAAGCTCTGCAGCCTTCCCTTGCAAAATTATGCAGAAGAAAGGAAATTGTATMAAAAAAAGGCTTTACAGAGCCATGCATGCTGCTTTCCCAGTGTCTAGTTGCTAATGGGATTGCTTTTAAGGTTAAGCAAAAGGGAATACAAAATCTTTATCAGATGTTTTTAGGACAGAGTAGCCCACAGTCAAAACTAGGAGATGTGGGATAAAGTTTTTATTTAAAAGTAAAGAAATTTTCTTTTGTTTGTAAAGCATCAGTAGTAGGACAAGCTCAGGCTCTTTCTCAGAATTGTTGAAATTTRTTTCCTCTCCCAATTTGTCACTTGAAGAACTTGAGTTTTGTTAGMCAATATTCCAGAAAAYTGTATTTATGCTTATGAATTAAGTTTTCAGTTTTAGTCACAGASTACTGCATGTTGTGTGCTTGCCCCTCAGTGGAAGAAGGTGGCATGTTATGCATTCAAATAGTGACTTTCGGATTTCTGGTTTAGACTTAATACAAAAAGGGAAATGCTGTATGATTTCACCTTCAGCCTTGTAGATTTCTGTGCAGGATTTTATCTCTTCTTACCAACTACATGATTTACATTGAAACTGCTTTAATTTATACCATTCCCCATCAAAAAGACAAGTTCTTATGATGCTGGTATTATGAATATTATTGTGCCATGAAAGATTGAGACTGATTTGAGCTGCCCTCTACAAGTTCTGCTTTCTTTGAAGCATTTATTTTTACCATCATCTGTACCTCATCCAATCAATGATAATCTTCTGGAGTCTGCAGGCTCCCCCATTCCATTTGTTGGATACAGAGTTCCAGACAGCTGAAATGGACATTCCTGGAAAGTATGAAATAGGAAGATGTGTTAGTTGGGAGGCCAAGGTCTGTGAAAAAATACCTTGGCCTTGGACACAGCAGGAAAAGCATTTYGGCCTTTATCGAGGCCTGCAAGGTGCTGTGGCAGAACTTATTTACATATTTACTTTTTTTAAAGTGTGCTTGAATATTGGTTGGGTTTATAAATTRGCAATTCTTACAAAGTCATTGGGACAAGTAAGACTTCTCCACTAGGATTCTCTGTTGGAGTGAAGACATAGTCCTGCATGTGCCTAAGAAATGGTAGATGTTCCTAATGGAAATCAGATAAATATGTATTCACCACACRCTAAAAATGTTGCAAAAACAAAAGTACTGATCTACAAAACAGCTTATAAATAAATCAATTATTATTTAGAAAAAAGCAACACAAACTAACCTGTAACTCTGATACTCTCTATAATTACTTATGGAGAAGTTTGCTAAATATAACCCCAAGTGACCAGCTATTGTATTCAGTGCCATGTGTTTTATGGAAAATGAAGTGCCAATGCCTATRTGCTGTTCAGTTAAACTGTAGGAACTACAAAACAATGCAGGATAGACCAGTTTGTGCTAATGGTGCTAGTACAGATACAGGTCAGCCATCAAAACTTAAGAGAAGTAACTGTCTAATAGTTTCAAAATACTGAATACCAAAAAGTTATTTTTAATGTTTTTATTGTACCACTCATGAAAATTTTAGCAGTRCTGAACAGCTGGGATACTTGAGTTGCACAAAGCTACTGTTCAGCTGTGTTCAGTAGATAGAGCTGTTGGAGGTCCTTAGAGCAAGCTAATGAATGTCCTGACAGAACTGCACAGTTCTTATAAATGATCATCTGTATTTTGTTTCAAAAATAAAAAAGTCTTGGAGATTTTTTGGCAGATGTTTACTTCTGCATTGTATTGGCCTAATAAAAATAGTTGGGAAAGTGCTGTCCCTGCAGTCACATCATTTTCAGTGTAGTAGTGCAGTTAAGTTCATTGAATGACAGTTTTTTTTTAATTGAAACAAATTGCAAATCTTGCAGTGCTTGAGGGAATTGGTGTTTCCATAGCTTGTGTGAGCTGTTTGAACCTTTGGGCTGTGTCTAACAGCTGTCTTTGCATTCATGCAGGAGAAAACCATTGCATGGGATCAACTCTTAGATAACCAACACCTCCTTGAGGTGCTGAGACCTTACACACAGGTCTGGGACAGGAGGTGGTTTTAAAGTTTTCCCAAGCAAATTAAAAGAATACAGACAAAACCTTTTTTCAGAGTTGGATTTTATGTAAATTACACAGACTTCAGCATATTCACAATATTAATACTTTCAAAACCAGTTAYGATCCTGCTACCATAAAGGGCAGTGCTCAGGCAGTGCTATCAAAACAAAGAACAATTTCCACCACCTGTAGATCGATTTTGTTATGCTTCGACCTGACAGGAATGGTTAGTAGGAAGCTAAATCCTGCTATGGAAAATTAAGGAAGCATTAAGAAGGGTGGTGAGTGCATGAACACTGTTCTGTAAAGTTACTCAATGGAGAGCAAAGTAGCAAAAGCCTGGGTTCCAAATCCATTGTGATATTCAATAGAAGCAGCTTATTAGCAGAACAAAATATTCTGAACATAAGAATGGTCCTTAGTCAACAAAAAGATCCCATTAAATGCCTGTTCATAGAAGGTCCAAGCAAACTCATGCCAAAGATTAAGWTAAAGCCTGTATAATTCAGCATATTCAAGGTCTTGCTGAGTAAGAGATATTGTAACTTACTGCCAATCAGTCCTGGAAAACAACAGTACTGCCTCTAACAGTGAAATAATAATTTAGATTTTGGTTATAATCCAATATTTTTGTGGGATTTGTCATTATTGTTTAATGTGGTATTTTTCATCTCCATGTAGAATGTTATTCAGTTTTCTTTGATAACATTATCAAGGTCCATTTYTGTAAAATAGATGTTTCTAACACTGCTTTTACACTTAGCCATTAAAATAACTTTAGTCATCTTCCAAGCTTGATTGTCCTGCAAACAATTATCTAGGATTTAGAGTAAGACTCCAAAATTGTAATTTCTTGATAACTTAGGTTACTTTGTCACATTCACAGAGGTTTTCCTCAGTTTTAAATACTGGAAGTTGAATAAACTTTGCCTAAGTTGACAGACATGCACACACAAACTGACCTGCACATTAGTCCATCCTAAATCATCATAGAAAAATTGACTGATAAGATTTAGTTACTGTGGTTTCAGACCTGTAAATATTCAGAAAACTGGCCCATTAATAGATATGTAGCATTTGAAAGTAACATTCTATTAGCCCAAATCCAAGTTCTGAGGAAGTTCTGTAAGTAGCTTGAAAGATCCAGGAGTTGTTAAGGGTTATTTGTCGTGCCTGTAACACTCCTGAACAGAAGGAGTTCTGTGGGGGATCTATATTAAACTGACCTGTGCTGTGCCTTTCAGTTACCTGCCTGTCATGAATACTCATGTGCTTATTTTCTTCAAGGGGCTTAGGCAGTCTCCAGCATGGATTATGGCAGGACCTTTTTTTTCCCCTCTCGTTTAACTGTTGCTGAAGCCAGGCTCCTCATTCATCTYCTGTTACGTAACAGCATCAAGGCTTAGCACTGGAAGTATTTCTTTTTAAAAGGGTTATACTGATGACTTCTGCCTTTTGGAAAGCATAAAAACTGTCACTTTTAAATATTTCTTCTTTTTTTATAGTGAATGAGATCATAGGAAGAGATATGTCACAGATCTCAGTGTCACATGGAACAGCAGTGGCCAGCCAGTCTGCACGTACGTGTCCTGGATCTCTGGAGACGAGAATATCTGATGGAATCCAGTAACGGATAAGCTAACGACTCGACATCCATAAAAACTTCACAGTTTCTCTGAAAACTTCTTCATCCTCTTCCTCTTTAGACTTACTGTGCTTCCAACTCTGTGGCCTTTATGAACTGGAACAGTGGATCCTTGCAAAGCCCTTTTAGTGGGTTACATTTTTGATGTAGAGACAGAGCATTTTAATTATAGTTCCTCAGATGCTGTAAAGAGACTTCTTAAAATGGACACACTGAATCTACACCAGATATTTTAACTGTTTTAACGTTACAAAGTTACAAGCTTTGCTTTTTGCATTTAAATAGAATACTTTTATATTGTAATTGCTTCAGATGTGTGGAGATGTTAGTTTGCTCTTATAATATTCACAGTYCTGAATGTGGAAAAMGATTTCATGCACATCTTCAGTGTGCTGCTTTCCCTTAGAGGTAGTATAGTTTGTAACTGATGATTTGTAACACCTTTTGGTCATTTTGGAAAGCCTTTAAAGCTTCTATTGTTTAAGTTTTTTCTTAATAGGATCTTCCAGTGGCAAATCATACCTGTCATCTGAAGCCAATGCCATGGAAGCCATTGTGTATATGAATACTGTAGTGTTTTCTTTCTTAGATTCATAGGAAGCAAAGCCAAATGTAGATCTGCACTTGTTTATAAACTGAAATGTTACTTGATAGGCTGCAAAAAGACCATTCCATCATGAAAGTGTTGGGATAGAAATGACATTCCAAAATTTAACTTTTATAACTTTGTGGATAATCTTCCTGATCTTTATTAGCACAGGCTCCTTCTTGAAATAGCTTTTTTCTTAGAAAGTTACGTTTGTAATCAAATTTGAGCAGTAGGATTTTAGATTAAAGAACAGCAACATCAAAGCCATGTTAGATACAGAAGAAAACTTAATGTTTGCTGAGGATCTAAATATTCCCATTATCCCTGCAGAATATGGTTTTGAAATCACCAATTCAGTGGCATTCAAGTTTTCAATGCAATAAATAATTTGATCACATCTCTTTTATATGCTGTATGCCTGACCATGCCACTTGGAACTCCTAAGGAGATGACAGTTACAGTTCCTTAAATTCAGGCTGTTAAAAATGTCAGTTTGCTAAAAAGTAGTTTACTGTGAATTAGTGGTTAGGCAGTATAATGAGTCCATGTTTAATTGTAAAGGTGTGAAGCAGGAGCTACCAAAGAACTAACAAGATTCATCACAGCAGCAGTAAACTGTGCAGCGCTTTGAGGATGCATCTCCCTTCTCCACATAATCCGATGAATTTGAAACAATCTGTTTACATGGTTAATATAAAAATCTCTGGCCTTTACAATTAGACATCATGGAGGGGAACCCAAACTGCCTGTGGAGGCCACACATTTCCGTCCCCCAGAAATCACTGGTTTACAGAGTTTTCCTCAAWGGAACAGACAGGGTACAATAGTCATGGCAAAGGAAGGTCAGCAGTACCTGGAACCTCAAAACATCCAAGATGTTTGTTTTAGTTGCTCATTTGGGTGAGCCATGACAGTCTAATGAAAATTAAGAGTGAATTAACTCAAGGAATTAGAAAGTGGAAAATACATTAGCATTGACTCCAGTTCAGACAAGTGGGGCCATTTTAGCAGTTTAGCACATGGGAAGCACATGCCTGTTGTGTAGACTTCAAATGAATGAAGAGGTCTGRCACTGGAGAGCAGTGCTGAGTTGTAACACCTGGGAGAGTAAACACACTTTCTACTGATGTTGCATTTTGGCCAACAGGCATGGGGAAAACTTTCCATTGAGCCTTTTGCGGGCAAATCCTTACACCTGAAGTCAGTGCCCAAGCAATACCATTCAGTAACTTTAACTACAGCTGAATCATGAACTTTTAAAGACCATACTTTAAGTGGGTAAAATTACAATTTTATCATGTACTTCCTTTTAAGAGTGCAGCCTGAGGCTTCTAACTTGATGTTTCATAATTATGTCAGACAACTTAATGCAAGGCCACTATGTACCTGCTGGGAATCTTAAGCATCCTTTTTGTGAATGTACTGTTCAGTGGTGCAAATCTTGACATTTGCAGGAAATAATTGGCAGGGCTGGAATCTGAAAAGTGTGATATTGTAATTGTCCCTCAGCAATGGTGCTTTACTCTGTCCTCTACTCATTTATGTGAAAGACTCACATGCTCAGAAATCCATCTACTTATGTTTTTAACACCTTCAAAACAAAACAAACCACACAATGCTGTAAACTATGTAATTGTCTTCAGAGTGTGTGCTGGTGGCAAGGCAYGTTCCAGTTTTCATTCATGTATTGGGTCTTTTGCATTAACCATTGTTTGTAGGAGAATTCTGACTTAAAAGCTTTTCATACTGTATGGGATTTATGCTCCTTTATCCTGCTGGTACAGACTCTCCTTGCAAGTTCTCCAAGTAGCTGGAATTCACACTGTACCTAAAATATAGGAGCCCAAACAATCCGGAGTTGCTATGCACTAAATTTTCTGATGCCTTTAAATACCTTGATGCCTGTAGACATAGAAATGCTTTCCTATTTAAAAATGAAATTAAAAAAATATAGCTTTGGATACTAAAGCAGTTTTGTATTTGCCTTGTAAAAGCTTCAATACAAGGGTCTTAATTTTATTTTAGCTTGTGTGATAACGTAGATAAAGACTGTTAATCTTGTATAATTTTAGTGGTATAAAAAGCACACAATCTCTATTGGACTATGCAAATTTAATTAAACAACAGAACCCGACAACTGTTAATATATTGTTGGCATCCACTTCTTTGCCCTTAAGTCCTGTCTTCTCCCTGAGTACTTTTCCGAAAGTTTTCAATAATTCAGATTATCCTGAAGGAAAGCCTTAATGATGAGGTAGCTTTTCTATAAGGAGGGTCAAAGATCAGCATTTAGGAAAAGAAAGGGGTTGCATATTAATCCAGGGGGACAGGGGTGAGTTCTGAAATTACCATAAACTAGCAATCTGAATTTCTGTAGTAAAACTTACCTGTTATCAGGGGAACTGCCACCCTTTTTAAACCAAAGAATGAAAATAAGAGTTTTGTTCTGATACAAAGCTTTGAAACTCTATTTTTGATACTCATAATGGATGTCATTCCTTGAGGTTCGGAAATCATTCAAATTGAAGTTTTATATTTAAAAATGTGGGACAATAAAGATTAAGTTCTAGATGTTTACAGAGCCTTGTATTGTAATTTCATGTACATTTTGTATTTTAAACATTTTTGTAAGTTATGATTGCAGTGCTACTTGCAGAAATAAAGGGAAAAAACTTGCATTTAGGCTCTTAAATCATAGTGTTCAAATAAATAAAAATAATGCAAATGCATTGTCATTTATTTAAAATGCAGACCCAGATGTAGAGGGAAGAAAGTCCCTGTTTGCAATGCAGTGGTAACCAGCTGTKCCAGAGGAAGTGAGGGACACTGGATATTGCCCCTGGAAGAGTGGTGGTACTGAACAATCTGTTAAAGCCTTGGGGGCTCACATTAGAGCCAGCAGCAGTGAACCTGCACCCACGCRAGAAGTGATCAGCAGTGCTGGCAGAGTGTCAGTCTGCACAATACCACTGCAAGTGTCATTGTTTCAATTAGACAATTAGAAAACATATTATTCCAGAAATTATTATTTAAGGGAGTTCATAATAAACAGTAATTTCCATTCCTGAAAGGCTACTGTAATAGGCAAGATGCAGTTAAACTCTTTCTGAAACAAATGTGAAATTCCTACAAAGTCTAAATTATTTGCRAAATCCTGGCTGATCAAGCAGTACCAAGGGAAATGCATTTGAGCAAAGGCAGGCCTTAGTAATCTGTATCTCAAATCAGTGATCTTGGTGCTACTGAAAAGATTTTTGTCTCCCTTGCAGTTTTGTTATCAAGCCCTTTACTTACTGGAATCCTTCAGTGAGGTATGTGAGCATCCCARAATGAACACAGAAGCAAAAGCAAAAGGCTTTGCCAGTGCTCACCTGCCCGGGAGAGAGAAGGAGCAGGAGAGCAGGGCCAGGCAGGATTAGCCTCTSCCTTGGAGTGCGTGTCCCGGCCCATTACCTTCAGCGGTGCTTTCAGCTATAAATATACCAGAAAGGGGATGCTGAAGTGCCACCAACTGAATGCACAGTAAATATAGCTGAGGTTTAGTAAAAATAGCACCGGCAGTTTGAAAGCTGTTCACATGTTTTCTAGGGTGATTACCCAGGGTATGATTAGCACACACCACGCCAGCAATAAGCCATTGCCTGCGTCTGCTTGACTGTCAGTTCAAGTCGCCTTTCAGATACAAATAGGCTGGAGGCTGATTCACTGGGAGTGAAGGGGTTCGAGAGGAGAGGATCTGCAGTCACACCAGGGTGGTTAAAGCTGAACACTGACACACACCCGGCTGTTGCTGCAGAGGCGAGATTTTATTATTGGCAGGGGGAAATGGTCACTTCTACCTTGCACTGTTTTGGTATTTCAGGTAATCAGAGAGAGGGAACGTCCTGTTAAAGTCAGTCCCTTTAGAAGAGTAATCAGAAGTTTGTTCACTTAGGACCCAAAGCCAAAGGAAATGCTGGCAGAAATCAAGACCTTCTAATTCTCATATTGTAGCCGGTACTTCCTTAAAATATGCCACAGCATTACTTGTGCTGTCTTTATCCTACTGCTTGTTTCTGGACTTCTCTAATTCAAAATACCACTGTGTGCTCTGAATTCACCAYGTGCTCCATTGGAGGGAATAAGGTGAGGATTAAGCTGTTTTCTCCACAGCTTTTCTCTTTGCCCCTTGGGCCTCAATTAATTTACAATAATAGCAGGCAGGAAGTAGCCACCATTGTACTGAGYGAAGTATTAAGGTATGTAAAAGGCCATGGAAAATAAAAACTATTTCCAATATATTTAAATTCATGCATAGTTTTGTATACAAACTTCTCTGGTAAAGGAAATAACCACTGATCTTTATTCTACCTAGTAAAAGGATAATGTTTATCAATCAATCATTCTTAATACTCAAAAAGCACTGTCATTCACAGAGATCCTCTAAGAAATTATTGTACAATAACCTACTGTTACCTTTGTTAACATCTGCTACATGCAAAAGAAAACAGAAGGAAAAAAWAMATAACCAGACTAAGATACAGAAGCAGTATAAATAGGATATTTCCTTTGCAAAGACTTGGATGTTCCACAAACCTTGTTTTAGAAGAGATTGATCCACTAGAAAAGTCAGGCTATACAAGTTCTCAAGCTGTTTCTGCAAATTTAAAGTTCTCAGGTTATTTAATTACTGGGAACTGGAAAAAAAATACTTTTCCTTGCTATCATTACTGTGACACCTGCTGGTAAGAGCTGGAAGAATGTTTGTAGTCTGTGCTTGTTCTTTTCTGTAACTTTTGATCAGAGAAAAGTGATGCACCTAAAGAGGACCCAGTGTGAAAATACTGCTTTAGAACAGTGCAGTATAATCAGTGGTATCACATGAAATAAGTTGGAGGGAAAAGGGAACAGCTACTTTTACAAGCTCTTGTGACAATGAAGTGATAAATGGCTGATGACTTACAAAGATCCTTCTTGCAATAAAAATCGGAAAAGACAGGGAAGCAGCCTGCTGAAAATCCTGACAGTTGGAAAAGCAAATAATTTCTAGAAAATMCGRTTTTAGAAAACAATAACCATCCTAYACATTTATAACTTCACCATCTCTCAATAAACACCTCTATACATTTATGACTGCACAGTCTGGTATTGGAGACACAAGTTCCTAAGCCCAACTTCTCCACACACCAGAGGTGTTGGCTGTAACCAGCATCAAGGATTTAGGCTGGCATAGAGCATTTTTTGAGACAAGGCATGAAAGGTCAGGGTTGCCTTCCTAAACTACTAGAGCTTGGCACACAAGGTGTGATAGATTCTTCTTTGACAAGGTGGCAACACCACTGCAACAAACACACAAAGGCAGAATAGCTGAGCATTGCCCTACATGTGTCATACATTTTTTTTCTCACTGCAATAAAAGAATCTGTCTGTAAATATCCCATGAACCCCATGGTGTATCCACCAGCCAAGTCCTTCTTGTAATGTATTGGAAAAGGACAAGACAAACTTCTAGCAGTCAGTTTGTCACTGTTTTCAAGTCGGAAATTCTCTAAGTATGGTACAAGAATAGATTTTTCCAGTCTTACATCATTTGAACAAGTGCCTCCAGAGCTGCTGCACAGCCTGTCCAAAGCACTGTTTTTCTGTGATTTAATGAATTAAGCTTTATTTTCAAGGTCTGCCATTTTAAGAATTGCATCATTATAAAGGTGCAACCATTTACAGTACAGCTGCAGTTGACAGCAGGTGTGTAGATTTCCAGTTTAACTGCCCTGGGTTCAGCTTCACCCTGTGTATTTTCTAGGCAGGGTCTCCAGGTGGAAAGGTTGCTCATAGGACATTAATCCTCACACCTGCCTGTCACAGCAGTTCATGCTCAGGTCTGTGCTGCGTGATCAGGTTCTGCTGTAATTGTTTCTGTCTCCAGCTGTACTGATCAGCACACACTCTTTTGTCAGTACATGCATTTCTGCATTTCCATCTTCCCACCATTTCTTCCCTTACCAGGAATAAAAATTTGCTAATAAAATGTTCAACAGAAAGCAAATTCTCTCTCTCGATCAAGGATAACTTTATTCAAGTAACAGCAAATACCACCCTGTGACATTTGCCTGACTGTAGTCACAGTAGCTGGAGGAGGAGTACAAGCCATCAAGCCAATAGGACAAATAAGGCAATACTGAAACTGAATTAAGTGCTACTATGGGATTATTTTTTCTAAGGATATGAAAAAAGAAGCTATGCCAAGAATGTCATCATTGCCATCTGACCTCACCACTGACAGAAGTTATAATGGAAAAGTTGCACAAACAATGAAGGATAACAGCAATCCAACACTGGCCAAATCYTGGGCAGAATGACATCGTGGTTTGGAGAAGCACAGCCATACATTTTGTAGCTGTCAGCAGAGTTTGCTGAGATTCAAATGCTGCTTGCCTGAACCTAAACCCTTTGGAACTAATCCAGCTACTAAAATGACACTGGGGACCAATAAGGTTTCCTTAGCTAGAAAGAGGAATACAAAACATACAAAAGACAGTGAAAAGGGGTAAAAGAAAAAGATMAATTATTTTGGTTACCGAGCAGATCTGTCTCCAATTACAGGCTTCCATTGCCTCACAAGGGTGACCTCACCTACTTCATAGCACAAAGCAGGAAAATCTCTCACCAAGTTCTTTTTAGATATACTTTTTAGATAGCAGTAAAACTGAAAAGAAAACCCATCTTTTAGATAAGCAACAGTTAAAAATATCACTGGCTAAGCAGGGCATGTTCTAATGTTAATTGTTTTGTTTTTCTGTGCCATTTGTGCCCTCTCTCCCAGGCACTCCCCCCCCCAACTGTGCTTTCATGACTTTGTGTCATTTTAACATATACTACACTAAGCTCAATATTTTTTCCAAGAGCACATGAAYTCCTAGCAGGTCAAACACTATCTGGACCAGCTGAGTGAAATGGAATTCTATCATTTATGACAAAAAAAAAAATCCTGTTTTGTTGTAAGGACACAGCCTAAATACAGTACCATTCTGTGTGACATTAATATTGTATTTAAACAGCAACTCCATCTTTCATAATCAAACTAGAAAAAAAAATTAGAAAGTAACTAAATGCTGTCTTTACACTCACCTTCTAAGAAAACTACCTGGTGTTTCTTTCATCCAAAATACATTTGGGTCATTTATGCAWCACTGAAGGCCACTTTGCAGACAGTASAGRTGCACTACAGATGGGCCCAGCAAGYAGAATCAGAACTGGCTCCATGCAACATAAAATATCTTCAGGGGTGAAGTKAGCACAAAAGAAATCACATTATTGAGATTTAAGGAGCTCACATGTTCAGGTGTTCTGGAAGCATCCCCTAAGCTGTCAGATTTATTTAAACAAGCAAGCACCTCCAAACCTTCATTCAGGATTACTGGCGCCCTCTAAGTCACATTGATACCATCAGGATCCTGCTCTCAAGAGCAAAAAGACCGTTTTTAGGATTTTTTTTTTCTTTACATGGCAAATTGCAGCTTGGGGGTGGGGATTGTTACAATATTTAACTCACATAGAGATCCTGCAGTTCTAATTCCCCCCAGAGAAGTCGGGGGAAAAAAAAGCTGACAAAGGACAGCTCTCTGGAGTGCCTTTTTCTGGCAAATGAGGTGCGAGTGTCAYGAAACACACACCTGAATTCGGGTTAGGCTTTATGAGCTCCCCAAAGGCACAGACATTGGCCTCAAAGCAAGAAGTTAATGGCAAACCAGCTTTAGCTTTCTATTTGCAGCTGAGATCACATGCAGTTTGAATTATTTCTCTCCATTTGTGTRTTTTGAGTCACTTTATTCTCAGTAGGACTCCCACAAAACAAACACAAGCAAGCAGGAATAGAAGATGAAATCTCACACGCAGAAAGGTCACTGAGGGAAACAGCTTTGGTCTGCCTGTACTAAACGAAAYAGGGCACCCTTAAAGTGTGACCCAACTCCCCTACTCAAGGAAAGAGTAGGATTTGGAAGAAAGGGGACAGTAGGTGACATTAAACGTGTATAATTCTCTAGAAGACTTGAAAGGGAATAAYGGCTGTAAAAACTAAAGACACCGCCCCACCAAAAAGATGGAAGGCACAAAAGCTAAACCCTTAAGCAAGGCTGTAAGAAGGGAAGAGAGCAAAGGTGATTACTGCACAGAGAGAGAGCTTTYTCACATAGTATAAATTCAGCTAGACTAAAATAACTTGGTCATTTATCTATTTCTACTCCTATGTCTTTTGAAAAAACAAAACAGAGACTAACCTGATTGCTCTGAGCATTATGATTAAACACAGATTCACAATCTAAATCACACTTAACTCATGCTAGTTAAAGTAATCTGGGTCACAGCAAGGCATTCCTTATCCTACACATGATGAATCTAAAAACTGAGACCTCAGGACATGTTGGGAAGTGACCCAGCCACSCAGTACTACATCCACTCAATTGAAATAATAACAGAGCAGGTTCCCAATCCAAAAGGCACAGCTCCAGGGAGAGTTGCAGCACATGTGCCAGAAAAGCACAAATAATTCCTAGTAGCTGTTGGCCATACTGGAGGCTCCCTGCTGGGCATTCAGTTTTTGAAAATATACTAAAACTCCAAGGCACACAGGGCAGAACATCACAGTACTAAACAAGCCTTGGTAAAATACACAAGGATGTCTTAGGATGTACTAATAATTCAATATTGCTGCATCATAGACAATTTGTGATGTAATTTTTAACCCACTTTCTATCATGAGATACTTCAAATAAATGCAAAAAAAAATCATGTTGGTCACCAAGAAGACAGCCTTCATTCAGCTGGAATGCAGCAAATGTTTAAYATTTATGGTAAAAAGTCAAGTTTGACAAAATATCATGGCCAGCTGAAATAGAGGTGAATTTCAAGTAGGTTACATAATTATCTGGGTTTGTGCAGGCCACTAAGGTAAATGTTTYCTTGAGCAATCATCATTTGAATTCCAAAATGTCCCACAGAGATAACATAAAATCTCTGTTAAGTACTGTGATCTCCAGTTCCCAGAACTCAATATATGTTTTAGTTGACATTTCAGGTCACCTACAGAAAGCATTTTAGAGCTACTGGTTACAAAGTGCACCTTTTAGTTCCAGTCTTAGCAAACATATTGATCATGAGCTGTTCCGTCACTGATCTTTCCCATAACTCAAACTTCCAGCAATTCACAGCTTTATCAGTTATTCCCCTCCCTACCCCCAGAAAAATGAATAATCTAAAGTCAGCCCCAAATCAAAGGAAATTTATTGTACATTGCTTCTTCCCCTTCCATGCTACTTATTGAGTCCATATCAGATTCCACTTGGGAGGAGAAGGGCCAGTTCCCATTTAGGATCAGGTGGGTTTGGGTGGTGCATTCACTCCCAGCCCCCGGCTCTCCCTGCACTCCCAGAGGAAGAAAACTGTGGGAGAGGGCAGGACAGAGCTATTCAGGGGCTTTTCTTATCTGCAACTCACATCTACAATGGCAGCAATGCCCCCTGCCAGCTCTTGGTTATCTCACTCCATTCTCCTGCTATTATTTCATATTTACACTGCTCCTTTCCAGCTCGAGGATTCTGCTGTTATGAAAAGATACTCAGGTTCACCTAATGCCTTATTTATGCCCCAACGTCATATTCACTTAACTAACAGATGGTGGTTGATGGACCCTAGAAAGTTTTAACACATACTTCTAGTTTTATTAATTTAAAAGTAAGRAATAATTTATATATAAACAATTAATCTGATGCCCCKCTCTTCTTTCAATAGCAGTAGAGAAACCACATGAAACAATTGCTTCCAACACCAGCCCAGAAAGTCAACTGCCCAAGTCTRCCTCTGCCACAAAAGGTACTACCTGACAGACAATATTGCATAGCGGGTGGTTTCCACAAAATAGATGMGAAACTAAAGAAAAGGACACATGAAGGTGTATTTAAGAAAAGCAGCATTAATTCTTACAGAACAGATGCCTGGTATTCCACACTGGATGTCTCAATTAAGTGAGAAGAAACAAATTAAAACAACCCTCTGTAGACTTCTTTTCTAAAAAGCAGTGCAGAATTTTGCACAGAAAAATGTCCTTTGTAAGAAAGGAGATTCCTGGCAAAAGAGGCTGGATTCAGAGGCATGGCCAGGTAGGACTGATGATTCAGTGAAGGCTTTCAGGCAGAGGAGACATTTTGGAAGTAAAGAACTGTGTCCTTCAGAGAAGAGGTGTTCCTGCTCTAGTAGGGTTAAGAGGAAATCTTTGTTGTTTGCTCTGTGTTGGGAACATTTAAATTATTTTCTCTTTTTTGTCTGCATAATTAAAGCTGGCCTTGGTTGGCCTTCCAGCAACTACTGTAGCCACTGCAGTGGCTTCACACAGCTGGAGCAATGTTTACAAGGGTTGCAGAGCCGAGCTGTTCTCAGAACAGGCTGGGTGGGCTGGGAACAGGAGGCACAGAGTGTGCTCACCCTGCACAGCAGAGCTGTCTGCTCACCAGCATCGACACAGAGCTCTGCTCCCAGCTCCCCTTAAAGGCCAAACCATCCACCTCAYTTTGTCAGGGACCCCTTGATACTTCCTATAAATACCTCCCATCAGCCTGTCCTCCCAGAAATGTCCATTAAATTACTTTTACAGCAGTGCAGAAAGGATTATTTATAAAGCTCCACATTAGCAATCTTTTAGGGAACGCTGCAGTAAGATAATGCAAAGGCATTTTGGAAAGAGAGGCATACTTTCCCATCAAGAAGCATTATCAAGAGAATATTACCTTCAATAATAGAGTCGAGACAAAAGGCTGTAGGTGTGGTTTGATTATTGGTCTGAAGTGAACTGCATTTACCATGTTCACATAACATTACTTAAAAAAAAAGAACTTTCTTTGTGCCTCAGAGTGAAAGTCTGAACAATTTATGTGAGGGGGAGGGGTGAGTTAAAAAAGAAATCACAAGTTGCTGATCTTATTCACTSTTGAGATACTATGTGGAAAACAAAGATAATTTTAGACTAAATATTAACATCATGCTTCAAATGTACTCAAATGTGGCCAAAACCAGATGAGCTCATTCCACAAACAAAATCTATACTTGAGGCATGTCAGAGYAAACCTGGGCCATTGCTCTGGGCAGACTGTTGGCCCAGTCCACGCAGGGAGAGGTTCAAGAGAACCCCACAGCAGATAATATCCCTATAGAGCTTACAGAGGGCCCACCATTTACAAAARCCATGCCAGTGTGAGACCCTTGAATGTGGAACACCATGTCACAAAGGTGGTCTGGAAGCACAATCGGAGCAGCTGCTCATGAGCATCACAAGGCAGAACAAAAGCTTTCCTTTCACATTCATATTATTGTGTCATCCTTACTATAAACGGCCACTTTCATTTTCATGTTTAAAACCCCCTAAACAAGCCTGTCACACTTCACTTCTTTTAGAATACAGAGCCACCACTGTAACAGGTATTAATTTAGATTGGTTTCCTTATTACTGAGGATTAGCTATTTGCAAACCTCACCATTGGTGAAGCGAGGTTGAGTTTGAGATCTTGAGTTTTGTTTKCTGTTCATGAAAAGCATTTTGTTCTAAATCTACCAAGTTTGGAGTGGTTGAAAGGCAGCAAACATGAAAGATTTTTACATAATTGCTGAAGCACAACAGAAGAACCCATTTAAGAGAGAAGAGATGGTAAGTGGTATTCTCTCCAGCATCTCCCAATGAAGGGGATTGTCACAGCAGCCACCACACTGCATAGCTGCTCTCTCACAAACTAAACAAGGGATCTGCAAAGCACTTTGTGTTCAAAAGGTACGCACAAAGWAAGGTACTGAAAAACTCATCTCTTGGGATTCAGTGTTCCATTGTTGATTTGGAGAACTAACGATGGAGTGTTTTTAATACAAAAATTCAAAAAAAACCCTATGGTTTATGTGGGCAAAAAATAAAAATGAATTATAAACCACAGAATCTTATTTTTCCTGGGTACACTGAACAATAGAGAAAACCATTCAAGAGGGGGTGGGGATGGCAGTGGTTTTGAGCATTTAGGAAAAAATGCAAGTCTTCTTACACAAAGAGTTTGCAGAGTTCAATTTTCAGTGGCAAAGGCTGCTAAAGTGCAACCATTTTTTCTCTGTATACTTCACAAATTTTATATCTAAAGCAAATATGAAACTCAGTATTTCTGAAATCAATAGCAATACATAGGAATGAGAAGAATTTCTGAAGAGACATGCTGTGCTTGCTAAATAGAATTCAAAAGTTACTATAATTCTATAATAGCTCCTCTGAAGAATTTCTGACTCAAATGGCRGAGTTACAAATTCAAGGGTTCCAAGGGCCAGGGGTGTCTTCTTCATTATCAGCTCCTTAATTACTCCTCAGAGTTATGTGCTTACAGTGACATCAGCACAAATATAGCATGTTCCCCCTTGCTAAGCCTTGTTTAAAGGGTTGAAAACTGAGGTGCTGGCATAGGAAAAGCTGTTCCTTGGCTCTTCATTCTGATTTCAAATCCAATTTCCTATTCTGTGTCTAGAGGCTAAACCTTCATTTATGTTCAATGACAGACATGCAATGAACAAACTGCAACTGTATCCAGCAACCCCCCCTTCCCCCACTTTGGTTTATCCTAATTGTCTCAAAAAAATCTCGAGTCTATAACTTATAATCAGTTGTGACTACAATAYGAGCAGAGCTGTGCTGGTAACTGCATTCCTGCTTGTGCAGTGTCCCGATGGAGCTGTGCTCACTGCTGAGCCTGTGCTGCCGGCAGTTCTGGAGCTGCCCAGCCCAAAGCTGGTTTAGTTCAATCTACAACACTCTTTGACTGAYTTTTCTTTGACTGTTTCTGGCTTCCCAGAGTTACCCCAAGAGCAGTCTGCCAGCAGTGCCGTCCTTTGCCCCCAGCTCATCCCACCCTGCTGGCAATGTGGGCTGGTGCTGCCTCCTCAGCACATTTGCAACCTGCTTTTCCTGTTCAAATCAGGGCAGAAAATCACCTAATCTCCTAAACCACTGCAAGAGTCATTAGCCTGGTCACCACAAACCCTCTGAAAGCTACAATATAAAACACTGAGCTTGCTCTGTAGCTGGAAGATCTTCAGGCCCACTTCAGCAGTGAGTTCCTACACTTCAGCAGCACTGCGCTGTTTTCCCTGAGTAGCTGGATCTGAAAAGGAAACACTGGTGGAACCAGGGGCCAGTGAACAGAATAAAAAAAAACCTATATAATAATAAATAAACAACCTACAAACCCAAAATACTGCCTTCAATGCATTCACCATTTCCCCTGTTAGCATACTCTCTGGGATGTATCATCCCAGATGTACCACTTACAAGGTAAATACCACACACAAAATACATAGCATTGTAAGCAATCTGACAGTTTATATTCCCAGGCACAGATTACTTGTCAGTAAAAACTAAGAAAAATTGTTTTTCTAAGTTTTTGCATTGCTTTTCAAAACAAACAAACAAACCAACCAACCAAAAAATCCAGCCCAGAACAAAAAAAATAGTCATGAACTTTTAAAGGACATTTTAATTTAATACTATTACTACTATTAATATTCAATGTAGCTTGCATGGATTTTCATAGTAAAGTTCACAACTGCACACAGACTGCATTGCATCAAACAAAAGACACACCTAATCCAATAGGAATGAGTCCCACATTTTCAGAGCATGTTTAACTAAGAATTCCTTGGGCTTAGTTGTAGTGACAAATGGTACACTCCAGATAAGGCTCAGACTGTCCTTTCCTCACTTACCCTCTCATACCCTAAGCAGAGATGCAGAAGCACCCGTTCCTTGACAGCCTTTGCACCGTGGAGCTTCTGGCAGAAAATTCCTGCAAGACTCGCCCTCCCCAAAATATTTCATTTCTCCTCTCCTCTGTTGTTGTTCTGTTGTTTCCTTTCACCTTTCACCTGTTCTTGTGGATACTAGTAAGAAGAAAAATAACAGTATTTCCTTCATTTTGCTCTTGCAAATATATCTAAAGATCTTGAATATTTTTGAGCATGAATACATATTTTAAAAGTTAAATTTGCATGGAAATTCAAACATCTTATTTTAAAAAGGAATATACGCACAAGTGATCCATAGCAATAGTACATTAAATTTTCCCCTACCTCCAGCAAGCAGAAGATTAAGCGCTGATAATGGGGAATAATTAAAACCAAACAGCAACAACAAAAWAACCTTTCAAAAGTTACRATGTTGTAACAGCCAAGTTGGAGGGTAGGAACCAGTACAGGAGATTGGTATAAACCACAATAATTACACGTTCATCAGGTCTATTGTAAAAGCTGCTTTCCCAAATGAAAAGCAACACAACATGTTCTTCTTATTTTCAGATATTGCCCAACAAGAGAAGAATGTCCTAGAAGATCTAGGAGCAGTAGAAGGCCCTGTTTAATGTTCCCAGACATCAAAGCAGCCAAAATTTACAAAGACAGCTCCCATGTTTGATGTTTAGGGCTGTGGGTGAGAGTGTTTGTTTGCTCATATTTTTAAAATAGAGGAACTATCGATATGCAACCCTCCCCAGGTCCCAGAATTTTCTCTTGAAAAAGTTAGGCAGTCCTAAAATGGGTCAAGTGCTGGAGCAACTCCAGATCTAATACTAAACAATAAAAGCTCTCCCCATTTTTACACTTCTATYTAACCTTTCTAACACACTATAGTGTGAGTGAGTATCTCACAGGATCCTCTACAAGGGGAATTTCYGAAGTCTCTCAGTTTATGGTGCCCAACACAACCAAAGGAAAGGACCTGAGAAATGAGGATTACAACCAACAAGAACAACAAAGTCGCTCTCTGCCAACAGTAGTTTCCAACCCCCAGCAGGGAGGAGCTGAACAAACAGCCTGAGAAAGTCAGCATCTCTTTGAGAGGAGCCCTGCCAATATCGAGGCCATTTCACCACACATGGAAACCAGGAGCCAACCACAAGGCCAARAGCAACTAAATCAATCAGCAGAGCAAAACCACCACACTGGGCTCTGTCAGCCAGGAGCAGGGAGCCATCACAATCAAAGGCTGCTCCAGCCGAGGCTGCAATCCTGTTTGCTGCTACCAGATTTAAACACTTGTAAAACCTTGACGTTATGCTGCTGATTATGGTTTTCTTTCTTAAAGCCAGAAGACTTTATAAAGAGTAATTTTGCTTTCATTTTTAGCCTAACAAAGTATGTTCACATTGAGGTGACACCTAAAGCACTCCCTTTGTCCAGTCATTGCCACTGGATTACTAGCAAACATTTCATGGATTTCTTTTTGTAGGGAAGTTYGTAAAAGTTTGAGTTTTTCTGACTAGATATAGTCAGATACAACTGAGATTTTCACAGCTTGAAATCAAATGGTACCTTTCAAAGCATTTGTATCAAATACCAATGTGCACGCAGATAACATTTAGAATAAAGACAACAAAGTAAACAAGAACAAAATAGAAAAAAAAAAAAAAAAAAAAAAAAAACAAAAAAAAAAAAAAAAAAAAAAAAAAAAAAGGAAAAAAAAAACCCCAACACAAAAACCTGAAGTCGACAATTTTATGGGCAGCAGAATGACCTCCGATTATAAGGCTAAGAAGCCCCAGAGTATTCCCGGACACAGAAGCTCCTGCTGCAGTTGGTAACAGGAACTCCCGGCTCCAAACCGATTGTTTCCAAGTCCCTTTCTAGTAAAAACCGATGGAGAGGGGACCTCTACTGGCAACAAAAGATATATTCCCTCAAAGCTGACATTAGATCGACAAAATTAGAGCAGTACCTTGTAATGTTTACAGAAGGGAAGGCACTTTATTTAAGCTCTACTTTCACTTTTAGAAAGCAACAAAACATAGCTTTTTTAAAAAAAAAGTCAGGTATTTCAAGTAAAATTAATATAATAACACAACAATAAAAGTAATAGTAATTAGCAAATCTAAATTTACATGTTTTCATCTTTATTTGAATATTTGCGTTTCAACTGCATATTCAGCCAAATAATGCAGTRGCTCTCACCTGATTATTTAAAATGTAAARATAAGGGGAGGGAGGGTGGAAAKCAGGTCTCTGGTTTCTGTTKGGATTCCCATTTTAAAAAACTTTAYAAGTAGWTMTAAAAGAGCAAAATTTTTMRTTTACTACAGGCAAACCTTGGCACATCAATAATTTTCTGATGCAAAATATYTCAATTTATCCTTAGATGCAATCAGCTTTTAGAAGACACTCTTAGGGGTAGATGCAAAATTCCTGATAACAGACTTTGTCAAACACAGTTCTATAAAAGACAGGACCTGACAGACTAACTGACTAAAATAAAACAAATACTATTTCAAAAATGAGGATGCTGAAAAGCTTTTTCTTTTCAAAATGAGGAATTGAATTTCACTAATAAAATATTTGCTGAAAAATATCTTAGTTCACATAAACGAACAAAACTTATAAACCTGTCTTGGGCAAGTCTACTCTGCAAATGAAGAAATTTTCCAACAGGAAACACCTGATCTGGATGTGCAGCTGCAACCACTGACATAGAGAACGACCATTTCAAAATCTTAAGCCTCAACTCATCTTAAACAAAAGTAATAASAATAAACTACCTTCCCTCTAAGCTGGACAGGGACATCCCATGGGATGGGCCAACATAGAAATAATTTTGAAGTAAAGTAATCACTATCAAGAGAATGGTAGTAAATTCATCATCTCCAAACCAGCACTATCAGAAGTGTGAAACCAGGAGAAGAAATACAATGGTAATTCTGTTCCTCAGTYATACACCATGGCAACACAAAAGCAGGTAAGGGGGAAGATTGCTGATTGTGAGCACAGAAGAAACTCTTCACTTTGAAAATCAAGTTTTGTGTCTGAKTGTGAGGACACTTTCTTTAACAACAGTAAAGCCATATCGCAGTCCTTTTCCAAACCTCACRTCTTCTTTGGTGAAAGAGTTAATGCTTAATGCTTTTTAAATTTTTCTGTTATGCATGTAAAGACAGCTGTTCCTCTGATAAGGCTTTGCAATACAGAATAGCCTAAAAGGAGTAAATGCATTCGTCAAAGAAGAAAAATTTCTTAGGCCTTACCGCAASTTCCCAGCCTTCTCCAGTGATGGAAGTCATCATCCAAACATGTGCTCCAAGTGTTTATCTTCCCTTTGTGAAGGAGAGCTCTTGCAATTGAAGCCAGCCCATCAGCTGTAAAGCGTCAGCAGCGAAATTACAGGTGAGCAGMGCCAAAGGGACGCCTCTTGTGGCTCCTGCTGCTGTAAAGGTGAAGCTGAGGGGTCAAAGTGAGCACAGCTGAGCTTCCAGGAGCTCCCTCCTCACCTGAGGGCCCGGCACAGCCCCACCGAGCTGGGGCACAAACCCTGAGGGCAGCCCCGCCCGGGCTCGGCTCTGCCGAGTGCCAGAAAACTCCAAACGCCGAGTGCGGGCCCAGCCCGGCCCCTCTGGGCCTGGAGCCGAGCCCCAACAGAACAGAACAGAACAGAACAGAACCGCTCCGGCACGGCAGCCCCGCTTTCACCGAGCTGAAGTTACGGTAAAGCAAGAGGCGGCCGGCGGAATTTCAGCCCCGGCGGAGTTTCAGCCCCGCGGGTGCCCGCGGGTTTGTCCCCGGCCCCTCACAGCTCGGCTCCCCGGTGGTGCCGCCAGCCCCGAGGCCGCAGGTTCGAGCCCCGGGCGGGCCACTCACGGAAGGGTTGGATTTGATGATCCTCGTGGGTCCTTCCCCACTCGGAATATTTTGATCATAATGGATTCCTGCCCCATCCATCGCCCTGCACCCGCAGCCCTTTGTTTTTTACCGTTCCTCCTTTTTCTTTTTATTTTTTAATTTTTTTTCTTTTTTTTTTCTTTGAGACAAGACCCCACAGTTTTCAGTATGAGCAGCAAAGTTCAAGTTCAGAGCAAGAGCAGCCGCACTCCCACCCACAGGGCTCTGCTCTGCCCAAAATGCAGTCACTGCCCTTGCAGTGACACAGATAACTGCCAAAAATGATACACTGCTCCCACGTGTCAGGTTTCACACACAAAAACACACAGCCTGAAACACCCAAGTTCACTTCCAAGAACTGGTTTCCACCATCTCATACTAAACAGGGATTAAGACAGCAGTGAGGGATGGACAGGCAGGTACAGGTTCTGCACATGGCAGAGCCTGTTTGCAATTTGCCATGTGGGCATGGGACTGCGCTCAAAAGCAGAGTATGATCATTGTCAGCTAAGCCATAAACGTGTTAAACGAGTAAGGGGAGTGTTTACATCTAAATCATGGTTGATGTGGCTGAGGTTCTCCATTCCAGCCCTGCCTCAGCTTGCCAAGGAAGCAGAAAATCACCAGTTCCATGCGGGTTTTTTAAAGGAAAAATGAGAATGCTTCAACAGCCTGCAAAGCCTTGACCAGCTGGCCCATGGCAGACTGTAAGTGTGTAATAAATGGATTACATAGCTACCAAATTTTCCTCCAAGGCACAATGAGAATGTTAATTAACATTGTGCAATCCTTTCCACTATTGAAATTACTTTAAAAGTAAGACTTTTTGGTAGACTTCACCAAGACAAATCTTGGAAACAGATTAATGAAAACACTCCCAAATAATGAAAAATCTTTTCCTCCACTCCCACCCGATTGAGCTGAAACTTAATTTGGGAGGTTTTGACGATGAAATGGCATCTGGCATGAGATGCTTCTGGCTAGAGAAAAACAAACCTTCTTATCTTGATATATTTTTCTCCCCTTTCTCCTTTTACCTACAAAGAGGCTGACTAGCTCTATCCTGACTTAAATGTAGCATTTTGGGTYGCACAGAAAAGAGAGTGACCCATCAGGTCAATTAAATGCAAGCACGAACACAATTTCAAGTTCAATACTTTGTTTCCTCTGGCAAGAGAAAGAGAACACTAAGCATGTAAACAGTTACATCATGTTGCCTAAAAAGTGTTGCACTACTAAAGAAACATACATCATCTGGCTCACCGGGACATTAAAAAAAAAAGAAAACAAACAAAAAAAAAACACCCAAAAACCAAAAAACCCCAAATCCAGAAAAGTCACACCACTGGCACAAAGTACAAATGCTTTTCTAAATCTAAGAAAGGAGAGAAATGTGTAAAGCTATTTATCAGACTGATGCTCTGTGAAAATACATTAAATCAAAGCGTAAGTTACTTTCAAAAGGCAATGCACATCGTAAGCATCTCTTATTTATTGTAATATAAAGAAGCATACATCATTCAGTTCTTTAAAGCACAACTCAAATTGTACACTAACAAAAAAGATCAATTCAGACATCCATGAACATGTCAACAACAGAATTCATTACATTTTGCTCTGCTGGTATTGCACTTGGAATGGTTTTGAAGTAAGGCACAGTAAAAACAAAGTCATTTAGTGCTTTACAGCAGATGTCTTTTTTTTTAACACATGCTACATGACGTAAAAGTACTTCTAGCTTATGTATATACACACAGGGAAAAAGAAAAAAGCATGCACTAGAGAATTCARATTTCAACGTATCTTGTTGTTTCATAATATACAAATAAAGTAGTTCAAAGATGTAAACAAATTGCATGCACATAAACTAGAGCAAAAWCTTTAATACAGTATCTGAAAGCTATTATGCTTAAATAAAAAAATATAACTTATTAGTACTCAGGTTTATGTGCCATTTTTGTCCTGTAGAGATTAAAAGTTTGGGGCTGGGGGCAGGGAGTTATGGGTGGGCAGGGAGGATTTTTCTGGTTTTGATGTTGTTTTAATTTTTTGCTTTACATATTGGCAGCAGTACACTGRTAAGAAGGTCAAATATGGCTTTTGCAAAACAATGTCTAATGAAAACATGAAAAAGCACAATTGCATTCAAGATCCAGCATCCTGATATTTTCCAGTCAAGAATGAAACAAAACAAAAATCAATATGATCTACGCTTTGAACTGGGTAAGCCATGCATTCCAAAAGACCTTTCTAAAGACATTTAAACTCTACAAAAATGAGACACTTTGTCAAGTGTAAACTCTTAAAAACTAACAGAAGAACCTGAATGACTCAAGCATCGCTTTCCACTTCAAATGCTACTGAGGAAGTTCTGCCCATGGCTGCGGTAGCTGAAGTGCTATGGGGCTGTCTTCAGAATTAACTGCATGCCAGCAGCAGGTTTGCTTCTTTTTACACAGGTRCAATAGAAATTAAGTAAATTAACTGCATGATTTTTGGTTTCGCTTTATCTTTGGCATAGGACACGCCATTTTTCAACTTAAATACAGGACATGCACCACTCTRCATTCCAACATGTTATGCTGAAAAGGCACATTTGTTGCTGCCTGGGTGGCAAGGGAAGACTTCTTATTTTGCAAAAGGCACGGTGTTGAGTGCAACATCCTTTCCTCATCCTCCAGAAAGTGTTCAGTTAGACCAGGTACAATTGTACACAGCGGCTTCCCAGGAGCTGTCCGTTTTTCTCAGCCACTGCTTTCTTAGCTAGATCCAGGCTTGGAAAAGTCACCAAAGCCTCGCCACTGGGCTGGCCACTAAAGTTGTAAAGCATGAGGATGGAATCTGCTTGGAGCTGCAATGGTACAAGAACACAAAACAAAAAAGCTGTTAAGACCAAAGAMCACACCCAGAAATGTAGTTTTTAATGCTGGTGCATTTTTAAGTGYATCTGGTTCACTCCACTCCTGTGTCCATGGCAAAAATATTCTGGATGTTGAGAATGGGAAGGAGAAGGAATCAAAGATTAAAGGAAATTCAGCTTTTAGCTTGGCAAACAGCAGCATCTCTTATTCTGCTGKTGTGCTGAATACAATGATGTAGACTTAATTCTGTGCAAAGATTTTGCTAGAGAAACAATTGAGATTAAAGGCTGATAAGAGAGTTAGATGTTAATAGGAGGTAAATGGAGCAAGAAATCCAGGCATTCAATGAATAATTCTTGTACTACGTGGACTACTGGCCAAGTGAAAAAGGTTATTAAGGCATGGCAACACTCACACATGAAGTTAAAAAAAAAAAAAAACCAAACCAATACACATGCAAAAAAATAAAAAAGTTGTATGAATTCTCTACTGGGATGATGAGCTGAAGTCAACGCAGGTATACAGTGAAAGGATTTTTCAGAAAACTTAGGTAAATTTGGTGCAGTCCAACTGAATTAAATAAATATTTATTGTMATTTTAAGAAGGCTAAGAAGAAGCCGGTTAGCAGATGAGATTATTTCGTCATTGGGGTTGATTTACTTCAGAGGACATTTGCTCTCATAAAGTTTTAAAAGGCAGTTGCAAATTACTGAGTTCAAAACAGACATCACTGTCAGCCCTCTTGTACCCCATTCATTTTCCATAACATGTAGGAAATTCTTCCAAGCTAAGTTTGGAACTCCTGTTTGTTGGATAGAAATGAATCCCAGTGAAATCTCAAAACCAGAGACTGAAGGATCAAAAGCTCAGCATACAACCTTAGTTTTTTTGAGAAGGCAGAGTTAGACAAAACTACACTGGAAAACCAACCAGTTTCATGAACATTAACTCAATTTAAGTGAAGTTCGTGTGGCATATGTCCTCTTGAGTTTATAGAAGGTTAAAATATTTAAGTGTTTCATTTCTGTAGAATTTATATGTGCCTTGTACACTATAAGAAATAGCGGAGTTCTCAATTGTTACCAATAGCATTTCATTCATATATCATATMATACATCAGCTTTACATTCAAATGTATGAAAATAAAGCAAGTACATGCCAAGCTTCACTCACCCAGACACTGAGCAGGCAGTAAAAATATTTCTAAGACATAAGCAACACTACATTTTAGAAACTAAAAGCATGCGTAAGACAGTTAGTACAACTTTCTATCATTTCTTCTCAGAGAACTAAAGTTAGTCAAGAAACAGCATGCAGAAAGAAATTTTTTWAAAAATTTACAAATCATGTCCAAAACCCACTTCAAGTTTGGAAGTATTCCTGGATGATTTCGGAGTAACGCTCTTTCCAAGAGAAAAGCTGTACACAACTTAAGTTGAGCTGCAAATCTGAGCTAAAAGATGCTCTGCTCTAAACAGCTCTTTGCTGCTAATCCATATGGGACCAGGTCATTTACCATCAGTCCAGAGCAGAACTTTAATACTGCACTTCTGAGTCAGCTGAAAACACACACGAAGCCCATTTAGACCTCTGAGCACAGAGAAGAGTTTTAAAAACATAGTTTAAATAGCAGTATTGRTGTAATACCTATGTAAGCATCTGGAAATTCATGTGTAAGAGTAGCATAGAAAGCTGGCAGAGAAATCTACACATTCTGCAAGCAACATAATTGTAAAAGTTAAACAGACCCCTTCAGTTTCATTTAAGACACACTGGGTTTAAGTTCTTATTTATATATATTTCTATAGAGAGAAACATTTTCTGTATGCACATGTGCATTTTAAAATTAGATTCAGATTCATACAAATCTTTTTTCTGGATTTTTTTTTTTTTGTTGTTCTAAAAAGAGTGGTACCTATGTAATAGTACTTGGAACCACTTAGAATTCAGATTGAGCTATTTCATGAATTAGCCAAAGACTGTTTCTATGTCATACTTAGTAGAAACATTTTACTGATCTGGTTTTCCAGTTAATCACCAGACCACACAGCCTCTAGTCTGTCTGCTCCCTACAGATCCAACATAAGAAAACAACTAATTTGAAAACAACTGAGTTGATGGTGGTTAGTAAAAGTACATTATCTGGGAAGGTAACTCTGTCAAGGCACAGAATTTGACTGCCATGTTCAAACTGAAAGGTTGTTCTGTTTTCTCCTTAAGGAAAAAAAAGATGTATTTATTAAGCAGTAGCATTTTGAATGGAATACAGTAGTACTGGGGTATCACATAGTCCAAATAGGCCATAACAAAATTTCTCTAAGAATTACGTGTTAGTKTCAAGAATTCAGGCAAATTTATTGTTAGCAAATCTAGTTGGTTGCATTAGAAAGTCACTATACCCAAAAACCTCTTCTGAAAAAAGAAATGTAATAATTCATATTGSATTAGGGAAATCAAGAAAGAGAGACACTAATCTCTAGCCAGTTATATGGTACAGAAAAGACAAAGCCAGAGTTCTGGGAGGTTTTGCACACACATTGGTGTGTGTGCTTTGTTGTGATATCTGGGGGGAAAAAATCGTCTTCTACCACTCTGCTAAAAGGAAAACATTGGACTGAAAGCTTTCACATGAGAAATAAGCACTAACAAAGGCTTCTGGAAGTTTAACACACCATCTGAGCAGAACYAGGCAATCACACTACCTCCACCACTGCTGCCCCATCAGCTACAGATCACAGCCGGCCCATTTCCTCAGGTTAGTTGATTTTTGAAGCAGAAAGACTAACACCAGGATCCCAATGCAAGCTACTAAGGGGGAAAAGCCAYAAGCAAAGATCTCTGTGTCACCAAGCCCTTCTTTCCCTTGTCATGCACCTCCGGAGCCCCAGGCTCTGGCAGTCACATCTTACCTTCTTCAGAAGTTACAAAGAGTTACAAACAGACCCACTCTTTCGGTGCTTGTAACACACTCCTGGCTTGATCGCTCAGCTGAATTAGGCCATTGTAGTCATCAGGTGCATACTACAGTACAAGTGTGATACGGGACAATCAGCAAGAGAAGGAACAGTCTGGCACAGCAAGCTACACAGACCATCATTTGTAAYCATAATTAAGAGCATCAGCTATAGTAACTGGCAGGAGACACTGAATTGGACAGAAACTATTTTTATGCAAGATAAAAAATATATCAATTGTATTACTGGATGTAGAAATAAAGTAAATGCTTGTGAGGAATATTCCAAACTGTGTATTTGAACTGTTCCTTATCAAAGAAGAGAAATAGCTCAGGCCATGAAGTGCTCCTTTTTTCCTTTTACTCATGAGATRGCAGCACCAGGTAACCAAAATCTTAAATTTTCATAAGCACAATCACACATCCAGTAACGGCCSTCACTGGGACAGATGAGCACCTTTCCAGCCTGCACACTGAAGTGGGGGATTACARTCAGTGTATGGATCTCATTCAGATCTTTAATGCACTCATAGAAACAAAGTGCAGCTTCTCTAGGGTRGAGTGRCAAACACTTGAGCTGCAAATRATACTGTACTACACCAATGGAAWGAAAGRAGATCAGTGCCCTGGCAYGAATGCATTCACAAGGTAAAATAGMATTTATACTTGCACAGTATACTCCYACATTGGAAAAAGAAACAAACTACACAGCATAAMTGCAGCATGATAGATTTGTGGCAGTAGTATATCAGAATAAAAATAGTAACTGTACAGAACAGTCACACCAACAAAGTAGAACAAACACCTCACATGTGAATCAGATCTAAGAATTATTTGAGATCCTGAATCTGAACAGTAAGCACTCATACTATTGGCCTGGTACAAATATGACATATATAGTCAGAAAAGACATCTTGGGGAATATGAAACATTGTTCTTAGCACATCGCTTTTCCAAGTCACATATCCTGGAAGGGAACYGATCATTCTTACACATGCTGCAGACTACTGGAGCGGCTCCTATGATGCAGAAGACAAAGAGTTTTTAGCATAACCTGAGTTGTAGAAWATCATTTCAGTGTCAAGAAGAGTTTCCTGTCTCCCCCAAAATGCACTGACACTGATGGTTTTGCACTACCTGTTTTAGATGATTGCCAAATGCACACAATGTAGATGTACTCTGCTGCCTTTTCTTGATATTTCTATAATACAAGTCTCCTGCCAGCTTAGGGAGAAAAAGATATTATATTTGGGCATACAGGACATGTATCCATCCAAAGGGAAGTTGAAAAGAAAAATACCAACCATCACAGTATACACCTTCCATCACAGTATACACCTTCCACAGAAAACAATAACCAAGAGTCCAGAGAACACAAAAGAAAAGAACCCCCCAGAATTTTTACTACTGAATTCTATCCACCTTCACATCTAAACCCATGCCATTAAGTAAAAGACAAATATAAGAAGTATTTTCTAGATAGTCTCTGCCAGGGCAACCAGACCGTGCAAATATTAGATTTATCAGTTCCCAGACCTGCCCTTGAAACAAATCTACAAAACGTAAATTTACTCTTTGGAAGGAATGTCTCAAGATAGTACATATTTTAGATTATCAGTAAATGTACAGTAGGCAAAGTTCTACAGCCTTGCTCTGTAAGGGACAGTATTTCAAAGGTTACACTTGAAATGCAACAGTGTGGAAAACATGAAAAATTGGGAAAATATCCTGCAGAGAAATGTCTAAGTTGTCAGAGCTTAAGCAAAGACCTAAAGAAAGTGAGAAAGAAAGAAAGAAGAAAAATAAATTAATCAAAATACCTAGAAACTTTCTAATCAGAAGAAGGATAGGTAAGAGACAGGAGTCAATTAAATCAGAAGTGTAGAACAGTAAATTCTGCAAATGAAATGAAAGCKACCCTAACCTGCCTGAGTACATGATTGTGAATCCTTCTGATTCTGTCTGCATTTTGGAACCCATAAGAGCAAGTCAAAAACATCCAACCACACAGGACCAAGCCAAGGATAAAGATGTAGTATACTGTACTTCCTCCTTGAATTTTCATTTTCTTCAAGCTATTTTATTTCTTTCTTCCATGCTGAGAGAAATATGGGACTGTCTTCCCCTCACAGACTGTGCACAGATTTAACCAGGTCACTAACCAGTAAGTCATTGATTTCCATTTCATTTTTGCAGTTCCTACAGCGAACATTCAAAGCTCAGTCTAAAAACAGCACATAACAAAGCAAACTAGAGAAAATAACCCAGTGCTAAAAAAAACCCACCCAACATTAAAACTGGAAAGTATATTTAGAAATACTTGAACTGAAAATAAACAGGAGCAAATGAAAGCAAAGGAAAACATCATAGGCAAAATGGCCACTTCAGGACGGCAGCTGCAATTCTAACCCAAACTACCCATAAACTTTATTGCAGAACAGCTCCCAAAGGGAACTCTCACACTTTGGAAAAAAAGCCTAGCTAGACTAAGCCTGGAATATAGAATCAGATTGGATGCTAGGTAACTAGAACCTTTAGCATGAGAGTCAGGAGAAATTCCCTAAACTGGTTTTACCCCTAAAAGGACATCAATTTTACCTTAAGTCTGCCAATACAAGTGCCCACAAGCACCTGAATACTCTGTGAAAGAAATGCTACCTGAATGTTTTGTGCATCTGTAACTGAAACAGGCAATGCCTGTTCCCCAAAACACARAGGGTGCCACTTCAGTCTCTTGCTTCAAGCGTGGGAGGCAACAGACAGAAACTGTAACCACTAATTTGCTAGTCCCAGTCTCACAGATGCTTTTTCCACACAGGTAACATCTCTAGGTGGGAGATAAATTTAGGACTAATGYAAAACAAGCAGCATGCTCTATTCTGAGAGTGTGGGGGTGGGCATGTAATGTCTGTATTGCCAGATGACTTCAAATACCATTAAGTGGGAGTTCTTCCTCTACCACATCCCCTTTCCCTTCCCTAGTCAGAAGGTGCTCTGCCTAGGATAGTGCATCATCTGAGTGCCAATCCCCCTCTCAGACTACAAAGAATCAGATTTCAAAAGGAA